>NW_027122173.1:1200000-1800000 GCF_030686945.1 Centruroides vittatus
CGAAGTTTCTTACAAAAGGCACCTTGCCATTTTTCAGGGGCTCCTAAATATAAATAAGAAATTACACCAAGAATTACACACAAAATTACATATTAATTGAATTATAGAGTAAAACATAAAACAAATAACACTATATTACGTTACATAAGATTAACAATAGTAAAAACAACTATTAATTAGAAACGACATGAATAAACTATTTACATTAATTTAAAGAGTTTTTAATTAAATTTTTTTATATTCTATAAATTTGTTTTTAAATTCCTATTTTCTGTTTATTCTAAGCAGCAATAATAAAGTTTACAATCGATCGCTGCTCAATCATTAAACAGAAAACTGGTTGTTTAAATTTGTTTACATAACGAATATTATATACAGGGTTTACATTTTCTACTTTGCTAATTTCTCCCAAAAAGAGCTCATCCACGTGTCCATTCGATTGGTATATATACTTATGAGCAATAGTAATAAAGCCTTAATTATTATGCATTCGTAAATAGTATCTACCTTTACTTCTACAAAGTTTTCTGCTACCGAGTCTCTACAATCCAAGTTTAAAAAATCTCTAACAAATTTTTTTTGTATTTTAAAAATAATTTTTAAATAGATAATGGAAGCATTCCCCAAACCAAAATACATTAAATATTTGGTTTAACTAATAAATTATAAAAGGTATATATTAGTAAATTCACTTTACCCATATATTTTTAACAGTGTATAATAAAATTATTAAAATGGGACGAATATAACTAAAAGTAAAGGTTTCTTCTTCCAATAGTGAGACTAGTGATCGTTATCACGTCTTTCTTAATTATCCGCAATAAACAGAGACCAAGATTAAAACAATTCGCCTTATTCGTCTATTTAATTGATATTGGTAAACATTGGTATGCATTGTTAAATAGGCGAATAAAGCGAATTATTTTAATCTTGGTCTCTCTTTATTGCGGATAATTAAGAAAGACGTGATAACGATCGCTAGTCTCACTATTGGAAGAAGAAACCTTTACTTTTAATTTACTCTCTTTAAACTTTCAATACCTATCTTTAAGTTATATTTCTAAACCATTACTTATTTCTATTCTTAAATACAAAAAATCAAATTCATATTTTAAAATTGTAAACATTCAGATTTCTTATAAACATAAAAACTGATGCGTTTGAAAAAATAAAATTGTTTTTTAAAAATTAAAAAGTTTCCGTTTGATGACATGCTCTCCCTTTAATATCTCTTAAAAAGTTTTCTCTAAAATACCCTTCGATGGCAGTTTCCTCGTGACAAATTTCGACCATTGACAGGGCGCAAGTTGAGGGTGCTTCTATTTATTCTGGTTGTATAGAAAAAATTCGATTCCAGAGAGTGGTAGACTGATGTCTTAACCGGACGTCTGTTATCATCATTATTTATCACCATAGAGCTGCAATTAAAAATCATTTATCTTTATTAATTAATTTATTTTTTACTCATATGAAAATGTCATTTCTAGATCATGTACAGTATTAACATTTATTAATTAAAAAATAAAACAAGCAATTTAAATTCATTTCAAAAGTAATTTATTCGTTAATAAATTAAGTTTTTGATCCTTATACGAATTTTAATCCAAAAATTATTTACTGAACAAAAATATATATATATATATATTACCGAAAAATTATATAAAATGTAAAAATGAATTATAGAACCTAGAATTAAAAAATAATACCGGAGAAGTATTTTCTGTCATCGACGAATTATTTACGTTGAAAGAATGTTTTCCTATTTTGTACATTCGAAAACAATGTTCATCAGTTGGATATTTGTCATGCATACCGTGAGTGGCCAAATGCTGTCTCACAGGTTAAAGTACTTTATTTTGTAATTTCTGTCATTTCCAAGAAGCACCAAATTGCTGTCACTGAATAAACAGAAGCAAAGCAATAGTAACATATAACAATTTAGCATTATGTAGGTAAATAACGATGATTAACGACAAAATAAAAATGGGTTTTAATCTGTCAAGTGAATCCACAAGTAAATGTTAAATATCTGAACAGCATATCAAACGAGTATTATTACATTCTGGTTTTACTTTCCCGGCTGTTATGTTTATAACACGGGAAAGTATTGTAATCGTTTCAAATTTGATTTTTCGTGTTTTTTGTAAATCTCGACGTTTTCCGATCCCCCGAACCCAAAAAAGTAAAAAAAAACCGGCAAAAAATTTCAGGTGTGTGTTGTGTTTGTTGTGTGTGTGGCGTCTATTTCGTTGAATATCTCAAAATGAAATAAAGATTTAGAAACGAAATTTAACATTGTAACTTGTATATGAGGGTATTAATGCTAATAAATTTTGGTGGTTAAAGGTCGAGGGGGTTACGTATCACATCTCGAATGGGGTCAAACTTATAATGAGAAATTTTATACGTTGTTGGCATTTACAATGTTTTTAAAATTCCTCTCTACCCTCAAAATTAAGCCTTTTACCTTTTTATAATAATTAATAATGCAAAAGTTCATTTTTAATAATATCTCGCAACAGATGGCGTTACACACAAATTTAACCTTGTGTTAATGTGTCTGTGTTTGTTTCTTAAACAAATATTTTTCGCCAGGAAAGTTATGCATTTCGTTACTGGATTTTTAAATCTATAACTCTTAAGAAATATTTCATAACTAGAACTAGGACATATAGGCACTAAAAATTACGTTATAATTTTTATAACTATAATTTTTATTGCCTAGATGTCCTAGCTCTGTTCATAACAAAGCGTTTTTTAAAATTAAATAAGTGAATTTCTTTATATTTTAAACTACTGTGATTATAAACTTTTTAATAGAAAAGCCGTCCGAGCTACATTATTGCTTCTTCCTCTTCTGGGGATTCCAAATTTATTGGATATCATCCCAGCTCCCTTAGAACGGTCTCCTCTACAATTTGCTGTATGGTCATATACAACACATATCTTATCTTCGTCACAAGGATTTTTCATTGCTTTTCTCTACTGCTTTCTCAATCGCGAGGTACAGCATTATTATTATTATTTTAAACAACAGAATTAATTTACTTGTACATATTTAAATTATACCTTTTTACTTATAGGTTCAGGTTGCAGTTCATAAGCAGTATAGGTCTTGTTTATCGACGTCTTTTAGATCAGCTTAGAAGAATGAAAGTAAGTAATTTGTAGGCCTAATATTGAATAATTTCAAATTTTAAAAATACAAATTTATTTCTATATTTATTAAATTTTCAAGAATCATTCTTAGTGTACAATTGCAAATTTTTATGCTAACAATAACACATCCTTTACTATTATGTATAAAATATTTTATTTATATTTATGGAAGTCAAATGTAAATACGAACATAAATATCGTATTTATATTTTTATATTTAAGGATTTTCCTTAAATAAAGAACCCTTGCTATATATATATATATATATAATGGTCTTGTATTTTTATTGGCAGGATTTCTTTCAGGTGGGGTCTCGGAGGATAATACCTCCTGGAGATTGAAAAATGCCCCCCGTATAGTCTCATATAAACAGTTTTGTAAAAACACATAAATGGTTATTGTTTATATGTTTATATGTATATAAATTGACAGGCTAGTTGCATTTGTTACTCCCTCAGATCAGAAAATACCCCCTGGGAGAATGTTTTCTGAAAGAAACACTGTTTATTAGTATAGTTTTCTTCATTAAATGACTTAATATAATTGAAAATCAGAAATATTTTACTTAAACCTTCTACTAAAAATATCAATTAAATAATTTTTAAAAATAAAATTTAAGCGTATAATAATTTTGATTTCATAACTAATTACAAACAAATAAATAGCTGTTATATCAAATATAATGAAAAATAAAGTTATGTACAGATTTTTTAAGTTAGTAAAATTTTATTTAACTTGATTTATCTATATAATATCATAATATTTTGAAAATATGCATTAAATATATAGCCTACAAGACATAAGTGTACATTATCTTATAACAGAGTGCTTGCTTGAAATTCTCTAGCTTAATGGATTCTAAATAAAAATAGTTATATATGAAATTATTTCTGACGTTATATTTCAAGCTTAATGAAATCAACTTTGATAAATGGAGACAATACAATGTGATTTAAGAAACATGATTGGAAAATACGCGGTAACAAATTAAATTGGTGGGTCAATTTATATGTACAAACAATACAAAGAAACAATAATCATTTATATGTTTTTACAAAAGTATTTATATGAGATTATACAAGGGAGTATTTTTTTAACCTCAGGGAGGTATTAGTATTAGTCTACTCGCCCAGACTCCCCCAAAAGAAGCTCTGCTAATAAAAATGCAACAATTAAAAATATGTGATATGTATATTGTATATGTATATATATATATACAGTACTGTACATATGCGTTTGGTAGTTTGAACATTATTGATTAGATGGAAGTACGCTGTTATCACATCGATTACAAGCATAATTTGATTCTAAAAACGTTTCGTTTATCTCCTACGCTTCTTTGCCCTTTTGTAGTAGAGGAAATCCAATCCGGTTTGTTTATAGAACTGATACTTGAAAAAATCTACTCCGATTAGCCAAATAAGGTTCATTTTATTTTATTTAAAAAGTGAAATTTATTTTATTTGATTTGTTACATTTTAAAATAAATTATTCGTTCAGATTTAAATGAATTCAACTATTATTATGGAACAAAATTATAACGGATATGGAAACACTTAAAGACCACCAGCGATACTTGTTAATTCTAACCAAAGTACTCTAATTTACATTAGAGCTTAATTGAATATTTAAATTCATTCAATATTTGTAGACATATATATGAATTAATATAATAAATTGCTGCCAGTTGCGCAAGTTATACAGCTGCTAATTTCTCAAATTCTCTAATAATACTGAAGTGAAATGAATAGTCATTCAAATATTATATATATATAATCTTAGTTTAACGAAAGAGAATATATTGATAGAATCAATATTAGTTTGCACGATGTGTTTTCTAGTAATGTACTATTATTTATATTATCATTCTTATTTTACTTTGTCACTTGGATTTTTCCAAATCTTATGAAAATATAGTGACTGAGCTTAATTATATGTAAGATTGACTTGGCATTTTCAGTACTTTGGAAATTTTTTTGCTAGTTGATAACAACAATGCATTTTAATAATGTTTTAGGAGTGGCCCTCCTCTCACACCATCCCTCTCATCCCGAAATTCGATAAACATAACTAAATGTAGAATTTAATCATAATGTATGTGTTTAAAGGTACTGTAATGATGTATACAGTGGGTGTAGTCTCACTTCAACCCTCAATCTCGAAAAAGATGGTCAATAAAAGTGTGTTTTTATTTATAAACATATATTAAAATTATTATCTTCTGAGAAAATGATACGTTATCGTTAGTTTATTATTAAATGTTTACTAAAAAATCTCCCAATCAGTTATTTTTCCGACAAATGAATGTTAGTAAAATTTAATTTATTACAAAAAATACAATTTATATGATAAATAATCCATGTAATATTATTAACAACATAAAATTAAATATTTTCTTATTTTTTTAAGCATCGAAATTAATATAATTTAAGAAATAAAATTACACCAAAACCACAAAATACTGGGTTTGTGCCTCACCAATGGGTTGTACACGTGGAGTTTTTGGGGTTTTCACGTGTCTAACTTCTAATTCTAACGCTTGATCCTTGGTAGTGAATACGGACATTACGCTTAAATGTTTAATTGCATATCATTGATAACAATGTGGAACCGAAATTAAAAAGAATATAACAGTAGTGTAACTAGAACCGACATTACGGGTGCCGAATTAGAACGTGCAAACCTACGTTCTCCCCTGTAGGCTAACCATTAGCGCAGTAAACTTTTAGATATTGTATGTATACATATGTATAAGTGCATTTGTCACATTCAAGTCTTTTTTTTTGTTCGTCTTTGATTTTTTCCTCATTTGTAGGGAGTAAGGGCTACGGGCTACTTCCCTGGTTACGCTACTGCGGAGGAGGGCAATCTTGTATATACTGTACTTTAAATTAAATATATAATAATACAACGACACGCATAAATACAAATGCACAAGGCCGCCCAGACGATAACGCCCAACGGATGCCAGGGCAAAATATAGCCTATATTGGGTCCTGTACAAAATTAAATTATTATATTAAAAGAAGTAAACGAAAAAAAAAAATTGTACAGAAACCTCTACATCCTTGGGCCCAAGGCAATTTGTCTCTTTTGTCCTCCCCTCCGGGCATTCGTGCAAATACATAACACAAATTAATATTAAAAAAGTGTGCTAAAAATTTAATAGATTTTTATTTTTTAAATATGTTTTTCTCTTTATATTACATAATTTTCTATAACAAGAAACAATCTTTTTTTCTACATTTTAAATAATTTGTTACAGCATTTCTAATGAACTATATATTTATATGATTTGATAAACAAAATGAATTATTAATGAAACTATACATAAAATTTATGAAAACAGTAAATCATATTTTCTTTATAATTAATAGTAAAATAAATATTTTATATACAAGTTACGTATGATTATTATTTGTGTTTTATTTTTACGATTTAGAGAAAATAAAACAAGTATTTTATATAAGGACCTGTTTACACCATGTTTTGTAAACTTTGTTATATGTTAAGTATGTAACAGAACATTAGGAAAAGTAAACTTTGCTTTGTAAACGTCATAAATTATCTATCGTATAGCATACAAGTACTGTTTTCGGTATTTTCGATGAAATGTTTCCTGGAAAAAATAATAAAAACTCTGTTTATTTATATTATCTTTAAATTTCTAAAATTGTCTTAATTTACATTAAAATCAGAACCATCGACGCTTATGCCCGGGAGTAGAGCAGGTTCTCTTTTGTCAATTTTTTCCAACAAATGAAATACGTAAAATGCTTTTCTATTAATAAAATACACTTAAATATTTTATGTTTTGTTAGTAAATAATTTCATAAAAGTAGGAACCAGTACGCCCTCCCCAAGTTTTTTCCGGACACGAGGAAATCCCCAGCTCCTCTCTCTCGGAGACCCTGATTAAAATTATGAAAGAAATCACTCGAATTTATTTATTTGTTCGAATAAATGAATAAAGCTAAACTAATTATATTTAACATATTAACGAATATGGGAATCCTCGAATTAGTACCTATGAAATACGATATTTAATATAGTAATGTGTTATTTCTATTTCTTAACTTATGTTAAATTCAATTATAAATAAGTTAAATTATGTAGTTATATTATACTATATACTATTTACAAGTTACTGAAATATATATTTCTAATGTAATCAGAATATTAACTTTTTCTCTGAAATATAATACAGTACTTTATCATAATAACCTATGATAAGAGATAAAAATAAAAATAAATTTATCATGTCATTGAATATATGTGAAGTAACAAATTCCATTACATCGTAAAGCTTTGTATTGATTGTATTAGTTGTATCACAGTGAAATTGATCCAGATGTAATCTAAAATGTAAAACAAAACGTCGTAATCGGATTATATTACCGTGCGAATCAACGATTTAAATGAAAAACTTGTGCACTCATACCAAAAATATTTCATTCAGAAATCCTATATTACTGTATCCATCCTAGAATTGTTCGAGAATGCGTCAGGCTTTGTCCCTTACCACCCGTTTGTCCTATTGGGTATGGCCAAACCCATCATGGGACCGAAAAAAAGGCCCTCTTAGTGCCTACGTGAGCCAAAAAAATGAAAGTATATTATATCAACGGAAAAACCGAATTAAATAGATAATATACAAATGAAAGTTTCCAAGTTATTTCTCAACAAAGTTCATAATAAAATACTCATAACAAAGTTCATAATAAAAAAATCCTCATCAGAGAATACAGCTGTATTCTCTGAAAAGTATTTATTTATTTACTGTATTTACAAAGGTTACTAGGACCTGCTGGCCCTCCTCACCTTTGTAAATAAATAAATGACGAAAAAATTTTTGCTTGAGTGACTTTAAATGTCTTCTGTATATAGGGGTGGATCTACATAGGGACTAATAGGGCTTAAGTGTCAAGAACCCACAAAAATTGAATTATCATCATAAATTTTTAATACTTTTTCATTAACAATGAGCACTTATCGTATAGTAAAAAATAGTTAATATTAATAATATAATAATAATGATAATTTATAGTCTTATTTGTTTTATTGTAATCAATGTAATGTAATTGGTCAGTAATTAATCAATGTAAATATTTCTTTATTTCTTATGTTTTTTTATATAAGATATAGAGTTTGTCATTCAACACCATTTCATAAATAAATATATTTCAACTCTGATTTTGATATTATTAAAAATGAATTTTAAACCCCAATTTAAAGATTCTTAATCTAACAAAAAATGGGACTCCATTGGACTTCAATAAGCCCTTGGCCCCTAAAAACCTAGATCCGCCCCTGTCTGTATAGATGAAATAATATTTAAAATTTGTTTGAAATTATTTGTAATTTAAAGACCTGGGGCCGTATTCTGGTCACCGTCTCTCACAAGCCGGTCGCTGATTGGCTAATCATTCGGATTAGCCAATCAGCGACCGGCTTGTGAAAGACAAGAGACCAGAGACAAGTGACCAGAATACGGCCCCTGCGCCATCTGGTGATAAAAACTGTTATGAAAGAAAGATTATACTGTATTATATAATTAATACATGTATATACAAATACTGTATAATCTATATCGAAGCTGTATCATTATTTTGAATGGTTCATTCTGAGAAAATACCGAATTTGATTAATTTATGTTTGGTGAGAAGACAAAGTTGAGAGCGTTGTGGACAGACTCAGCAGTATTCGTAATGGTAAGAGGATGCTTTGAAGTAGGGCATAATAAATATATTTTAATCTAATAAAAAAATAATTCGTTCAAAGCAATGTATTCATTTTATGGATTGATTAGCGTCATCTCATAAATGCCAATTAATTACGTTTCATTTAACACTAATTAATTAAGATTTAATTTTATTTACGCTAAGATAATTCACTATAATTCACTCGTTGAACAATTTAAATAACAACTTGTAATTTTAATTTTACAGGTAAGAAGAATCCATTATGAAAACTTTCTCGTTGTTCTTAATTGTATCATTGACTGTGATTTCAGTTCGGCATTCAGAACTATATAATGAAAACGAAATATTTATTTAATACAATAAATTTCATGAGAAAAAAAAATGAATGTGAATTTTTGTTTTAAATGACAGCAATTTCACTACAAACATAAATAGCATAATTAGACAAAAGCACAAACTCGCGCGACAAGGATACGTCACACACACAGATACACAAAGATACATCATACACTTACAGGGGGGTATCTTTGTTAAACGACATATGTCAAACGTTACTCTGTAAAAGAAAGGAAATGACAGAGCAAGAAGAATGACCAGCCTTATAAATAGAGTACCATCACACTCTTGATCCAGAGTGGGGTCACCGCACTCTCAGAGGGTCAAGGTGAATGACACCTGCCATCTAGTGGGAAAGCCCGAAGCTAGTGGGACAGAGCATTCTTCGAACCGCGTTTTTTAATCGGAAACAATAACATTTTTTAATTCTTATCAAAATGGAAGTACGCATTATTAATTAATTTTCATTTAACATTACTACAAATTACTTTAAAACGAGCTTTCATAGTTAATTAAATTAAATTAAAATTTGATTGTAATTAAACTATGTGTAATCATTTTAAAATATCTAATTTTTTTTTTTTGTAAAGAAAACATTTTTCTGGATTTGTGTTATTAAAATTTTAAGAAATTTAAAGATTTTTTAAAATATGTTTTGCATATTATTTTATCGAACAATGTGTGTAGTTTACTAGCTAAGTGAATAATAAGATTAATGTTAAGAAATTGAACAATTTCAAGTGATACTTGATGATTCATTAACGTGTATATTTTACACAAAGGTATCGTTTATAGACTAACAGCTGAGTGAATAAAGACTTCTTATAACAGACTTCTTATGACATTTTTTTGTTTTTTTTTGGTAAGCAAATTTGTTTAAAATTTTAAAAACTTTTATGCAATTTCTTATCAAAAATAAGCAAAAATTTTATTAACAAATGCGTTAATGATTTTATCTGAATAAACAGATTTAAAAGAAATAATAACAACAAGAATCTCATAGAAAATATCGAAGTTTGTGGCTTAAAAATAACTTTAAAGTACAGTACGTCCCGAAAAGTGTTTACACACTTACTTTGTATTGACTTTTATCTTCATTTTCTTAATTATAATTTAGATTTCTTTAGTTTCACATAATAATATTTGCTGTAAATTATTAAATTATAATTAAGAAAGCAGATGAAAGTTAATAACAATCAAAAATCTGTACACATTTTTTGGGACATCCTGTATAAAAGTATATTAGATTTGAATGTACAGTACAGTACATAATCATCAGTTTAATTTTTAATTATTTATAAACTTAATTAAATTAACATTGAATTACAGTTAAAATAAAAGATGCATATTAGTTTTCATTTTCTATTTCTTAAATAACATTTATCACTAAAAGTTTAATAATTAATGGTGCTGTGATGTTATGATAAGTTATAGCTAATAACGACAAGCAAAGATTTTACTTTGTCTATTCATAGAGATCATTTATTCTCATATCATTATCCCAGTGGCGACGGTTATACTGTCAGAAAACTATTTTGTGGTTGGGGTGCGGCCACCTCAACAACCTGTAGAGGCAGTTCAGAATTAAGTGAGGCAATTCTTTTCTTCAATATTACATGCCACGAAACGCGTATAACTTTTTAACATTGTTAGTCACCTTTCTCAACAGGAAATCAGCTAAAGACTCTTCTATCATTTACTTTATAGTTCGTATTATTAGGGTTATAAATCACGTGAAAAGTAATTATTTTCATACTCCCCGAAGAGTGAGGTAAACATGAATATACTGCCTGATTATTTTTTTACTTAAGAAAATAATTTACGTTTTTCCCATTTAAAAATACTTTATTACATTTAATCAGCTTGAGCTTTTTATTATTTATTTAAGATGAAAGCTTAACACTTTGCGCTTGAACATTTTACTCTGAATTTAAATTAAAAAAAAATAAAAAAATAATTTTATTTATGTCTTTATTATGGTTTTATAAATACAGTCAAACCTGCAAACAGCGGACACTGACTGGAAGATAAAAAATGCCATTGTTCGGAGGTTCGACTGTATTAAATTTTTTATAAATGTTAAGAAAAATTCTGTATAATAATTAAACTTATATAAGAACCCATTAACTAGTTTCCTCTCGTTACACAAGTATTTAAATAATAATAATACAAATGAGCAAGAATTAATTTAGTTACAGTAACTTAAATGTAATCTGGAAACAAAATGTAATTACATTCAAATACACGATAAATGTAGGCTAATAAGGAGAGTGTAGCGAGAATATCTTTAAAAAATCTCCGTTATTAATCCTAGTAATAACAGCAAGAGGTAGTATAATTACATTGTAATATGTCTAAATCATTTCATTCGAGGCAGTTAGGCGGGTCTTTCATCTTTTAAACAACAGTTAACTGATTGAACTTTAACCCCGCGATAAAACACATACCTGATCATACAGCACAGCACAGTACTGGATCAGTCGGTGCGCATATCACAATTGCCATTTGGTAGAGAAATATCGGTAACTGTTGTAATTCTTTAACGACATTTACGTAGTGCAAACAAGATCGTGTTACGAAGTACCACCCTCGAATGACTTTCTCGTGTTAAAGGATACACAACATTGAGCACCGTACGGAATCATTATCATTTTTATTTTTATTAAATATTTTCTCTAGAATTTTGGGTAAGTTTCCTTTTTTTTTTTATTCTCTGTTTCCTTCTTTTTCCTTTATAAATTCTGTATAAACTGTATTGAGGTATTGAGGACTTTGAAGTGTTTCCATTTTTAAATTATCACCAGTTGATAAGAGCCAATGAAGTATTTATTGTCCGTATAATGGGGGATGTAGTCACTTCTTATTATGTTGGCTAAATAAACAAGTTATATTTAACTAAATTATTAAAGTTTCCCTATAAATTTAGGCAATTAACTTTTTGTTAAAGCAGCATCCGTTTGGGTAGATTAGAGTCATCATCAATATAATAAATGTAAGTGTTTATTAACGCAACATTTTCAATTATAAAAATATTTATAAATCTAAGTGCGGTGACACATTTTTAATAATTGTATTTAAAATAATAAATATAAATCGAGTAAGTGTGAAAGGATATTAGTGTTATGTGACCGACTGCCTAGACAGTTTTACACGCGCCTTCTCCATTTACATTTAGTTTATTACAATTTTTATCTTTATTGTGAAAAATAAATTCGAAGTTAAATAAAATTATCAAAAACTTTATTAAATTTAGTTTTAATAGATTAATTTAATTAGTTAGTTAGTTTAATTTTAAGCAATGTTTTCGAGTTTCAATTCTCGAGAGTTCAATTGGGACTACCTTACTGAAGTTATTTTTCCTAATTTACATAAAATTTAACTTGAACTTCAATTTAATAACATAAATTCGAGATTTAGATGATATCAAAATTATTTTATTTATTCGATATATTATATAAAAATTGTTAACCTACAAATCTTGGCAATATTGACCTACGTTTGACTTTAATTAAACTTAACACATTCGACCCAATTATATTATCATTTGAACTATTGATATAATTAATTATTTTTAATTAATGAAAGCGTAAAATTTAATTTACCCAATTCTTTGATGAGTTTCGAACCGTCTGCAAAATTAAATTTTCAACTAAATTACGACGCCATTTTGGAAAGTGAATGAGATAATTAAAATTTCGTTTAAGGCTAAATATTCGATTAGGAAATTTAAATAAATTGTATACAATCTTTTTTTAAATTGTATTTTAGTAAATTATCCTATTGTTTTTAAATAAGGAAATATCCTTTGCACAATCTACTGTCAAATTATATTAATTGTAGTTGAAGGCCAGCTATAGAATACATCGACCTAAGATATAAAGACGTTTCATACTCATTATATGAGCTTTAATATTCTTAAAAAAGGAAAATAATACAAGTCCAGACTTCTTTTCAATGAAAGACATTATGAAATACATAAGATCAACGTCCAGCAATGAATGAGAATTAACTTTTGTAACTTAAATTTTCGTTTATTTCTTGAGAAAAGAGACATTAAAAATTATTATTATTATTATAAAAACGGAATTTTCAGGAATAATAGACTTAATAGAGTATACTGCATTAATACATTACAAATCTTAAGTCAGAACCTCATAAAATTTCACCCCACTTGAAGGAAATTGGGCGATAACATTAATTTTATTCTAAACCTATTAATTAGGAAGGAGATGGAAAGTGGTAAGTTCTAGCAGATATAATTAGTTTATTATACTAAGCACATCCTTTATTTAATAAGAAGTCAATAAAAGACGGCGTAAGCTTCATTCATGAGTTCAATCACATTTGACAAGGTGTAGTAACAGCCTTCTAAAACTTATTATTTCGGAAAGATCCGCAACTTTTAATTCACCTCCTTTTATTAACCAAACGTGGAAAACTTCTTAATTTCAACGGCTGTAAAATTAAATTGGACTAGTCGTTTTACTTGTACTGATTTAAATGGGATATTAATTGCGTAGAAAAATAATGTAGGCCCTATCCATTCCGGAATTGTCATTATGTCGTCAACAATAAGCTTCAGAAAAATTTAGAAATTACTAAGAATTTTTACATTAAGAAAGCTTTCTGACTTCATACTTCCTTTTGATAGAGCATTTTCATTTTTCCTTTATACCAAATCACATTGTCACAGAATCGGCGTAATTAGGTAAGAGGTTTTCACTAATTTTTATGCGGTTTTCTTCTTTTTAATCACGAAATATTTAAAGTAAATTCACTATAGAGACTCTACAAGAGTTAAAATTCATTTATTTATTTATCTTTCCAATTATAATCTTTTAAATCAGTGACATAAACCACATTATATCTTACTATTTAAACTCAATTTTTTTGAGGTTACTGTTTAATATATAAATAATATATCACATAAATTAAATAAACATTAAATATGACTGTTTATATTAAAGTGATCCTTCTATTGAAATCTTTATTTTCGAAACGAAAATAATCGTAAAATAAAACACAGGATACTGTCAATTTTCTGCTGTTTTGTATAACAAGCTGCTGTCAACTTATAGTATAACAAAGCTCATAAATTTCTATTTTCAGTATGAATTATACATTGAGTACTCGTACAGTACCTGGCGTTTTATATTGTAGGCTACGTGTACATAATTCGAATATTTTAATTACGTAGTAAAGACAAATTGCGCCTTAGTAACTACATATTTCTTATTTCTAGCGGAAACCGATTAGTAATTTGAATATTCTTACATCTGATACGTCATAATTGATTAATGGTATTATTGGTTCCTGGAAGCGAACGTCATTCTACCGTGTCTATTATTCAGGAAACGTGACTCATCTGTTTCTGAATCACGTGGCGTGCGATTTTCATTTAACATTTTCTTTTTATTGTCACGGATTTTGGTTATTAGGATCACGTTTTTTATGTAACCCCGCTAACTTTATTTATTTTTTTTAAAGAATGCTTTTACACATACGGCCATAAAAATAATTGAACATGGGCTAAATAATTAACTTTAAAACCTGTTCGAACAAGATAACATTAAATAATACGCAATGAAATTACGCCGATTCGAAATTTAAAAGTATGTTCAAAGCTTCAAATTTTCATTTATGATATAAATTTATCAGCAATAAAATAAACAACAATTGACAAGTTAATGCAATAACCTCTTGGATGTAACTTAACATGTTGCTGATGCAGTTACCATAGCAACAACCTATTAGATCTCTACTGTTCCAGATGGCTCATGTAGATGGAAACAACTAAGTATTATGGATAGTCCCCTTGTATATAGATAATGATAAATAGCATGTGATTATTTAAATATGTATACAAATTTTTTAATTTATTGTGTTAATAATACTTTAAGATTTAGTTTATATAAATTAACTTTAGTGTAGTTAGTATATTATAATTTAAGTAGGCTTAAATTAATTTTATTTCCAGAATAATGCAAAGATTTAATTGGAAAAATAATAATTGAATATTAATTTTCCCATTTTAAATTTAATTAAAATGATTAGATTAATAAATATAAGCTGAAAATTGAATTATTTTCTTTATTCTTTTCCAGCGTCATGGGAAGAATTGTATTTCATCTTATTCCCATAGTGGCTTTTTATCAAACATTCGTATATAGTTTGGATTCACTGGGTATGAAATATTTATGCATATTTTTTATGATAGTTATTAAAAACATTAAAATGTTAGTATTTATAATAAACAGATTAGAATATATTCATGTTCTTGATAAATTTAACTTCTAGATTTATTTATATCCATAATAACAAACTTGTGGACAGTTTTTAGCCCCTAAAAATGTTATTCCTGCCAAATGAAACAACTGTAAATTGCAGATTTGAATGAAGTAGTTGGGACCTAACCAGAACTGTTGACTATACCCATAGGAGTATAAAAGTCAAAGGAACCAATGATTGACAAATGACCCTGTGCAAGATATAGCCACTCCAAAATTAGCCTATCTGCAATTTGAACACCCTTAAAATGGTAAAATTTAAAAGTGAAAAATCTGGAACTATTTCTCAAAACAATGCCGAAAATAGTGTTTTCCATTTTACTAGATACAACTAAAAGCCCATAAAACACAATAAATATCATTACACTGACTACTTCCAGCTAATATCTCTATAACCATACACTATATACTACATTGCAACCGGTATTTCTCATGAAGGGTCACATGTAGACCATCAGTTCCTTATGGCTTTTTTATTTCTATAGATATTGTCTATAGCTCTGATAAAGTTTCAACTGCTTCATTCAGTGCTGCAACTTTACCCAAACAACTTTCTTTTACACTTTGTACCAGTTCATGTGATTTAAATAAACTACATAAATAATAAATAGCTTTTTATTGTATGCAAGGATCTTATCTGATAAGGGTAAAAAAAACATGCTGTAAAGTTACCTTTATTACCACACACACATATATGTGTGTGTGTGTGTGTGTGTGTGTGTGTGTGTGTGTGTGTGTGTGTGTGTGGTGTGTGTGTGTGTTTAAACATGGATGCCAAAGTTGAAGGAAAATTTTTATCCTTTAACTATGGAGGGCCAGCACCACTTAAAAATATTATTGGGGGACCAAATTTGTTCTGGCTCCTTAGAGTTGGCATTCATAAATTAAAATAATTGTTTTTACATACAACAATTTTAATTTATGATACTTCAGAAGAATTGTGAGTAAATTGAATTTTTCAATATAAACATTTTTAAAGAACAGCAGAGAAAGAAAACATCAAGTGCTCCTGTTTTAATGATATTGTGTTTAAAAAAGGGTTGCCTATTTTATAAAAATTTATAAATTTTAAAATAATAACATGCCTAATAATTTTTATTTTCATAAAATAAAATGAATGTAAAATGGAAATTAGACAAAATGATATTTTCTTACAAACACTTTTTCCTTTTAATATCTTACATGTTAGTATAACTATATACATTGTTCAATTATACGAGCACTAAGGAGGCTTTTCTTTTTCACTAGACTTATTATACCATCAATACACAGGAGAACAAGCTTTAGAAAAACTTTTTATTTCTTTGAGTATGCATTTCAGACAATTATGTCCCTTTTCAACTCTTGTGTTACAACTATACAGGGATAACTTGTATACGTTATGCTAACCTGTATGTAATTTTCCCTGTATAGTTGTAACACAAGAGTTGAAAAGGGACATAATTGTCTGAAATGCATACTCAAAGAAATAAAAAGTTTTTCTAAAGCTTGTTCTCCTGTGTATTGATAGTATAATAATTCTAGCAAAAAAGAAAAGCCACCTTAGTGCTCGTATAATTGAACACATGACTAAACAAGAAGCGTACCGCACATATATACATTGTTTTTATCTATCTGAAGATATAAGGTGACCAACTGTCCTCCTTTTGTAAGTTCTGTCCTCCCTCGAAAAGCGTCCTCCTAAATGTTCTCCTTTTTGATATTTGAAGACAAATAAGTCGCGAAATAAACCTTGATAACGCGCTTTAACATTAAGTCATGGAAAGTTTGACCGACTCAACAACCCATGAGTAAAAAAAAAAAAAAAGTCAATGGATTCTCGCAGTGATGTCGCATTCGATATAGCATTCAAGTTTGCTTGAGTGTGGGCATATTACAATTCAATAATCCGATACTGTTTTATAAAACAGTTCAGAAGGGTGACACCATGATATCCGCCCGGGTGTCACCCACGCTAGCTACACCACTGTGCATGCAGTAGAGATTATTATAGTGTATTATTATTGCAACGAATAAAATGTTTCTTTTATTTACAATATTTTTTCCTTCAATTTATGTGTCCTCCTTTTCATTATAAAAAAGTTGGTCACCTTAGAAGATAGAATTATACTGAGCCAAATTACATAGTAAAATATTCATCTATCATAATAATTTTGATCCAAGATGGACTTGCACCACCACCACCACTTTCAAAATAAAAATGTTTTCCATTGAACTTCCATTGTCAAAATTTTAAGGATTTTGAATTATTTTCACTATTATTTTTGATTTATTTTATTTGTATTGAGTTGAGAAATAAGTGGGTTCATAATTTGATAGATTGTATATTATCTTAAGACATTGTTTGTATAAGCAGATTGAAATTAAATGGTTGAAGTACTATTTATATTTAAAATCATTCAGTTCTTAAGTCAGGAAAATAATTTTATAAACATGAATTTATAGGAAGAGAATGATGATTGCATTTTATCAAACTGTTTCCTCTGCAGTTTTATAAAAGCTACTGTATTTTTTTATTATTAAATATGTAGAATTTATTTTTAACCAATGTTAACTTTTATATATACAAACTGTAAGCATAAATTAGAATTAACATTGTAAAGTCAAAAAAAAAAAAAATATGTATATATGTATATATATATACTTATACACATACACACAAAAATGTTAAAATGTACATAAATTGTACAATTTTTTATTTTATTATTTGTATATGTATATGTATACTTACACACATTTATATATAAAGAAATGTGTGTAAGTATGCATATACATATACAAATAATAAAATTCAGAGGTTAAATGATTTTATTATATAATAATGTGTTATATTTTTAAACCACCCAGGTATTGCTGAAGAACTTAATTCTAATCCTTGCATATTTTTATCTACTTGTGGAAAATGTATCAGTTCTCCTAGTTGTGGTTGGTGTCTGAAAGAGGTAAAGTTTAATGTAAAAAAGTATTTTATTAAATTCAATTACTTTTAATTAATATTCTCCATAACCTTTCAGTTTATATCTTTGCTTGTTTTTAATTAATTAAAAATTATTTTATGAAAATTACATTTTCAAATTGCTTATTTCTAACATTTAGCATTACTCTAAATTATATACACACAAAAATATTTTTAAAAAACATAATCAATGTTTGATGTATTAAATAGAATATGTAATATATTTATTTGAATACATTATCTTAAGAAATTGAACACTTTTCTTAAGATGAAGTATATCATCAACAGTCAAATAGGTAACAGTCAATGTCTTAAGATAATGCTCATCTTAAGAAAAGTGTTCAATTTCTTAAGATGAGCATTATCTTAAGAATTTGGGCACTTTTTTATTTTGTTCTTCATGAGGAACACAATAAGGTTGCAAGCATTGCACATGATATGAGGACCAGTGACACATGTGCAATGTCACTTTCATTTATTAGCTGCAGTAACAGGGGAATAGGTTTTAAACCCTTTGCTCCAGTAGAGAAACACTTGGGAAAATAGTTTTTTTTCATTAAATCCCAAAACAAATGTTATGTATGTAAACCTCCAGGGGATAACCCACATTAAATTGCCCCTTGACCTAGTTAGGCGACCCTGCACCCCTGACCTTTGTTGTGTTCCTTTGTCTTTGGCCAGTCATATGTTAGCTGTAGTGACACTTAGACCTGGAGGCACAAAGTTTAATAAAGTTAATTATATACATTAACAAGTAATTGTTTATTTTTCGGACACAATTGACGAAGAGGATAAAAAGGATATAAAAATGAGTGAACTTACAGAATTAATTTAGACTCTACATGTGTTCATCAAGAAATTACACAGTCCATCGGTGGAGACAAAGCCAGAACTCTCAGTTCAATGAGTTCTCCAAATGTAAGTCCTAACCTTCGACACTTACAATGAAACTTCCAAGACCTTTGAAAACTATTCCCAACGACTGGATAACTTTTTCAAAATCAAAGAACTAACTGGAACAGACACCATTACTGAAGAAGTTAAGTAATGATATTAATCAGTTGTCTTGGACCGAAGCATTATCAGCTACTGACCAACCTAACAGCACTAGAAATACCCTCTAGACAAACCTTTGCTGAATTAATGAAGTTGCTACAAAATCACCTGACACCAAAATGAAATATCCTAACAGAACAGCATAAATTTTTGTCCAGAGTACAACATAATGGTGTCCATTTAACAACTCTCAAAAAGTGCAGATTTCAAGTCTAGTTGTAACAATGCTGACTGTATAAAATCCATCGTAGATCTGATGTTAAGAGTACAATTCATACATGGTTCAGGAGATTCCAATATTTGTGAGAAAATTCTACAACAAACTGACCTAACCTTCAAACAGACACTAGAAATTGCATTAGCCATAGAAGATTCAAAAATTGAAAATGATGAAGTATATAAAAGTAACTACCTTGTTCACAAAATAACCAAAAATACTCAAATTAAACTACTCTCACATCCTCAAACACAACCATCAAATTGGAACAGAAGCAGAACAGAAGGTTGCAGCGGATCCCCTTAACCTTAAAGAACTTCATTTAGAAGAACTATGCTTACAATGCAGGAAAAACAACCATAAATCAGTAAACTGTAGAGTCAAAGACAGGCTGAAATGTGAACAATGTCATAAAAAAGGCCATATGGGAAAGGTATGCATATCATCCTTAAGGAAACAAATGTCAACAATTAACAGGAATCATAATGTCCACAATATTAATCATGAATGTGTAATTGACTTTGATATAAACAGCATTCTAGACGTATTTGTTAATATAACGGGAACTGATGACAGACTCCTCACAGAAATTTACATTAACAGTACAAGAATCCATTTTGAATGTGACACTGGCAGTTGCATCACTATCACCAGTATCGATGAATTCAATCATTTACAATTGAATGCACCCATAGCAATAATGGAAGTGACCTTTTGAATTTACACAGGAGATATTTTCAAACCCCTAGGAGTAGAAAAAGTAAAAACTAAATATGGTAGTAACTACAGTATAGAGGACTTGTACATCATTCTCTTCCAAAAAAATGCAATAGTAGGAAGAGATTGGATATGAAGTTTAAAGATTGACGTCAATGTACTTAGCCTACAACTAAGGTCAACAGCATTTTGTCAGCAGAAGCACAAACATCCATTTCAAAAATCATAGAGTATTCAGACGTATTCACCCCCACAGTTGGCCAAATACCTAATTATATTTGTTCATTAAAACTGAGAGATGGTGCCAAATCAATGTTCTTGAAACCAGTATATATAAGCTTACTGGAAGGGGAGATCAGACCAGAAGTCTGGGTAGCGTAATTGGCAACGCATCTGCACGGTAAGCAGAAGTTCCGGATTCGAGTCCCGCTTTGGGCCGATTCTTTTCTTCCAGTTAGGCCTAAATTTATTTAAAATTATTTAATTAAAATTCTAATTATTAAATTTAGCAAGAGATGGCACCTAACGCCTAACTCTAGTACCAAATTATTTTAAAATTATTAATATTGCTATAGCCGTTTTTAGCTCGATAATTCGGCATTGTGTAAGGTAGCCGACTTCCAGGGGAAACAGTTAATCACGCGTCAGGAAAACCTAGGGTCGAAATCGTATGTGGGTGGTGGTGGTAGGAGACAAAGATGACAAATGTCTTACACAAAACCGTTTATTCTTACAACTAAGTTAACTTACATAATATTATTACACGATGCGATCTAGATCGACTTGGAGACAATGGTTTCGGGTTGTCCGTGGTCGGCTGCAGTCTGTGTTTCGAAGATACGTGTCCGGGGCTTGGATGGCGAAAGGTCTACTGCACTGGACGGGAGGCTTGGATGGTGTGGTCAGTTGGCGAACGTAGGTCCTGGCATCCATGAGGTGACACTGGTCCAGAGGAGAACTGCCGCACTTTTCCCAAGAATGACCGAAGGAGGAGAGAACCCCTTGCCCTTGCGACTCAGGAGTTTTATAAGATTTCCCCCCCGAATCTCACCCTTTTGATTGGTCCTGTTCATTCTCTCCCTTACCCCGATTGGTCATTTCTTTGTTTATATGCGAAACCCGAGACTGATCTGGGTTGGGAGAGTTCCGAGAGGTGTTGACGGAGCCTTTGAAGGTCGTGCTCTTTTTTTTCCGCCGTTATGGCCCTCTTTCTGACGTTTTGTCCCTAAGTGGTCTGCCAGACTCTGTGGCCATTTACCCCCCTTTGTTTCCCGATTTTGACACTCGTACGTGAGCACCTGGACAAAGCTCCCTCTCTTTCGGTTGACATCCCCTCGGTCGTTCATTATCGTGTCGCGTTTGTTTTAAGATAAGTTTTAGGAAAGTTTCTTTTGTGTCTGGTTTACATCTCCAACACGTGTTCCTGACTCGAGTTGACCCTCGAAATATTTGACTTTGGCACTTTATAATTTTATTCGCCATTTTTACGCATTTTTGCGATCCCTAAAATTGGTTGGTGTCTTACTTTATGTATAACGGGTTAGTTGTTATTTATTTATACATCGTTGATCTGTGTGCGTACAATTCTTCATAATCGTGCAATAGTTCATATCCCGTAACAAAGGGGCTAATGAGCACATGTCAGTAAATGTTACTAACGATGAAATACCATATAAGGGATTCTAACCTTGTAGGATTTTTCTCCATGAAAAGGAAATCACGCTCCTTATAGTGTCCTCACGCCGATGCAAATTGATTTCTCTTCAGACTCACTAATTTTATCCTTCGTCAATGGCATGTATGGCGACCTTACCTTCTCCCTTCTCCCTTCTCCGATCCAGGTGTCCAAGAACCACACAGTAAGGTAAAGACAAAAAGAAAGGTGCCTTCTTGTGGGGGTCCCTCCCTATTATATTTTTTGCTGTCCAGAACTTTCACTTCCTATCACGTGGTCCGATGAACAGCCAACCATTAGCCAACCAACAACACCCACCCAAAAGGTGGTGCGGTACATGGCGGAAAATACATTCGCGCATGACAAAAGCAAAAGCCCGACATGTATAATGGAAAATTGAGCATACAAAGAAATTAATATACAAAAATAGTAGCAGAGCACTACAAGTTGGATATTTTATATAACTATTTTTTTTATTTGACACAATATTTTATAAGATTTGTCATATAAAATGTTAAAAAATATATATTACTATAAAAATTTTGATACCATATTTTGTATACTTGTCTTTTTATGTATTTCCAAAATTGGAATTTTTATTTTTTATCAGTAATATGATAAAGTAATATAGTATCATTTTTTCACAACTTATAATTAAATTTTTTGTTCACTTTCATATGATTATACTGTATTTTTATAAGTTTCATAATATAGCTTTACTAAACAGATTTGGTCTGATAAAGTTATGGACATTTTTAAGTAAACTAAGTAGGATCTTCATAATTCCTTATATAATAAGTTAACTGTCATTTACACCTTTAGAAATATATAACAATTCTCACTTTGAATGTGAGACAAAATTAATATATTTTCACAAAATTGCTACTTGCATGTTCTAGACAATATACAGTAAGACCCAGCTTAACGCTGCCTTGCTTAACACTGATTTGATGTAATGCGGTCTGCTCGAAGACTAAAAAAAGCTCAAAATTTACACCAATTTAAATTATTGCAGAATTTTATGAACCAATCAGCAAAAGGTGGCAAAAAGGTGTACTTTCTTTAAATCTATGTATGTTTGGTGTAATTTTGGAAAAAAATATAACATCATGGATGCCATAGGGAATATTGACTTGGCTTGGAAAGAATTAACTGATAAATGCATGAACGAAGTGTGGAAGAAGATATGGCTGAAGGTATCCAAGAATTTTCAATGAGAAAAGTCTATCGCTGTATCGTTAGGTTGACCAAATTGTCAACTAATCAATACAGCAGGACTAGGAGATGTAGACAAGCATGATATTGAAGAGTTACTGCAGGTTTCTTGTGAGAGACTTATCAACAATGACTTTCAAGAACTGTCAGAACAAGGAATTCGTGTAGAACTGGAAAGTAGAGATTCTTAAAACGAAGAACCCAAAAAATTTCTTTACAGATTTCCTTAGTAAAAGTTTGGTAACAATAACTGAAATCATTGATCAAATTGTAGTGA
This sequence comes from Centruroides vittatus, assembly GCF_030686945.1. Lineage (NCBI taxonomy): Eukaryota > Metazoa > Arthropoda > Arachnida > Scorpiones > Buthidae > Centruroides > Centruroides vittatus. Next base: position 1,223,598 of record NW_027122173.1, read on the forward strand.
ATGATCCAGATTTTGAAAGGAGTGCAAAAGCAAAACAAAGCGTTTTGGATGTGATCTTGTGCTACTGACATTTGCTTAAGGAAAGAAAAAAGCGACAAATAAAATTTCACGGCTTTATTGCAAAAACAAGAATTTCAGAAAAATCAGGATCTTCATCACAAAAAATGAAGTTTAGATTTCTGTGTGCATATGTTTGTGTTATTTAACATATATTATTATACAAATGAATATAAAAATAACTTCAAATTAAAGTAAAATTTGTTTATTTTTGGTCACATGTTTCCCTATCCCTATTTAATCTATGTTAAAATGACCTCATTTAACACTGTTTTGTTTGGTGCTTTGTTGTCTAGGAATGCATCCCCTGCGTTAAGTGGGGTCTTACTGTACTTTCAAATTTAACTTAAAAGTTTGCTACTCCATACAAACATTGAATAGGAAACTAATAGTTATAATTTTATGATATATATAATATATATATATAATTTAATATGATATATATAAAGTATTACGAATACTCTATATTATAAGTATTTAAAAAAACTAAAAAACGAAACTAAAACACCTCTACTACTCCAGTAAATGCTTAACTAAAATAAATGTTTTGTGTTTTAGATTATTTAATTACTTTTGCAGTGTATCTATTTATTTGAATTTTCATTTATTTACAAATGAAATAAAATAAATTTAAAGTAAGTTAAATTAATTTTTAATGAATCCTAGTAATTTTTATTATTGTTTTATTAAATATAAAATTTGCGTAGAGATTTATACTGTATAAATTTAAAATAATTTGGTAAATATTATTTTTGAATATAGGATTACAGGAAAGACCAATCTCGTTGTGATACTCCACAGAATCTTCTCAAGAAAGATTGCTTAGAAAATGAGATAGTAAATCCTTCAAGTAGTAAGAAAATAATTGAGGTTAGATTTTTCTTAAACATTTTTTTTGAAATACAGTTTAACCTTGCTAAATCAAATTGCATTAACTCAAAGTCATGTTAACTTGAAGCTGTCTGCAGGTCCTGGGGCATGGTATATATGTTTTTTCATATAATACAGTATAATATACTCTCATTAAATCAAAATTGCTCATATTTTTAACTTGAACCTGTTTTCCTTGTGTACCACTGCTTTTTAACGAGTCCATGATTTTCATTTTCTCATATATTTCATGTGAATACAGACAATTAAAATAAACACTACAACTCTATGTCAAACAACACCATGCGATTACAACCTCTCATAACCGTCCTTTTAGTGAAACAATATATTACTAACATTCCGATTGGGACACAAGGGGTTACCTTGACAATGCACTCAAAACTGCCATAAACTGTGTGCAATTTTGCAATCATTCTGTGAATAGATTCTGAGAAAATGCTTAATAACAGGAAATTTATGAGAGGAAAATTTTGGAAAATTGAGTATTAAACTTGTTAACTCCAAACTCTTAACAAGATTTACTGTACTAATTTAAACATTTAATTTTGTTATAAAGTTTTTCAAATGGTGAAATTTCATAGATCAGAGATGGTGAACCTTTTTGAGTGCCATATTGTAAGCATACTTAGCTTTAAAGATGTTAATGCATGCCAATGTCTTAGACTTCGAATAATGATATTTAAAGAAATTAAATGAATATGCTTTAATTCGAATAAATGTAAAAAATCTGATTGAAAAAAAAGATGATCAGGTGATAAACAGAAAGGATGATTGAAAAAGACAGAAATCATATGATACATTACGTGCCAGATGATTTCTCTTACGTGCCACAGGTTCACCATCCCTGTCGTAGATTACAAAAAATAATTGAAAAATTGCAGGTGACCTGTACACACATTTACATATTGTTTTACTAGGGATTTTTAGTTTTGTTTGCTGTTTTTAACTTTATTTTTACTTTCCTGGCTGTTACATATGACAGAGGGAAAGTATGGCAATTAGTCAAAACATGATCCCCTCCATTGCAAAATTGGTCAAAAATTGATCCCCATTTTTGGACTTGTCACCTTGAAACATCAAGAAATGCGATAAAGTGGGGGGTTTTTTCTGCATGTATAGGTGTTTGTGTTGGGCATGATTTTCTTTGAACACTTTGAAGTTTAATAAATCCCATGTCTTTTGTTGAAAATTTCTGAAATTTTGCAGGGAGGTTTGTCTATTAGGGGATTGATGCTGTTAAGTTTTGAAGTTAAAGATCAAGGGGTGAGGAGATAGAAGGGAGTTGTGTCACATCTTGGGTATGGTCGGATTAAATTAAGATATTAGCATTTACAATGTATTTATAAAACTCATCTTTATCCTCAAAATTAAGCTTTTTGCCATTTTATAGTAATTAATTATATAAAAAGTTTTTAAATAAAATATCAGATGGCACCATACACAGTTTTAAATGCCAGGAAAATTATGCAATTTGTTGCTGGATTTTTTTTTCTGTATTTTTACTGGGGCATTTATTGTGTGGAGGAAGTCATCTCTAGACATTACTTGTAGCTTGTAAAATAAATTAGATTATTAATTTCTATACTTTATTGGTAATATTTAACTTTAAATAGGTTAATATGTTAATTTAGATGTAATATTTAACTTAAATGATAATAATTTTTTTTTTTTAAATTTAGAACATTGAATTAAGTGATGCTGGGGCAGTTGTAGGATCAGTCACTCAACTAAAACCACAACATATAAAACTTTCACTTAGACCTAGTAAGAGATGTTCTTTCATATTAAATTTAATTAAAAATTTTAGATTTTTATCTATTATTTATATTAAGTACAACTTGATGATACTATGAAGTCTGATACAAAAATAATAGGATTGTTGCTATAACTTCTTTATTTGCATGATTTAGAAAATCATTTGTGATCACCCTCTTCTGATTAGATGCACAGTTGCATATGATACTGGCCTTCTTTGGAAAGATTTGACTATATAGTTGTTACTTATTTGAAACACTTCTGGAGTAACTTCTTTAGCTTCTTTGATTATTTGGACAGTGCACTCTATGGACTAATAAACCTGTATGGACTGCAATTAAAGCCTTATTCAGTGAAGAATTAACATACTGAAGTGCAAAATTTTGTACTTTATGGAATATGCAAGATAAATTATGTCTCTAATTAGACTATCTACAACATTCACAGTCTTCTTTCATACAATTATGTATGCAATCTCTAGCCATTCCTCTGAGGTCTATCCATTTGGCATATATCTGTCCTAGCTTTAAAAAAATTATATTTGGCTGCCAAGACACAAATCTTTGTTTTAAAATGTGTTTGTACAATAAATCAAATATTTCTGTGCTAATGTATGATTAAAAAATATGCCCAATTTGGTTTTCTTCTATGACATCACGGACTTCAAAAGAAGTAACAAAAATAAGTTGCCATTAATGGCATAAACCTAGGTTAAAGTAAAACAAAATAAACTTGCAAGTTATAGTATATTTATTGCCCATTACAGTATAACAATTTAATTTTAAAATTAAATTGTTATACTATGCCTATAACTGATTATACTAGTGAGTATAATTAGTTGTAGGGACTTGAAATTAACTTTCTTAATATACCAGTTCTAGCTGTCATATGGGACAGGGTTGTAAGTAAGGAACTGATTGCATTTTATACTTCCAGATTTTAAAACTTTTTTGTTATACTACAGGGTTTTCCAGAAGTTGCCATACATAGGAAAAATGAACTATATGAGCAAAATATATCTTTGTGTATAAAATATTCTCTATATGTTGGCCATTTCTTTGAAACTTGCATGAACTTGTGTGTATAAAGCCATTTCTTTTGGCAGTTGCATTCTTGAAGGATATACAAATATAATCATCAAATAACTCTTATTTTTGATTAATACCAAATGAGCTGTTGGATTGTATTAGGTTGTATTATGACTACATTTAATAATTAGATTTGAAGTAGTTTTGCATGGAGGTAGGAAATTAAGTCAATATAATAAATTTAATAATAATTAATTAATTAATATTTCATTTTGAAAGTTCTGGAAAAAGAATTGGCCCAGAGCAGGACTTGATTATAAATTTATGTGGATGCTGATGGTGTCCTTAGCTGACAATGTGAGTAACCAGTATGGTTAAATTAAATTATTAATAGTTCTGGAGACAAAGATTGAACTGAGGTGTGGGTAGTGTAACTGACCAACTCTTAAACCTGCAGCTTCTGCCTAACATCTGCATGGTAGGCAGGAGTTGCAGGTTTGAATCCCACTTTGAGCCAATTCTTTTCTTCCAGAACTTTCTAAGTTAAATATTAAATATAAATTTATTATGAGATGGCAACTTAATTGCCTACCTCTAGACAAAATTACTCTATATTTAATTATTAAATGTAACCATAATATAGTCTAATACAATACAGCAGATTATTTGGTATTAATCTTGAAGGGTATCTGAAAAACAAAATATTTTCATATGTATGGCAACTTTTGGGATACCCTGTACTTTAAATGAATTATTTAATTTATTTCTTAGTTTTGAGAATATTTTTAATTTTTAATTATTAATTGCTTTTACAAAGTGCATCATTTTATTAGTAATGTGCATGAAAGTAATGTGCATGAAATGATAAGAACTTATGCAAATCATATGATGATAAACATTTTTTTTCTGAACAAAATATTGCACGTGCAGATTATACATCATTGTGGATTATAGGCAGGAAATTATAACTAAAAACTATATTAAAACTTTAGTTTGACTGAATTCTGAATTTCATTTAAATTCTAAAAATAACTAATTTTTTAAATTTTAAGATATATCCCTTTTATCACTGTTATATAATCATTCTCAAATTATAACTTACAGTTTCAGATGTGTTGAATTTATGTTTAATTCTTTATTTCAATATAATATATTTTTTTTTTCCTTTGCCAAAAATTAATTTTTGCATTTTTATAGAAAAACCAGTTACATTTACATTATCATTTCGCCAAGCAGAAGATTATCCCGTTGATTTGTATTACCTAATGGATTTGACATGGAGTATGAAAGATCATAAACACAAATTAGCACAGTTGGCAGATGTTTTAGGTGAGAATGTAAATTTTTTTGTATTAGTTTATATTTAGTTTAAGTTTCTAGTGTGGCAGTCAGGGATCTGTTGTCTGACTGGCAACATTGTACATAACTGGGGTTGGTTGGCAACACTCATTCACAGCACAGAAATTTACTATTGTCTGTGTGTTGCCTGAGGATATGAATTGTATAGTATGTCTATTCAGGGCTGCATGACTGGGGGGTCGGCACCTCTTTGATGCGTCATCAGGATTGACACCACCATGTCTTAGTTGACATGGAAGCCGCGGCGATTCAAAGATAGATCACGTGAGCAGTCGCGTTTATGGAGCAATCGGATTCGGGATGGAGGGAGAGACAGTGCACCGGAAGTAACTCTCACAGAGACCTTGTTAACTAAACAACATTTATTTACACAGAATGGGAATATGATCAACATACATTTAAAAAGGGAAGATAAGTCTAATGTCGTGATTCTTGAGAGAGAGAGTTTACATAAAGTTCATGTGGCGATAAATACCTGAAGTTGGTTGACTTGCTTGTCTGATTTAGTGAAAGTAATGGCGAAGTTGGCGAATGGTGAAATTCAAAATGATGAAATTATTCCACTTAAGTCTGTATTCTGGTTCCGGTGGATAGTCAATGGATGACAGACTTAATCCAATAAATTGACGCACACAAAGAATTAACGCATTGTGAAATTAGGGATCCTGGCAATTGTAGATCTGGGTGACAACTGACGAATTTGATGTGCTGCTTTACTTTGGATGAATGAAATCAGAACCTTAGGTTGAGAGGTGATGAAAAAGCGTCATTTAGGTGCCTGAGAACTGAACAGATGTTTCGCTCTCAGGTGTAAAAGTTGACAGTTAGTCGACAAAAGTTGATGTGATGCTATGATGTCATGAACTAACAAGGAAGACATACAGAAGGCCAATAATTCAAATCCTCACATCATTAAGTTTTATCACAGGTCATGTGGTGGTGGAGTCTAATTTAAACTTGGATCTCACACACGTAATCTGCATACGCATTGACATTTGACTACCTAGCATTAGTATCTGGAAGATGATCAGTAGAATCAAATGCCAAACTGGCTAAAATATTGCTTCAAAAAATTTATTTTATTGTTTTTTAAAATCATTGTTGTAAGGTAGATAAAAGCTTAAATAAAGACTAGTTTATTAGGAGAATTTTAAAAAATTTTTTTTCAACTTAATATTTTTTTTATTAAGTAGCTATCTTCAGGAACTGAACATTTAAAAGTTATAGATGAAATATAAAAACTAACTACCATAATTTTCTGCAAATAATATGTGGGTTATCTGTCAATTTGAATGCAGGTATGGGTTTCAAGTTTAACTTGCAACTCATCCAATCATCCAACAATTTTTAATTTCATCTAAGTTTACCAAAACCATCGTTTAGAATGTAAAAATTCCTTTGCATGCCTCAGACAATCATTGATATTGCAATTTTTACCAAACCACCAAAGACATGTATACACTTGTATCATCATTAGCTTGTGGTGTACATGAGGACGTACAAAAAAATACGAAATTTTACACAAAATAATAATATTTTATTATTAATTCACGTGGTCCTTTATACACTATATTCTTTGTGATCCCAACTATACACCGCTGATATATATAACTGTCTCTGGTCTGTGCGGTGAAACCGTGTACACACAAAGGGGATTGATGCGTTTACGCGACACTGGTCTTTGTTTGTAGCCCTTACAGAGATAATAAGAATTAACTTAAACTATCTTAAACTAACTTATAATTTAAAAGAAAATAGAAGAGGGAAGAATAAAGAGTAAGAATAAAAAAATATGCTGGTGGGGGTACCCGGGTTTCTTTCTTGTCTGGTCTTCACTCTTGACGAAATGGAGACTTCTACCGCAGTCACTTGTAGTCGTCCTTTTCAATAGCTCCGATCAAATAAAAAATTTTATATCGCTACACTCTCAGTTTTTTTTTTTAGTTTTCGTCTATGTCAGTTCTTTTTCTGTAGACGACTTCGGCACTTTGTCTCGATCCGTGACGACGACCACCTTCTTTTTCCGTCCGCTTCTTCTCGACGCTAGCCTCGGAATGCCTCACCCCCGCTCCCTGACTTGCCTCAGGGTTTTTGTTTCACACCTTGTTTCCGGTGTTATTCTATGAAATTTCGTCCCCACCAGCCGGAAGGAAAGACCGTTAGAGAATTCGAAGAAAAGACATAGAACAAAGGATTAACGAAACTTAATACTAGGCTTAACGCTACATATATATATACAACAATATGGCGTATCGCCACATATGTTCCCCCTTAAGAATCAAACTCCGTAATGCAACTTACGGTAATCTATTTTACACCCACGAAGATTGTACGGGTGTTGACTTATCACATCTTTATTACTATTAACAATTTTTTTCTCGTTATTACCCTCCAATTCTCTCGATTGGTGGTTTCCTACACCTGATCTTGGTTCTCTGTTGGGTGTCCCCATCCTCAGGTATTCATATGGATCCCCAACTTCCAATTCCTCTTCCTCTACTGGTGCTTCCCGCATTTCGCGATGTCGAGGAGCTATTCTCTTACTTTCTTTATATACTGGGGAGTAGCATAGTTTTAGGCGGTCGGTATGCACCACCAATTTTTCCTTTATACGATTACTACCAAGTTCAACTGTTACAGGGCCTAACACACGAATAATCCTATACGGCCCTAAATATTTTGGGGAAAATTTTCCCGTACCTCTCTGCTTACCCTTTCGAAGCAACCACACCTTCTGACCTTCTTTCCACACACTAATTCTTTTGCCGTCGTTTTCTCTTATTCTGTTTTTTCGGTTCCGCTTTCTCCCCAATTCGTACGCAGTTCTCCTTAACACATTCAACTTATCTACAAATTCGGGACCCCTTTCTTGGCGTTCTACATCCTCAACATTTTCTTCTGGGAACGCGCTAGGAAAACGAGGGTCAAACCCATACAGGAGAAAGGCTGGAGATTCATTAGTCGCTGAATGGGTTGAGTTGTTGTAAGCGAACGCAGCAGGGTGAATGAAACTGTCCCAATTACGATTGTCGCCCTTTGATATCCGGGCAATTATTCCACATATGGTTTTATTAAAACGTTCGCATACGGAATTTGAGGACGGGCGATAGGCGGTCGTAACATTATGTTTAATTGTTAATTCATTACATACCCCTTGGAACAAACCTGAAGTAAAGTTTGCCCCTCTGTCAGATATAATGACGTTGGGGCAACCATACCGACATATAATATGGTCAAAAATTTTATCAGCAATTTCCTGAGCAGACTGATTCGAGATGGGGATTGCTTCAGCATAGCGGGTGTAAATATCGACTATGGTTAATATGAATCTATTCCCTTTCTGGGATGTCTGAAGTGGGCCTATGATGTCTGTAGCCACTTTCTGGAGGGGAAAATCAGCGGTCTCAGTTTCTTGAAATGGGGCTCGGCCTCTATGTAAATTATGCTGCTGGCAGGTCTTGCAGCCCCTGATTACATGCTTGACATGATTTTTTAAATTTTTTATATAGTAATATCTATCGATTATATTACATGTTTTCTCGACCCCAAGGTGGCCAGACAGGGTAGAGCTATGGAAGGACCATATCACACGATCAATCATATCTCTCCCTACACACACACGGGCCCACCTCCTAAGCCCCATTCTTCCTGGTTTTACATTCATAACAACCTCACCGTCAAGTTGGAATTCAGGTTGTTGAACACCACTTGTAACCCCTTGATTGTCAGTTCTTTTACAATTGTTACGTAACTTCATTAGGAAGTCATCTCTCTCTTGCGATTCCACTACCTGCCGCCACAGTTCCTTATTATCAATAACGTTACTGCTCACATCTTTCTCTAACTTCTTATTACCATAATTTGGCCGCGATAGTAAATCCGCAACTTCATTACGTTTTCCTTTTATGTGGTTTATTCTTACATCATAATTTGCTATTTCAGTTGCCCATCTCATTAACCTTTTATTATGGTTATTCATATTATTTAAAAATATAAGGGGCTTGTGATCAGTATGCAATTCAATTTTATATCCTAATACAATCGGTTTAAAATGGCGTAATGCCAAGATTATCGCAAGGCATTCCTTTTCAATTGTGGCATAGTTCTTTTCAGCACCATTTAACTTACGACTAAAATATCCCACAGGATAAAATTTTCCTTCTTCTCGCTGCCCTAGGACAGCGCCTATACATTCATCGGAAGCATCGGTGTACAATTCAAAAGGTGAATCGAAATTTGGATGTTTTAACAGAGGGGGTTTCGACAATATAAGTTTAAATTCTTCAAAACTTTCCTGGCAATCCTTGTTCCAGGAGAATTTTCTTCCCTTTTTAGTTAAGTTCGTCAAGGGTAAGGCAATGCTAGAAAATGTGGGGATAAAACTTCTAAAAAAACCCACCATGCCTAAAAAACTACGTACCCCTTTTACATTACGGGGGGGTTTCATATTCAATATAGCACTGACATTACTAACATCGGGACGTACCCCGTTTTGGTTTATAATATGTCCTAGGTACTTTACTTCACCAACAACAAAACAACTTTTGGTGGGGTGTAATTTTAAATTATTACTATTCAGAGTGCCTATGACTTCGCGGAGTACCGTTACATGGTCATCAAGCGATTTTGAAAACACGACTATATCATCTTGAAAAACGTAACAAGATATTCCTATAAACCTCGCTAAAATCTTCGACATAACAGCCTGAAAAAATCGGCCGCTATTTTTGGCACCTTGCGGAAGCCGGCACATCTGAAATTTTCCCCATGGGGTAGAAAAGGCGTAAACGTGCCTAATTGATGGGTCTAAATTTATTTGGAAATACCCAGATTTTAAGTCTAGGACAGAAAAGTATTTGCAACCATGGAATTTAGTTAAAATTTCATCAACGCGGGCTATGGGGAATTCTTGGGATGCGGTCAGCTCATTGATCCGTCGGAGATCTAATGTCATTCTAATTTCACCGCCCTCCTTTTCAATGATGTGAATAGGCGAGTTCCACGCTGAGGAACTCTCTTCAATTATCCCTGCCTGTAAATATGCCTTGGTTAGTGATCTTAACCCTTTTAAATAATATTCAGGGATCCTGTATTGGCGGGTACTTATCGGCTTCGTTTGATCTACTACAGGTTTATGCGTTTCACCTATCATACCTGTTAACTCCTCTATCGATTCTGCAAAGCATTTGGGATATTCCTTAAATATATCGTATACGCGTTCTTTTTCTTCAGGGTTCAAACCGTCCAACCCTTTAATTTCCAAATGGGCAACGTTGCTAAATTCATCATGTGGGATCAGGTGTCTTTCATGGTTTGTTATTCTATTTTGCACAGCTACTTTAATGCCCTCGATGATTTTGCATATCTTTCTTATTATATCCATTCCCAACACCCCATCGTAACTTACGTGTCTAGGCAGCCTCATGCACGCGACTGTCACCCTGTCCGCTTGATTATCATAACTGATTTCCGCACGTATGGTTTTTTCGCATTCAGTCACCTCACCATTTATGCCTCTTATTCCCAAAGTTTCACCTTTGACAGTAGCACTAGCCACACTTCCCTTAGGTATGCACGCAACAGCCGCCAAATTCAAAATCGACTTTTCAGCACCCGTGTCGATAAGGAAGCTTAACTTCACCCCGTTGACTCTCCCTTCAACAATCGGGAGTCCCTTCTGCGACATATATATCTCCTTAGCCAGCCTTATTTTTATGCGAGGAGCCCCATGCTGGACTATCTGGTGCTCCTTCATTAGTTTAAATAACTATCCTTACGATACGGGCAATTTCGCGCGAAATGGCCTAAGTTACTACATACGTAACATTTCTTATTTATTACTTTCTTATCCTGATCCTTTTTATTCAGAAGCATACTAACGGTCTCAACGAGGGTCTCAATTTTTTTTTCTAACCCTGAAATCCTTTCATCGGTCTTATCCTTTGAAGTTTCTGTACCTTCGCATCTTCCAACCATTGCGTCAACTTCCTCCTCTATTCCCATGTTTATTCCCTTACGTTCAAAACGACTATCACATTCCTTCTCTATATTCTCCTCTCTCTCAGCGATGTCGAAGGCTTCTTCCAATGTTCTTGGGGCCCTCCTTAACACATTACCCCTTAGATTCCCTCTTAAACCCTTTATAAAACGTTCCATAATTATGTCATCACGGAATAAGCTCAATTTATCATTACCCCTAATTGCCCTTGCTAATAACGTTTTTGTCCGAATCGAAAAATCCGTCACGGATTCACCATTTTTTTGTCTTAGGTTCAGGAGTTGGTCAACTATGTCCTTATCACCGTCTTCTCTTTTGCTAAAACATTTAGTCAAGTCCCGCCTTATTTCCTCATAAGACCCAGGATATTGTTCTAGGAGACATAAAAACGTAGTTAAAGGTTCCCCTTTCAATCTAGATTGCAACACCGCAACTTTAACTTCATTACTCCATCCTGCTAAGCGGGCTATATTTTCGATGGTGTTGAAAAATTGTTTTATGTTTACAGTATCGTTTTGCGTTCCCGAGAACATGGGAATCATCCCCAAAAAGCCCGTAACAATTAACGGCTGATTTTGACCGTTACTTTCAGCTACGACTGAACTTCCGACTTGACTATCCATACTTGTCACGCTTATGATAATAGTAATATAACTAACGCGTCTAAAACTAAAGAAAATTTACTATACGTATCACTCCAGTACAGTACATAGACCAAGGACCGTGTACCCCTATTATAGTTGGGATCCTGTCGCGGACGCCATTGTGGTGTACACGAGGACGAACAAAAAAAAATATGAAATTTTACACAAAATAATAATAATTTTTTTTTATTAATTCACGTGGTCCTTTATACACTATATTCTTTGTGATCCCAACTATACACCGCCGATATATATAACTGTATCTGGTCAGTGCGGTGAAACCGTGTACACACAAAGGGGATTGATGCGTTTACGCGACAATGGTCTTTGTTTGTAGTCCTCACGGAGATAATACGAATTAACTTAAACTATCTTTAACTAACTTATAATTTAAAAGAAAATAGAAGAGGGAAGAATAAAGAGTAAGAATAAAAAAAAAGTGCTGGTGGGGGTACCTGGGTTTCTTTCTTGTCTGGTCTTCACTCTTGACGAAATGGAGACTTCTACCGCAGTCACTTGTAGTTGTCCTTTTCAATAGCTCTGATCAAATGAAAGAATCTATATCGCTAAACTCTCAGTTTTTTTTTAGTTTTCGTCTATGTCAGTTCTTTTTCTGTAGACGACCTCGGCACTTTGTCTCGATCCGTGACGACGACCACTTTCTTTTTCCCTCCGCTTCTTCTCAACGCTAGCCTCGGAATGCCTCACCCCCGCTTCCTGACTTGCCTCAGGGTTTTTGTTTCACACCTTGTTTCCGGTGTTATTCTATGAAATTTCGTCCCCACCAGCCGGAAGGAAAGACCGTTAGAGAATTCGAAGAAAAGACATAGAACAAAGGATTAACGAAACTTAATACTAGGCTTAACGCTACATATTATATACAACAATATGGCGTATCGCCACAAGCTATTTTCTATTCATTTTTTGTACATCATTGCACTCTAATTGATATTATTAGATGCTTCTACTTGAATTTGTATTTTGAATGCTGATAAACTTTTAAAAGGTACCTCAAAAGATCCCACAAGATGGTCACCTTTAATTCTTTTGTCTGTAGAGCTTTCACTCACATCTCTGAACCAGGGAAAAGGCTACAGGAATTTCTTACTATCAATCAAGCTGTCCGTCATGGATTCTCTAGGAAAATTTTTAAAGGGTTAATTGAATATGTCACACATGGTATGCACAGACATAACAGTACTCCCAATCCTCCCCATTTGGAAACATACAAGGTTGTCACATACAATGCAGGTCTTGTTTGTCTATAAAAAGAGATAGCTGAAACAATAACATCAACCTGGCCTTCAAAAGGAGCCTCAATGTATTTTCACTCCTCATAAATACCAGACCCCAACAATCTGGCAACACTTGCCAGAGTTATACTTCATCCCCTCACACATCATAGATTCAACAAAGAATTAGAGTATGGGAGCCACTAGCAGACAAATTGCCTCCTTAAAAAAACACTGATTGGACATATCTAAGGGACTCTACTTCACCACTCTATCATCATATGCTGTGGACCCTGACATGGAAGTCCATTTGGATAGGACCAGGATTCTCCATTGAACATCTAATAGAGCACAACTCTCGTTGAACTAATGGAGATAAACAAGGCAGTTTTGAAAAAGACCATCAACTTTAAAGCTGATGACACTTCCTCAATGCACAGAAAGTATACCTCCATTTCCCTTAAACATAGGCATTTACATGAGTTTATATTAAGACTTTTTCCACCAATCAGCTGGCAGCCAAACATAAATATCAAAAATAGTGTGGTTTTTTTTTAGAACTGTAGCTGTACGCTATATATTTTTGTTGTAAATATAAATTTAAGTTTAGTTTAGTATCCTTTTTTTTCTATTCTTTATTTCATCTCCTTCTAGAACTTTCTTGCTTTGTCTTTCTGGTTCATTATCCCTTGGGTGGGATTACCAATTCCAAGAAAGGTGTATGTAAACAAAAGGTGAGGCAAGGCCCTGGGGCTGATGAACAAAGGGAAGAGACACTTTTGGTCAGAACTCTCAACAAGGACAGACGGAGAGAAGGAAGGCACCAGATAGCTAGTACGACAATCGGAGACCACTAGGTTTCGAAAAAGAGACTTGGACTCGAATTCCGAAGAATAAGGGCGGTATTAGGGTAGCCACCCAATCAAATTTTAGACAATTGAAGGCTACGTTCACCTCAAGGAAGCTAGTGAAAGAAATTGAAAGGCGTGCCGACAGATAACACGAGGAGAAACGTCCCAAGAAAAGCATCAAACTAGTATCTCACCCAAGTCTTTGAAAAAATAGAAAAGTCTGGTATTTCTACCTTTTTTCTTCTTCCATTTTCCATCTTCTCTTCTTTCCTTAGTTATAATTAGCATAAGAATTAGTTTGTAAGTTTTGGCCTGCATATAGTTGTCGCCAGGGCCGGTTCTAGGGTTTTGAGCGCCCCGGGCAAAACAAAATTTGGCGCCCTTTCATACAAGAATATACAAATTTACTGCAAATTAAAAAAAAGTAAAAAAAGGCAAAAAATCAAAATTACACAATAAAGAACTGTATAAAAAATTTATTTATTTAAAGCATGGCAAGTGTTGTTAATGCAAAGTTACAGAAAGACAAAGTTATTTAACCATTAAGGCATATGACAGGCGCCAGTATCACTTTGACTATTCATAATTTTGTTGATATTTGTAATTTATAAATTTGATCTCGTCCATTTTTTGAATAGATTGTTGTGATACGTGATACTGATTACAAATTATCTTTTAAAAGTAAATAAAAATAAACTTTTTAGAGATTAAAAAGCATTTGTCTGCATCAATGTTGTGTGATAAAAGCCATAAAAATTCTTAGGTTTCATTATTTTAATTAGTAAATTTTTGTTTTTGTCTATTAATCTTTTTTTTTTTTTAGTTATTATGAATTCTGACTATACAAATAGTTTTCTTTGAATAATTGTAATATTATTTATATCTGTTGACAATAATAAAATAATTAGCGTTGTGACCTTTATTTGGTATTATTAAAGAAAAAACAATTTATTGCTTGCTAAAAAAATCGATGTCTCATGAAAAATGATCAATTTTAATTTATAAAATCTAAAAAAATAATGAATGTAAAAAAATATTTTATTTTTATATCGGCGCCCCTCAAAATTTGGCGCCCCGGGCAGTCGCCCGGCTTGCCCGCCCCTTTATCCGGCGCTGGTTGTCGCGCTCATTGATCTTTTGTTTGTTAGAATAGATTGTAACGTGTGTGTGTATAGAAATCACTTGTAGTTGTTGGGATCCAAAGAACCTGTTTAGAGCGAAAATAAATTACTTTGTTACGAGAATAAAATCTAGTTATTTATTTGTACTATCCCGCTCACTGGACCTTGTACTTGTCGCCCTAAACTTCACAGAACTTTAGCCTGAGGATATTCATTTAAAATGGATAGAAATGTTTGCTATGCAAGCGAATGGTACTTTGGTTGGTTTTTAGTTTATTGAGTTAGGTATTCTTAGTGTGATATTAACCAATATGAAGCAGTCATCATTTGGTATTAGATAATTCCCTCCTATCTATTTAATAAGTCTCAGAGAACTGTTTAGAAGCTGACTGTTGATTTTATTGTATGTTAGTTCTTTATAGCCACTAAGAGATAAACAATTAACGTATTTAATTAGATATTATTGACATTAAAATTTTTTCTGTTTAGGTTTTTTGAGTTTATTTTAGCACTAATAATAAAATAATAATAATGATGATATTATTATTACTTTTTAAAATATTTATTTTATGAATTAAAACTTGTAAATTCTAACTTTTAAACTATTTAAATAAATGTGATAAGAAAGTGAATTTCTGTTTTTTTTTTTTATAATTTAAGTTTAAAAAATTATAAGATATAAAAAAAAACTGGAATTACTAGTTATGAAATTAGACTTTTGAGATAAGATTAGCAATATGTAACTTATTAATATGAATGTTTTCATAACATTATATGTATTAAAAAGTAATTTAATGTTTTATATTAGCATAAAACTATTTTTAATAAGAGAGAATTATACTTATTGAGTTTATATTGTTACAGCTGATAGTATGTTTAACATTACCAAGAATTTTAAATTAGGCTTTGGATCATTTATTGATAAGGTAGTTATGCCATATGCTTCAATGGTACCAGCTCGGTAAGCAATATTTGTTTAAAATTTATATTTATTAACTTTTATGCAATGTTTTTATTTCCACTTATAGTTTAATTATTATTATGTTGGGTTTAGTGGGTTATACTTGGTTGACACCGGTGGCTGTGTACTATGCCAGACCAGAGTCAAGGCATAGCAACCAAAACAAAACTAAAATTAAATAAGTATGTCAGTGTCTGTATTCAGGAATTTCCTAACACTGTGGCATGTATTCAATATAGTGGCCTTCTGTAGTGTGATGTATGTATTTTTATTCAATTGTAATGTTCCCAGGCTTTTATGTAGTGTGTGTGGTATCACACCTGTACAGGAGAGAACAACAGGTACAATAAGCACCCTATCCATCCTCCACAGATGCCTTATTTCCTAGACGAGTTCTGTGTACTTGCTAATTTTTTCAGTGCATGTGTTTTGTATGTTATGAGTGTTTGGAATGGATATGTCTGTAATGTATGTGATTTTATTGTGTTTGTCAATGAGTGTGATATCTGGTCTGTTGTGGTAAATTGTTTTATCTGGGATTATGGCTCTATCGTAATACATTTTGTGCATGTTGTTTTCCAATGCTGTCTGTGGAATGTATTTGTAGTATGGTTTGTGGATGTCTAATAATTTGTGTTTCTTTGCAAGCTCTTGGCATATTTGCTACTTGATTATGTCTGTATAAATAATTTGTCTGTGCCTAGAGTGATGTGTTGTATAGTTTCTGGCATGATGTGACATTTTCTGCATATGTCATTTGTGAGTGTTGCATCTTTGAGTATGTGTTTTCTGTAGTTTTTAGTATTTATGACCTGATCCTGTATGGCGATCATGAATCCTTCCGTCTCCCCAAAGATGCATCCCCATGCTAACCAGCTGTTTGACGCAGTTTTGTCAACAAAATCGTGGGATAGGTCGTAAGGATGCCTGCCATGGAGTGCCTTTCGAGCCCACAATTGCTTAATGGTGTCTATGCTTTTTGTATGTTGTGTTTTGTCCATATGATGTGAGTGTAAGTTTAACGGTGTGTTATTTGAGTCTGCTAGAGTTTCTGCTTTATGTAATTGTGATGTTTCTTGTTTTTTGTAGAAAAACTCTCACAGTGACTGTAACTATGTCAATCAGGAGGCCATGTCCACCATCTTTATGTAGAAGGGTTAATCTTTCTGTGGCAGATTTAGAATGATGATGTTTATACTTAGTGAGTGATGTTCTTGTTTTCCTTTGGAGTTTCTTGAGATCTGTGTGAGTCCAATGTATAACTCCAAAAGAATATGTGAGTACTGGGATGACATATGTGTTTGTTGCTTTAACTGTGTGTTTTGCATTTAACTGTGTTCTAAGAGTAGCATTTAACCTACTTTGGTATTCTTTAATTAAATTTTGCTTTATTTGTGTATGTTCTGTTAGTTTGGCCTGTTGGAATCCTAAATACTTGTAGAACTCGCCCTCTTCCATGGATTCAATAACATCCCCATTTCCAAGTTCAAAATTTTCTTTTTTCAGAATTCCTTTTTCTATGTGAAGTGTTTTGCATTTATCTAGGCCAAATTCCATTTGTATGTCCTTGGTGTATGAATGTGCAATTTGTAGGAGTTGATGAAGTTGTTTTTGTGTGGATGCATAAAGTTTTATGTCGTCCATGTACAGTACATGAGATGTGTCAGTGTAAACTGTGTTGTGGTCTGAAGACCACGTGTTCTGTTGCCTAACCGGCTCATAACCAACCCCTTGGGTGGTTCACGGTGTAAAGAAGGGAGAGGCCCTCATAGCGTAAAAGCTTCCTGTTGTAAAAGTTAATGGGAGGAGGGGAGATATGTGGTCCAAAGATCACGTGTTCTATTGTGTGATCCTTGGGTGGGCCGCAGGGTAAAGAAAGGATGGGCTGCGTTTTTGGAAGAAAAAAAGAGAGAGGGGGGAGATCACGCATGCTCAATGGAAGAAGAAGGACTTTTTTTCGGAAGAAAGAATGGAGAGAGGACATGTAGACGATAGAGTTGCGAGATTGTTTTTTTGTGTGTGTTGTTTCTTTTGTTTTAGTGTTTGTTATAGCGAAGGGACAGAGTAGTGATTGGAAGGACTAAAATAAACTTTAAGTTCCTTGCATTGGAGTCATAGAATGTGTGATTTATTTCTTTGAAGTTTCTTTTTGTTTTGTTCCTGCACAGGGAATATTCTAAAGATCGAGTACTTCCCCACAGTGTTGTTTTTTCATGTCTGATATTGTAGCCATATTGTGTTTTGTTTAACATGTTGGATAATGGGTTCAAGGCTAGGCAGAACCAGAGAGGACTCAAGGAATCTCCTGAAAAATTCCTCGCCTAATGAATATTTGGTTTGTTTGTGTGGAAGTGTTATGAATCCTGAGATGTAGTGTTGTTCTCCAGTGCTGCATAGTGTTTTGGAAGAATGCAATGAGTGATGGATGTATTTTGTATATGTGTAGAATATGTAGCAGCCAAGTGTGTGGAATGCTGTTGAATGCTTTTCTGTAGTCTATATATGCCATGTATATGTTTCTGTGTTGTTTCTGTGCTTGCCGTAGAATGACTAAATCTCTGAATCTGTTTTTAGGTTTCATGTAGGTGATGCCCTGAGTAAGAAATTTTGGCATGTCTTGTAGATTGATGATGATGTGTGTTAGGTGTTTAGCTAGTTCCTGGTGCAGTTACGTAAACATTTTGTACCAGAAATTGTGAATTTTGTCTACACCAGGTGTCTTCCAGTTGTGTGTTCTGTTCACAGTATAGCAGATGTCATGTATGTTTATTTCAGCACAGGGCATAGTTGGTATGTTGTGCACGTTTCTGTTCTCCTCCTTGATCCAATCTGCATCAGCATTGTGTGTGACAGCACTGGACCAAAGAGAAGACCAATATTTTGTGAGTTATTCTTCTGTTCGTGTGCCACTGTGCTGTATATCAGTGTTTGTTTTGTTAGAAAGAGTTTTTTGTTGTTTGTAAATAATTCATTTTGTTGTTTTCATAGTGTACATGTTTTGTATCATTTGAGTCTACGTGCTTTGGCTGGAAGTTTTTGTTTTAGTGTATCAATGTATTCTGTAATGTGTGTGTTGTGATGTTCATGTTTTGTGTGTGTTTTGATTTTCTTGAAAATGTTTTTGAGTTGTTTTTTTCATTTGGGTGTTATGTTGTTTTTAGTGTATTGTGTCAGCCTGCCTAATTGCTGTCTAATGTCATTTATTTGTGTTTCTATTCTTCTCTGCCAGGCAGGCTTATGATAGAATTGTGTTTTCTGTGTATTTGTCTGTGATTGTATTTTCAGTCCATGATGTGTCACGACTGTGACTGCCCCAGCATAAACTAATGTATGAATGTCTGAGAGTGTAGAAATTGAATGAATGTAGTGTGGTAGTAAGTTAGTGTTTTTCCTACTTCCTTTGTCATGTTGATTTTTGGTATGCGTACTCTTTGTGTGGGATCTGTACCTGTATATTTAGTGAGTATTTCCTGAAATATAAGTGAGAGTGTATTAACTAAATCTATGTCAATGTTATCAGTGGTGGATGAGGAAGTGTCTGTAGTATCAACAGTGGTAGTTGTTGTGTGTGTGCTGTAACACAAAGTCACAGACAAAAAACCTTTTACAGTGTTGTATATGACAGAGAACCAACTAATGTTTTTGGCCTCCACCAAGGCCTTCTTCAGGTTGAGAGCTAAATGTCATTCCCCTCCAGACCACCAGAATGATGTGCCCAAGAAATAAACATAGTACATGTCGTGTTTCACCCCTCTGCCTGGCTCCGTTCAAATTCCTTGAACGGAGCCAGGCAGAGGGGTGAAACACGCTACCTCCACACATGCACAATCGAGTCCCCGTCCTTAAAGTTGATGCGGGTGCCTTCCATGTTGGCTTTATATATCTCCCAAGCCTCCAGGTGTCGTATGTGATCGTATTGAAAGGCCTGCCAGATTAACTTAGTGCTTGGGAAGCCCACCCGAATTTCCGGGCCGATAACGTATGTTGCCGGGGCAGTGGTGTGCCTGTTGTTTTTAAGGTCAGCTTGATGTGCCCATAACCGTTTCTGAATTGAACGTATGGTTGCACCAATGTAAACTAAATCCCTTCCAAACCTATCGTCCCTGATGGGGACAGAATAAACCCCAGGGGCCCTGCCAAGATTTATCCTGTCCTTAGCATTGTGTAGCAGCTTGTAAATCGTGCTGGTTCTCCTATATGCGATACTGGTGCGACAATGTCTAGCAATCTCCTGTGTAGGGGGTCCAGATGCTGACTGTAACGGACAACAATGCACCTGCCATTTGTAATGGGCTGTTGGGTGCCGCCCGCCGTAGATTGGGCGCCTGCAATGCTGCGTGGGGGAGGACGGTTGGCCTAGGCACGGGCCAAGCTGCAAACCAAGCCTTTACTGTAGCCATGCTCAACAGCTATCTTTTCTACGTGTTTAAGCTCTACCATGGTGTTGCGCCTGTTGGTATGATGCGTGTAGGCCCTCCTGGTTAGGGCCCTGAAGGCCGCGATTTTGTAAGAAAAGGGATCAGACGAGTTCGCGGGGATAAATAGTGACACGTAGTCCAATTTGTAGTAAACACTCGTTTCTATTTTGCCAGCGCTGAGGCATATGCCAACATCAAGGAAATGGGCGTGCAAGTTACTAAACTGATCAAGATTAAGGGTAAGGCCGTACACATTGTTGTTCATGCACGACAAAAACTCGTCGATATTTGGTTTGGTTTACCAAAGTATAAAGATGTCATCAACATATCTTAGGACTCCCAAATCTTCAGGCAAAGCACCTTAACCATTTAGGGTCATCTTGTTTACTCCTTTATCCAACTCACAACAAGTTTGAAACAACAAACAAAGATTTTTCTTTGAAACATACATATTAAATTTAGTATTATTTAAAAATTTGTATCAGCATTTTGTTGTGTTAAATAAATTTCAAAGAAACTGTTAGTTTCAGGAGGAGCTTTTATTTTTACAAAGAGGGGTTATTGTCCTGAGGGGTTATTATTTGGGGGATTTTTATCCAGAGAGTTGTTATTCTGTTATGAGGATGACAAATGGAACAGTGGAGCATATGTTATCCTAGCCATAAATGAGAAGACTGACATTAATATAGCATGTGCCAGATACACCTCAACATCTCTTAGAGGCTGAACATAAAAATGTTGCATGAATTTTAATTTTAGTTTTACAATTTATTATAAAATTTTTTGTGTGTATAAATTTTCACAAAGGCCAAGTTTACAATTTTTAATTGTTTACTATTATATGGTACAGTGGAACCTCACTTAACAAGCATAATTCATTTCAGAGTCGTACTCGTAATGTGAAACACTCATTAAGCGAAACAATTTTTTCCATAGAAATTAATGTAAAATACGATAATGTGTTCCATGTCGAAAAAATACTTAAATGTTTTATGTATAATGTTTATTCAAAGAAAGTTATACAATAAACATTGTTAAGGAGTGTGAATCATAATCATATTTTCTTCTAGTGCGAAATGAACTAACTTGAAATGAGAATTCAATTTGCAGAAGACAAAAAAGAAATCACAGATAATATGTTTGATAAACCCTCCAAACGATATGCCAAATTTTTGGGCTACGTAAAGGCTATAATTAAATAATAGTTAATTAATTAATTTGACTAGAGGTAGGTAGTTATGCTTCCATCTCGTATTAAATTTAATAATTATAAATAGTTAATTTTTAATTCAGACATTTCTAAAATTTAATATGAGATGGCAGTGTAACTGCCTACCTCCAGTCAAATTAATTAATTTCTATTATTTAATTATAGCCTTTACATAGTCTAAGAATTTGGCATATCGTTTTGGGTGTTTATTATATAACAGGCTTTGGTTGTTGATGTTTGTAATATGTGTAAATACAAGTTTGGAAAAATATGTGATCACAAGCGACACTAAGATGCTAGCAGAACGAGTGCTAAACACAGACTGATGGAGCATGCACACAATTCGGGACTTCCTCTCTCCTCGTCACTCGTTATGCAAAACATCGCTCATTAAGCGAGGCAAATGTTTACAATTTGTTTTTGCTTGTTATGCGAAATACTCGTTGTGCGAGGTACTCATTAAATGAGGTTCCACTGTATAAAGATGATGTTTAAAGTGGGGTATAACAGATACATTATAGTTGTGTATTCTGAAACTGTGTCTTCTTTTATTTGTTTTTACTGTCACAACTATGTGCATATACAGATTCAGCCAAAAGGATATTTCCAAATAAAGATTGATGTCAGAAATGCCCAGTGTCTGTATATGCAAATAGTCATGACAGTAAGATATGTTATAGTTTTATATTCCTTTGTACAACCTTCAGGTAGTGAGATAGATTGACTTCTATAGTCATCTAAATCATCAGAACCACTTCTCACTTCTTCCATGCACATTGTAAGAAGTGTGAAATTTATAACCACATGTGTTTAAATAACACGACTCCCTCTCTTCTGCCTGGAAATATCTCCTTAAGCTTTTGCATCAACTGTTGCTGTTGTAGTTCACTTTCTCTTGCATGTTTCACTCTATCCTATCTTTCTTCCTAATCCACACTGGCACCAACTTTCATTTTTGCATGTCTGAACATGGCCACTGGATAGAAAATAGCATTTCTTCAACTTCACCCACTGTTAAAGACGTATTGATTAATTCAGTAGAATAACTACAGTTCTTCTTATTACCTTTTATTTAAAAAGTAATAAAATTTTCTGAAATGAAGTTAATTAATTTTAGATTGAAAAATCCTTGTGGAGAAGACTTTTCTTGCAGTTCACCATATGGTTTTCGTAATCATCTCTCATTAACAAATGATGTTCGTGAATTTATTGTAAGTAATTTTTATATTTTATTATTAACTGTGTAATCAGTTTCATAATGTAAGAAATTTATGCCTATTCATAAACGAAAAATAATACTACTATATTGAAATTTTGTTTCTATTAAACATTTTCAGAAGAATACCAAATAATTAGCTTAAATAAATAAATCTTAAAATTTTACTTATTTTTGAAAGGGCATGTCTAAAAACTAACTAGTAAAAAATGTAAAATGTTAGGCATTAAACTTATGGTACAATTGTATCTTTCATTTCCTATTGTTTCCTATTAAGATTAAGATGTTTAAAGTTTCTATAACAGAGGTAAATTTTGTTTTTATCCAAGCATAAGGGTAATTCAAATGGTGCATCTCATTTAAATTTTTTAATATTAATACTAAATAGGTATACTGAATTGTTTTCATCCTCTAAAACATTTTCTCTCACTTGGAAATTCTTTGAACTGTGACGGTATTTTATAACTTCTCCTCCCTTATTTCTTCATGCTTTAAGTATATGGCCTTTTTTTATTACAGCTCTACAAACTTTGTCTTTCAATGAACAAATAGTAGCAAAATAATGGCCCCCTAAATGTCTATAACTCCTGACATCAGCTGATCTTTTTTGTTCATTTTGAACGTTTTTCCCTTTATGTGTAACTAATTAGCATCAAAACTGTGTCCTTGAATCTCTATATGATACTTTGTTTGCTAGACAAATTCTTTGGGCTGTTTCAAATGTTAATATCTGCTCCAATAACAGTCTTTTTCTAAGGCTTTTTTTACAAATACTGCATACAAGTCCATCTCTCAACATACCGTCCAGATTAACAAAATTACAATGTTCACTTAGATGACGAAGTTCTGCTATATACTCTGAAATTGTCTCATTTGATAACTGTGATAATTGATTCTGCTTATTAAAATTAAATCTTTGTACTGTTTTATTAGGTACAGGATTGAAAGGATTTTTTAACAATCTTGTTATTTCTTCTAATTTCAAATTGCTTACTAATTTTGGAGCAGCCAACAACCTAATTAGTCTGTAAGAACACGATCAGACTACAAAGAATTGCTTTTTTTCTTTGTTTGTCATCAATATTATTTGTTAGTAGATAGAACTTCAAGCGTTCTTGGTATGTCTTACATCAACCCAGTGTATTAGGGTTTTCTTTGATACTTTCAAAAGTTGACATATTAACATAACTAGAAGTCTTACAAAAATGCAGTTCTTACAGAAAAAAAAATCAGATGCAATCCTCTTCGTCAAATATTACAGTCAAACCTGTTTTTATGCGGGGGATAGGGACCGCATTAAAAAAAACGCATAAAAAAAAATCTCACAAAACTTCACGAATGGCTGTAAATAATAGTTTTCGCAACACAATTAAAAAATATTTTTTTTTTATGCGGTCAACAGGGACCGCGTAAAAAAAGTCTCACATAGAAAATAACTCAAAACCGTACGAAATAGAATTTATTGACAACAGATGTCAGCACTTGACTGCATCGTCTGGTCTATCGTCTGTTTTACATATTTTTGTCCAGGTGGTGTTTTGTTGACTTAAAAAGTAAATTGTTTCATTTTTCGCATATTCATGCAATAATATTACTATAATAAGTGCATTTATGCTATAATAAGTTTATTTAGCTATAATAAGTCAACGTAAGACATGACGAATCGCACGAGACTAGTCGCCAACTATACCACACAAATTAAAAATTCGCATTAAAAAAATCGCACAAATAAAAATCGCACATAAAAAGAGCGCATAAAAACAGGTTTGACTGTATATCTTAACTGCTATGAAAAATAACAAATCCATGACTCTTTACAATTATCTTTATTGCACTTCTTTTACATAAGACACTGGCCAGAAGAAAGGACCATGATTCCTTTGTTAGCTGTTTTTTATATTCTCCTACCCTGAGACAATAGTGTTGCCAATCATACAAATCCCGAGGCAATGGTTTTGCCAAGACATAACAAACAATGGTACTTTTAAATATAGCTAAAGAACTAAGTAAAAATAATATTGTCCTTACTACATTAAAAACAATCAACGTTTTATCTAGAAATCTAAAAATGGTAATTTGCAATCAGTGGCGAGACTTTTGTTTATCTCATGCCATGCCTGTGCTCTTTTATCTTTTTTTTTTTTCAATAAAATGAAGAATTAAAACTCCATAGGCATTCATTTGCCTGAATAAGATTAATTCTAAAGCTGTGCTCATCATTATTTTCACTTTCTGCCATGATGATAACTGTTTTCAAAGTTGCCACAATATGACATGGCACAAAGGTCTTTGCTGATTGGATGCATGTTTGCAATTGGCATGAGTAGAACAAACTTTCTGTTTTCAGCTGCAGTTGAACTTGTGCTGGTTGTAGGAGGGGGTTTACTAGTTATTTGGAACAGCTGTCACAGTAAGGATCAGAAGTTGCTGTAAGGATACAGAAGAGCTATATGTAGTTTGCAAACTGCAATTTCGCTACCATGGATATATGCAATAGGTAATGAATAAATCCAATTAAATATCAATTTTATTTTTTTATTGCATATACAAAAGGAAATGTCATAAAACTGTTGTGTCTGAGATGGATGAAACGATCTAGACATAAAGATCGGTAAGAATGACGAGGACTTAACAATATAACTTCACACAATAACAAAATTTATTAATTTAAATAAAATAAGAGAAGGAAAAATGCGGTCTTAACCTAATAAGATACAAAAGAAAAAATTTTTACAGACGATAATTACACACGTTCGAGTCACACAATAATTTCAGTCGACTCAGAATGGGGAGTCCACACGTATTGGGAAAAAGTTCTTACCAACGAAATAAATATGGTGATTGAATGAACAATTCCTCCACTACGTAATACTCTTGTTACGAAAGGCACATACCGGTTCCTCACGCCGATGGATCTGGATTATTATTCTCAGTCTCACCGCTCTGATTCTTGTCTTCCAATCTGTTAGCAAACAACCTTCGCAATCGATTGCCCCTGATGAGGTTCTTCCAGGCCAATGTCCAAGAAAAAATGTAAAAACAAATGTCTCCACACGCACTTTTTATAAGCTCCCGCCATCCGGGGACTTCTGTACCATGTGACCCGTCAATTCACCAATGACCGCTTACAAGCTTCACCCGTCAAAGGTTGGTACGCGACAACATAAATGGAACGGAATTTATTTCCGTTTCACCAACTACAATACACAATCAATCAAATAATTGACACTAATACAAAAAAAAATACATTTAGTGATCAAGCACTACAAAACAATTGATATCCTCTCCAAAAATAACACCCATAACAAAAAATTAAAATACAAATAAAAAAATAGCTAACAATCAAAGTACATGATAAAAAAATATACATAAATAAAAATAAATGATTATATATTATAAAGTAACTATTTACAAATGCATTTAAAATGAAAAAAATCTTCATGTAGAGATTGTTCCACATAGCCCATATTCTGAACTGACCAATAGAAAAATGATATGAAGAAAATGAAAAGCCCAAAAGATGGGGTAAATAAGCATGTTTGGTTAGTAACTCATGGTAGAACTCAACCACAGCCAATCTGAATGAATAGAACCATGAAAGTATTTGTATAAAATTCAGTGGCGTGCCGTCATTGGAAGCGATGGAAGCGCCGATTCCACCTTTCAATGACCTTCCCTTGAATTTTATAAAATATAAATTTTCATATTTTAACGTACTTTGAATTAATTAAAATTAATATTTTATTATAACTTCATTATGTATCTTTTACAAATTTCTATACTACATGTGAAAAAAACGATAAGATTGCTATTGTATATTCGAATAATTTGGTGGCGGAAGGAATGTCGAAACCGGGTCAGTCTCCAATCAGCCAGATTATATAGGCATTAGCACATGCGGTTTACAATGCACCAACCTCACCCGGTTTAGCTGGTAGAAGCGACACACTCGTAAAGAGTACAGCTTTATATCCCGGAGCGGTTGTGGGCTGTTATCTGCCTGCCTGTCAACTTCCAAGCAGCCAGATTATAGGCATTGGCGCATGCGCTTTACATAGCACAAACGTCACGGTTTAGCTGGTAGAAGCGACTCACGCGTAAAGAGTACGCGACTTTATATCCCGGAGCGGTTGTGGGCTGTTATCCGCCTGCTAGATATTCGGCCACCCTCGCCCGATTATGTGAATCACGAGCAGACTAGATCAACGGCGGGCAACCCGTGGGCCAGCTACGGCTGGCGAAAAGTTTCTATCCGGCCCGCGAGATCTTTAATAGATTATTAAATTGGAAAAATAACTAATTAATAGTTATTTTTCCAATTCTTTGTAATTTTCGAAAACGATAAGAGAAATAAATGTAGTAATTAACTTTTTATTTATTTATTTCATATTTGCAGACTAAAAAAATTACGAGTCACAAGAAAGCGTCAATTAACTACTACGGCCTGCGGAAAAAACGTAAAATTTATTCTGGCCCATGTTATAAAAAGGGTTGCCCACCCTAGACTAGATTTATAACAACCCAACCGATAGGAGTTTACTGGCACGTTTTTATGATAGTTCTGTATAGTTGACAGGAGTTTAAAAAAACTCCATTAAAATATTTGATATATTTATTCTGCGTTTATTCCGCTCTCCCATCTTATATTACTTACGGATTTCAATGTTAAACCGGTGATATTACAATTTAGTATGTCCCATCTGTAAGGGGATGCAGAATAAACGTATACAATTCTAGTACAGTGTTAAAAAATTAACTGTTACTTTGGCAGCATCGTTTACAACCAAATTTAATGAATGAGACGTACAATGGTACAAAAAAAGCTCTAGAATTTATTTTCCTTAAATTTACGATTTATATATCCGCTGTCATAAAAATTTGTCTTTCTACTGTTTTCCCAAGACTACAGATATTCAGGTACAAAGTAACTGGTTTCGACTTATTTCTACTTAAGAAGTGACTAAATAATTAAGAGATTAGGGAATGGGGACATAAATAAAACCCTGTTGAAAGAGCCAGAATTTTACTTCAACAAAAGCTTAACAGAACCAATCACTCGCTCAGTACAGTGGGAAACTGATTTCCGTGTACACCTGGTATTAAAACGAATTAGTTAGAAAACGAATGACTATTAAGTTTAACAAATTTAGACTTTTACAGCTACGGTGAGAAACGTTTAAAATTTACAACAGCCCTGTGGCGTCCTTTGAGATATACTAGTGATGCGACAAAAGAGGCATTTGACATTGACTGGTATCGGCACCCTCGGGATTTGGCACGCACACACTCACTACACACCTACCTGGACCGTCACTAGTTCCATCCATTAGCTACTCGTATCAAGATATTTGACTAAGTGGATTGTTTTAAGATTTAAAAAGTAAAGAATATTTTATGTTATTTTTATGTACGTTTCTTTACAAAGCTATATTTTAATTATAATTTTCTTTAATAGTATATTAATACAATCGAACAATACATTGTACCAGGTATGTATATCCACCGCACATTTTATTTCACCGAGTAAGTTTTTATAATTTATTTTTAATTTTAGCCCTTATATCGTGGCTAGCGATTCAGAATGTAATTGTGATATTAAAAATACATTTAGAGAAGTCTACAGTTTTTACTGGCTTATCGAACAAATGAATACGAATGGACCCTAGACCAGTAATTCTTAACAGGGGGGCCGCGGCCCCTGGGGGTAAGAAGTTTGCCGGGGGCCGCCAAATTATGCAAAATTTCCTTCAGAATATAATAAAAAGAAAATTGATGTATAATCCGAATATCGTATTGAAAAGTGAAATAAGAAAGATAGTTTTCCTATTTAGTTTTTATTTATTTATTTTGTATTTCTTCCTACATACAACTTTGTTAGTACAGAAGAAATAAATGTAAATATGCTACTTACACCGCAGTATTTACTTCTTTTATTCCAAAGCAATTTTAAGAAACTATTAATGCTTGGAATTTTAAAAATAATTAGGAAAAATAGTAGGCTTTGAAAATTTAAATATTTTTGCAAAAGATATGCAAAATCCTTACGACAAGTGGGTGTTTTAGTTTTAGTTTAGTTTTAGCATCGACTTTGGATCGATTTATCGACATGTTTCTTATTTTATTTTCTGTTAAAAATTAATGAGTTTTCATGTTTAATTGTGAAGTTTGAATGTTATTTAAATAGCTAATGAAATAATAAAGTTATGATTTACATTTATTATATAAAAAATAAAGCAATAATAAAAAAATCAATTTATTATAGATAAATTATCAAATATAAATTATTATTTAAAAAATGGGGGTCACAAAAAAATTATGAAATATTTGGTGGGCCGCGAGTATAAAAAGGTTAAGAACCACTGCCCTAGACCATCACTGACGCACAATTAACTAATTGCCCCTGGAAGTCGGCTTCTTACAGAAACACAGCTTCCCTGTCATCAAATGTCACGGCACGCCACTGATAAAATTAAATGATCAAAGTATTTAATATGTTCAGTAAAACTGGGAATTCCCAATCTCAACCTAGCAACATTAGCATTAGAGGCAAAAGGAAGATTAGAGAGTTTATTTGTAATATGAAATATTTTATCTAACTCTTTTAATAGTAATGTCAAATAGATTATGTCATTGATATTACTGTTTAGACATAAATAACTATGGGTTTACATAAATAACTAAAATTTGGGTCATATTGTTCTGTCTCCAATGTGTTAACAATCTTGCTACAAAACAGATTGGTAAGGAGATATTGATTCTAAATTGAAGAAAAGCACTGAGATCGGTGTTATACTTAGTATGTCCTTTTTCCACAAGCACTTTTGATGCACTTATGGATGTCGTCATCAGGCGAAAACGAAACTTAGTGAAAAAATTGAACAGAAAATAATCCGACAAAGAACAGAACGCTTAATAATTTGAATTAAAACTTCTTTCCAAACAGTTAGGAACACGCATCAAACCTTCAAAAATGTTTGAACTTGAACAAACTGCAAGCTCCGTGATAGGCAAAGCGGCGCATGCATGGATCCAAGCTCGCACTACACATATGCTGTGGGATGTTTATCATTGTTTAACTGCTTGTACAGCATGACCCATACACTGGGTAGGTTGAGTGTGGGAGAGTTGCATGCCTCCAAGGTGGTAGTTAGCAGAGACTCCCATATAAAAACGATTTTCTGATTATTACATTTCTTTAGCATAATTGACTGGGACCATAGCGGGTTGTAACCCTGCTCTAGCACCTTTCTTGATAGCTCTGTAGTGTGTCTTCCCCTCATAACATCTTTTTGGTGCTTCGTAAGCTGGCTGGCAAGCATTCTAGTAGTGGCTCCGATATATTGTGTGTTTTCTCCTGTGGTAAGATTCTCCATTGGAACGGCATAAACGCCTGACTTTTCGAGAATGGAAAACTTGTCCGTCATTGCAAATGAGTTTGTATAGATTTGGAAGTGGGGATAATGGTAGGACAAGGTTGTTCTGCTTGAAAATGCAGAAAATTCGGATGGAAATGAGTCCAAGGTATGGCAATGATGTTTGGACCACAGAGAATCCCTCTTGTTGCATAGCGTAGTACTTGGGAACAGAGATTTTTCTACCATGTTAAGCACATACGTAAACTTGGCACATGGAAAACCTGCTGTGCATACGCCAAACTGATGTTGTTTAATTCAATGTCCAGCAGCGCTTGCAAAGAGGATAGTAAGAAGGTCCTTCTGATGAGGGCGGCAATGGCGGTGATGATGTATCGTGAGGGCTGGAAAGCCTCTGCTGGGATAATGTGTGGTGCTAAGTTAGATCTATGGTGGACTGAGAACTGTGGTCTTTCAGGAGCTTTACTTATGTGTAAAGCTAAGAACGGGATTGCAGCGTCACTTTCTTTCTCCCACGTGAAATTGATGGAAGGATAAACTCTTGAGAGTTGCTGCATAAAGATGAGAAAATTCTCATTCGTGTCTTCCCACGCTATCAGAATGTCGTCGACATAACGTAAATAGAGCTGCAGGTAGTGTATAGTAAGCGGGGAATTAAACGTTCTCTGCTTAATCTCCCTCATGATAAACTCCGCTAGGATAGTGGATAAAGGGGAATTCATAGGGACCCCTTGCCTTTGTAAATAGATTTTCTGATTAAAACAGAAATAATTATTCTCTGTTACAAAGGTGAGCGCATTTTGTATATCAAGAACTTGTTGGATGTTGAAGTCCTTTTTTAGGAGCAGAGAGTTAGCAAGCATTACAGCCTTGAAGGTGGGCACTGAAGGATATAAGGATATCACATCTAGTTTGTAGAAGATGTAGGTGTTAGGCTGTAGGGCACCAATGCTGGCCTCGCCTCGATGGTGGATTTGGCAACTACTGAAGAGGGAGTAACATATGAAGAATCTGGTAGAAGTGCACGAAGGAATTTAGCAAGTGCTTTTTCTAAATAATAAGTGGGATGAGATCTTTTGTTCACAAGTGGATGTAACAGCCAGTTTGCCTTATGCATTTTTGGTTAGAAGAACAATCTGGGACATGCAACGTTGGAGGGGAGATCAAGGGATCCAGTTAGAGTTGATGGAACACCTGGTAGGACAATTATTTTTCTTGCCTTCCTTAAGACCGTTGGTGTAGGGTCTTCACCAATGGTCATACTAAGTATAACACCAATCTCAGTGCTTTTCTTCAATTTAGAATACAATATTTGGCATGGGAAACACCCTATTGATTTTCAAGAGACATTGATATCTTTTATTGTTCTCAACAGGTACAAAATTATGATGAAAGTAAATATATTCTATTCTTTAGTGATTCTCTTAAGCTTTCAAACTCAGTTTCCCAAAACTGAAAAAAAATGGAAGTAAAACAAAGGGATTCTTGGACAATGATATTTATTTTGTCCACACGATATGTGAAGGTTGAGGTGGCAGCCTACCACTCTGTAGGACCCAGGATTAAATTTGGATGGGTTGAAGAAACCCCAGGAATTTTTGGGGATGGTCTGTATATATAAAGAATATATATATATATATATATATGTATATATATAATGGATCTATATTAATATATATAACTATCTGCCCCATGGGCACTAAGGGGGATTCTTTTTTTTGCAAGCCCACAACGGATGGCCAGATGATGAGGGCCTGACATATCTGGACAGACCATCCCCAAAAATTCCTGGGGTTTATAAATATATAAATATATATAGTAACCATCTCTTCAGTTAGCGAATTACAATAAATAAAACTGTTTATAACATTACATGTTATGTTTCCTGAAAAAATAATATAATTCACAAAAATTTTTCTATGAAAATAAAGCAATTTTGCATTGGCTACTACTTTCTTTCTTTATAAATGAATTTGTGGAAAAATCATTTTTATTATTAGAAATATAAATATTACAACTTATTTTTAGAAAAATAGGAAGTGCCATGTGACCCTGCATATTTTTTTTCTACATGTTTGGTGTGGACCACATGTATGTATTCATTGTCATAAATAAAGTTAGTTGTGCCCCAGATGCTGTACAGTTGTGATGTATGTATCCACTCACCTTCCATTGTGTATATATGTATAAAAGGGGTTGTTTTTAACATTTATAATATAAATAAAATATAATTTCTTATCATAATGTAAAATTTTCTCATAAATCCTACAAAAAAGTGTTAGAAAACTAAATTTAT
The DNA here is from genome assembly GCF_030686945.1 of Centruroides vittatus. Lineage (NCBI taxonomy): Eukaryota > Metazoa > Arthropoda > Arachnida > Scorpiones > Buthidae > Centruroides > Centruroides vittatus. The sequence continues at coordinate 1,256,008 of NW_027122173.1, forward strand.
TTATTAAATATATAATCCTTTAAAAATCTGACATGAAAAATTTGCAATTTGTAGTTTACACATACACAGTGAATCATTGTTTGTTTAATTTGTTCATTACAAAGAATTAATCTACAAATTATATAAGTTTCGTTGATAGTGTACATTTTTCTATTTTAAATTTTAATATAATTTATACTTAAAATTATATAAATATTTGCATTATTTTAATAAGATTTTAAAACAATTATGCTCCTGTTTTAATTTAAACATTATGGTCTAATATAAAAATAAAATTTTTTTAGACTGAAGTATCAAATGCATCATTATCAGCAAATTTAGATAATGCTGAAGGTGGTTTTGACGCAATTATGCAAGTTGTAGTTTGCAAGGTAATGTATTAATTATTTAGTAAACAATATTTTGAATTATAGTTATATTTTAATGTAATTTAATAAATTGTTTAAATTAACTTTTTCTAAGATATTAAGATTAAAACCAGCTACATACATAACTGCATACTTGAACATGATATATAAACACAAATTATTGTACAGTGGAACCTTGCTTAACAAGCACCTCTCATAACGAGTAATTTGCATAATGAGCAAAGAAAATTGTAAAAAATGACTCACTTAATGAGTGACGTTTCACATAACAAGTGATGAGGAGAGGGGAAGTCCCAGATTGTGCGCATGCTACATTAGTCTGTGTGTAGCACTCATTCCACTAGCATCTTAGTGTTGCTTATGATGACACATTTTTCCAGACATATTACATTTAGACATCAACAACCATAGCTCATTATATAATAAACATGCTAAACGATATGCCAAATTCTTGGGCTATGTGAAGGCTATAATTAAATATTAGCTATTACTGTATTTTGATTTTTTTTTTTTTTTTTTTGTTTTCTGCAAATCGAATTGGCATTCCAGGTTGGTTCATTCCATGCTAGAAGAAAAGATGAAGATGATTCACACTTCTTAACAATGTGTGTTGTATAACTTTCTTTGAATAAATGTTATAGATAAAATATTTGAGTATTTTTTCAGCATGGAACACATTATTGTATTTTACATTAATTTATATGGGAAAAATTGTTTTATTTAATGATAACGTTCTTGAACGAATTATTGAACGAATTATGCTCATTAAGTGAGGTTCCACTGTATGTACATGACTGCCTTATGGCCACCACATGGCATAAGTATACTTGAACACTGCCAATTTGAATCATGTTATTAACAGATGAAGACAATGCCCTCACTTTAGTTTCTTTGGTTTCAATTTTAAAGAAAAAATCAATGAAAATATTATAGTTTTTGGTGTAAAAACTAAAATAATAATATTCCTTAAAGCTGGAACTACTATACAATTAATGAAAAATTGACCTTTGGTTTACAACTATTGATGTAAATGAAATGCAAAGGTTTACAGCCTCCTTCAGGGCCAGCATTAGGTTTGTATAGAAGATTCTCCTATTTTTAATTCTTTTTTCACCAAACCTTTGGAATTTGGAACAATTTTTGAAAAAATTTAAAGTTCTGGAACAAGTTTTATTTAAATAGACATCCACAACTGCCGTAAATAATCGGGATATATTTTTGAAAATAATAATTATGAATTACAAATGAATTTGGCACTAGAGGGAGGTGTTAGGTGACATCTCGTAAAATGAGAATGAAAGTAAAGTCAAAGATGAGTTTTACTTGCTGCTCATGTGTAAATTTTTGTTCAATAATTTGGTTTTTCTATAAGTTTGTTGTCCAACAAAGCCTATCATTATTATACAAAGTGAGTTAAAACTCCTTTGCACTCTTTTCATTCCAAAAGTATAGAAGATATATTAATTTGTTAATGTAGTTACATATGCATGCATGGAGAATTGAATGGGACCCTTTTTGTTGATCTTAAAAATCATTTTCAAGGTTACATATGTTGTAAGTTTTTAATGAGCAGAGATAACATAAAAGTTGCAATGACAAAGATAGAGCATAAATTCAACTACTCAAAACTGGGAGTACATTAATAAACACTGCACATATAACCAATATTCAGCAAGAAGAAATTACAAGAAAGAAAACATTTTCAATCATGTTTAATGGGCATCATCAGACTAACAGACCTTCATAGTTTGAATGCAGCTGTTAAAACAAACAGTTTGAACCAAAAAGTTACTAGGAATAGGTGATTGCTGTCTATGTTAAGAGGGGTGACATGAGAGAGGGAAGATGGTTATAAGTGTAATTTCCTTAGCCTGAGAGCAGTAAGATGGGAATTATATATATATATCAGATAACAAACTGATCCCACTTTAATAAGGGGACGTGGACCCACAAATTATCTAAACCGTAACAGACTGATTTTGCTCAATAATGGGATATAAATACTAACATTATTATTTTTCATTCCTGAGCCTTTCAGTCTATACACTAATTTACACTTAAAGAACTCAGTGAGTGCACCTTAGTTCAAGCACCTTAGTCTTTCTTTCCTTTCTTTATTTGCTATTAGGGAGACGATTCTGAGATACTGTTCTTACAAGAGTCTGGTCCTTTCCACATACACACATTCAACATATATATTAGGTATCTCAATATGCTATTATGTTAGCATATTTAATATCTTCACTCAGAATAACAAGTCCTTTGTTCTCATATGTGACCACCTTCCTTTTTTTGATGATACACTGAGAAGGCACTTCTGCCTTCTCAGTGGTAACTTCAGACAAGACAAAGCTCATCAAGGGAAAAGATGTCATCACATCAGCTCTCTCATTCTTATACCTTCCTATATATATCATCATCTCATCTCCATCAATCAGGGTGTATCACAAAAATGATCTGGTTGAGCCTATTTAGATGTGCACCTGACAAACAAACAACCATTATCGCTTCTGGCAATAAGCTCTAATGAGGCATTGTAAAGGCCAAGGGTGAGAACAGAAAAAATATACTTTCAAATATGGGACAGAAGTACTACAGAACAGTGGCGTGCCGTCATTGGAAGCGGTGGAAGCGCCGCTTCCACCTTTCAATGACCTTCCCTTGTAGTTTCTAAAATATAAATTTTCATATTTTAACGTACTTTGAATTAATTTAAAATTAATATTTTATTACAACTGCATTATGTATCTTATTACAAATTTCTATACTACATGTGAGAAAAACGATAAGATTGCTATTGTATATTTGAATATCAGTGGCAGAATGGAAGCGCTTACGAGACAGCTTTCACGGTGAGAATAACTGAATGGTGTAAAGCAGCCAGAGGGCATTGGCGCATGCGCTTTACAGAGCACCAACTCAGCCGGTTTAGCTGGTGGAAGCTACACACGTGTAACATTTCCAACGATTCTATCCCTTAGCCACTGCGTAGGGAGCTGTCTGACTAAGTGAATTGTTTAAGATTTAAAAAGTAAAGAGTATTCAATGTTATTTTAATATACGTTTTTTTACAAAGTTATATTTAATTATAATTTTCTTTTAATTATACTGTAATTATATTGACAGATTTTCAGACAAAATCTTTAGAATTTTTATCACTTTTAGATGTTTTTCATAATATTAAAATTATTAACAATTTTTCCAAGTGTGTTTTAATTCTTTAAATTAAGTAAATTTTATGGGAAATTTTTTGATTTATCTAAATTACGTAGTCAAATCGCAATATTTATATTTGTGTCCGGACTATATTGACAAGTAACTCTTAAACATAAAACACATTGTTAATTAATGTCGATCCAAACAAAGACGTACTAAAAGAATTATATGATTTAATATCATTAATTTTTATGGTACCAACTACCAGTGCGTCTGCTGAGCGCAGTTTTTCGACCACGAAGCAAATTCATACATTGGCCAGGTACACTCAGTCAGAGGAAAAATTGTCGTCGCTAGCGTTGCTTTCGATAGAAAAAGAACTTTTAAATACGTTGATGGAGTCGACGACCAGTGACTTGTATGATAAAGTAATTAACGACTTTGCAGAAAAAATCGCTGAATAGAGTTAGTTTATAAAAAATTAAAAAAAAAACAAGTTTTTCTATCATTGTTTGTATCGTATCAATTTGTATTATCTATGTATTATTTATATTTTAGAACTAAAATACATAAATTGTTTATTTTTGTCATTTCCAGTATTTGTTTAAAACTTTTATGGAAATGTCATGTACCAGACAGGTCTGACCCATCATGAAAGACGCGAAAAAACGATTAATTTAGAGAAAAATGTATTCATTTAAAAAAAACATAGGTAAAAGTCGTTTGTAGTCGGACACGCATTGTTTATATCAAACTGCCAGGCAGAAACAATAAATCGCAGAAGGAAGTTGTCCTATGATCGGTGGAAGATTGAATTCATCTTTGATTTTGACTTTTCTCGCACTCCAGGTAAAAGTCTCGTTATGTTTAGTAACCAGGGACCAATCACTCGGGAAGCGTGATTGAGGGAGAATGACCAATCAAATGGACGAAAGAAAGAACGGAGATTTATATAATCCCCGACAATCGAGGACACCTGGCACATGGTTAACGTTCCGAATAACCAAAATGCCGTGTGTCAATGCGCAAAAAAAGAATAAAAATACAATTTCTCGTCTATTGAGCCAACCTGTAACCCGTGCCACTTTCAGACTTAGACCGTGTCCCTGACGCCAACAGAGGAAGTCTCCCCATGCCCTACAGTCTTGTTGACGCCACTGTCCTGGGGCCACCTTCGATCGACCATCGAAGAACCACATTGACACCCAGGATGTCCGAATGGCTGATTGTCCTAAAGCAAACTATTTTATACATAGTATATATTTATTTTATGTTTCTTTTTTGTCAGTTTTTGTCAGGTACGTCTCTTCCGCCACCACGCATGTACGAATGGACCCTAGGCCATCACTGACGCGCAATTAACTGATTGCCCCTGGAAGTCGGCTTCTTACAGAAACACAGCTTCCCTATCTTGAAATGTCACGGCACGCCATTGCTACATAAGATTAAGCTTTGGACATTGACTTCCATGTAGGGGAAGGAGTCTATATCTATAAAATTGTTAGCTACAATTTTTTCTTGTGGCTTTGTAAATTTCTAATTGTTCTAAATATCTAAGCTGTTCTTAAAATGATGAAATTATAGATAAGAAGGCGTTAAAGATTAAACGAAATACTTTATTATATACTTATCTATAATTTCATCATTTTAATACAACTGTTGGCGTAACATCCAAGCTAAGTATTTAGATAATCAAACATCTTTACTACACCTGATACATGTAAAGCTATCCACCAACCAAAGCCGAATATAATCGGGCGAGAAATGGCTATAATATTAATAATTAATAGATTGTCTATTAATTATTAATATTATAGCCATTTCTTGCTCGATTATATTTGGCTTTGGTTGGTGGATAGCTAAGTATTTAGTATACTTAACAAGCTGTTCTTAGCAGGAGATGCTATGTAGGAGGCATGCTCAGTCAAATTTTGACCAAGATTGTTTTTTTTATACAAAATTAAATTTTATGATATCTCACAGAATTTAATTATATATAAAAGATATAAATTTAATAATCTAAAATTTTAAAAATGAAGTTACTACAAACTAATTTACTAATAATTCTTTAAACTTTTTGTAATATAGGATCATATTAAATGGAGAGAACGATCCAGAAAGATCATTTTATTTGCAACTGATTCAATATTTCATTACGCAGGAGATGGATTGGTATGAAATTATTCAAATATGTTTACAGTATAGATTTTATATTTGAAATGATTTTAATTTATTTAATTTTTGTAAGATACTTACTTAGTTCATTTTTATTATAAGGATTACAGCTCATCACTTTTTATTCTAATTTTCCAAAAAAGAAAAAATATATTTAAAAGTTTATAATTCAGTTCTGACATAAAAATGTTATTACCATACATAATTCAAGCTGAAATTGCTATAAAATTACTGTATGCTTATAATATTTTTACATTTTCACAAAATAGTAGTAATAATTGTAGTTCAACTTTTGATTATTTGTAGTTACTAACAAAACATATTAACAAAAATTTTAAAATTCCACAAGGAACCAGAAAAACTTCTTAATGTTTAATTGATTAATCTAAATATAAAAAAAGTTTGTGCTTTCTAGGTATAGTTTTTTTTATAAAATTATTTTAATCAGTATTTGTAAAAAAATGAAAAGAAACTTGTAGCTTAATTTAAACGTGGAATAAATTTTGAAAAATCTCAATTTTTCATTTAAAGTAGTATAAAATATTTCAAATTTAAATTTTAAATTTTTGTTATGAGATTTTATTTAAAAAATAACTCATATTTATTTGGTTGTTATACTATATTGTAATGTATTTAAGGGCTTATCATACATTGAGGCTATTTAATTCATTATATCACTACAGTGGCAGTAAGAAGTAAGTGGTTAGGATACAAAATGGAGAAAATTACCACACTTACATGCAGAAACTAAGCTTAATTAAAAATTGGATTAAATTGTGAAACTAAGCAAGTCCCACATGCTTTCTGTGGTTTTTGTTAAGTTTTCACGTATTGCATTATTTAAATAAATGGATTTTTGATGTACCCCAATACCAAAAATAAGTGATCAGATCTGAATAATACCAGATTTATTCCAACTACATTGAAAAGCAAATGATTAGTACCATTTTTGGCCACCTTTGGCTTCTATGACTGTTCGTAAACACTGGCATCAAATCCACCATTTTTCAAGAAATTCAATGTTGGTCTTGCTCCATTCATCAAATAAGGCCATCTGGTAGACTTGTAGGCTTTTCCTCTTTGATTTTAGGATTCTTCAGTCCAGCTTGTCTCAAAGATGTTCAATGGGATTCAAATTTGAACTTTGGGGTGGCCAGGTTAGCACTTCAAACCTATTGAAAGCCAAAAAATGCTTGAAAAGCTTGGATGAATGCTTCAGGTCATTGTCATGTTGAAACATGAGATTGTTGTTGATTATTGATACCCATATCTTCTGCTAAAGAATGAAAATTGTTTTCTAATATTGCCTTGTACATTTTTTGCATCCATGCAATTGCTGATTTCTGCCAGCTGGCCAAGTCCACAATGAAAGAAACACCCCCATACCATCATGTATAGGGAATGCTTCACAATCCCAATTAGGATCGTGTGATAGATTTTCTCAGTATGATGCAAGTCTTTGAAATTCTGTCCCTTAAATGTTTTTTATGCTGCCCCCTTACGGTGCTGCCTGATGCAGCCACCTCTCTGCATCATAGCACTGCATGGCCCTGATCCCAATGCATTTGACAGGTTTGTAGGTGGTGTTCTTTCACCACACAGTTGGGCATTGTCTTGAGCCTGCAAGCTCAAATTTCCAAATCACTTTACTCCAAAACTCAGGAGGTTTATTTAAATGCTCCCTTTCAAAGGCTGGCCTCTTTACAATGTTCACCTTTGAAATGAACAGCACTTGATATGTGATGCATTTTTTAAAACACACTTCATTGAGTTGATGATAGATACGAGGGCTGTTTGGAAAGTTTGTGGCCTTGCCTATATGCGGCACTGCAATCAATTTAATTTTTGGTGGAAATAATTCGGCCATCTTTGCTAAAGATACGATACCAATTTCCATTTGATTTATCGTAAAGTTTTGCCACGACAGCTTAGCAGATAGTCAGTGTGGACATGCTTTGTTAAAAATGGAGAAGACGGAGACTCGTGCGGTCATAAAATACCTGACGAAAAAAGGATTGACCCCATCTCAAATCAAAGCTGACATGGATGAAGTTTTGGGAGAGTCTGCTCCTTCATACACCACTGTGAAAAAATGGACAGCCCTTTTTAAATCTGGCAGAGAGAGTGTGGAAGATGACCCTCACAGCGGACGGCCGTCAATTGCTGTCACTGAAGAAAATATCGACAAAGTCCACGATTTGGTGTTAGCAGATCGCTGTTTGAAAACGTGTGAGATAGCTGAAACAGCAGACATCTCTGTCGACCAAGTGCACCACATCCTAACCGAAAATTTGGGTATGACAAAGGTCTCAGCAAGATGGGTGCCACATCTGCTGACCGCTGAGCAAAAATGTGTTTGCACATTTGCACTTTGATGTCAAAGGAGTGTTTGGACTTCTACCAGAAAAACCCACAGGATTTCTTGTGTCAGTTTGTGACTACTGACGAAACGTGGATCCACTACTACACTCCTGAAACAAAAGAACAGTCAAAGCAATGGAAACACCACAGTTCGCCACCACCAAAGAAGGCAAAGACAGTTCCATCAGCGGGGAAAGTGATGGCCTCGGTTTTTTTAGGATGCTAAAGGCATCATCTTTAGCACAGTAATAGACAGCATTGATGGTCTTTCCTCTTTTTAGGTAGTCAATAATTACTGTGAACTTTCAGAAAAACTGAAGAAAGAAATCGAAGAAAAGAGGCCACACTTGAAGAAGAAAAAGGTTCTGTTCCACCACAATAATGCACCTGCACATTCCACCAGAATCACTGAACAAAAGATAAATGAACTTTGCTTCCAATTAGTTCCACATCCACTGTACTCACCTGATTTGGCCCCCAGTACTTCCACCTTTTTCCAAACCAAAAAAATTTCTTGGCTGGAAAGAGATTCCACTCAAAGACGAAGTCATCTCTGAAGTGAACGAGTATTTTGCACACCTTGACAAATCAACCTATTGTGATGACATAAAGCTAGAACATCGCTGGAATAAGTGCATTGCTAACAAAGGAGACTACATTAAAAAATAAAAAAAGTTTTAACATTATTTTGTTTGTTGTTCTATTTGAGACCGTGAACTTTCCAAACAGCCCTCGTAGTTGATAAAAATGTTTTAAGGCCAGAGTTTTCCCAGATACTCTGGGCAGAAGCCTGTAGGTTAATGGAGCAGTTTTTTCATGATGTTGTGCATTATGGCTGGTACTGAACCTCTACATCATCTTTATAACCCTGCAAATGCCTTTGAAAGATAAATTACTTTCTCTTGCAATCATCATGATACTTTTCCCCAGCATGACAATCACTAAAAATTTCAGTTCTCACACTTTCAGGAAGTTCTCCAGTTTTCAATATCTTATGGCTTTATTATTGTTCTCAAAATTGCCCAACACGGCATAACTTTACTGAAGCTTCACCTATGTGCTCTCTAGCAATGCTAGAATGACTTTGACTAATCAGGTTAATTCTTCCTTGAATTTGTTAGATGATTTATGGATGTGACTATTTACTTTTGAACACATAATTTTAGCTTGCTTAGGCATTGCTTAGGCTCTTTGAATTTTGAAATCATTATTTGTCAAAACTAATATAATTGATATTAGTGCTCTAAGTATTTGCATAGTTTCGTATACCACTGTTAGTAAATTTTTATTAGTAATGTATAAAAACTGCATTTAGTGTTTACATTTGTTATTATTTCACCTGACCACTTTTGATTTCCACTGTAGTTATAATGATAAGCAGTCATTTCTTTGCATTTCTTTTCGATCCTCCTAAAATGCATTTTTGCTGTATTAAGATATCTCTCCACAGGGTTATCTCCTCACAGGTTATTATGGTCTAAAAGTTTTTTACTTCACTTTTTTTTCACAAACCCATACAGAAACCTGGACTAGAGTAATACAGCCAAAATGCACTTTTGGAAGATCTAAAAAATTGTAAAGAAATTGTTACTTATCAGTAACCAATTTATATTATTACTAGCTATAAATAGCCTCAATGTATGATAAGCCTTTAAATATAATGAAATATAGTATTTGATCAAATAAATTTCAAAAATTATTATTTCTTTCATGAAGTTAGGTGGAATAATAGCTCCTAATGATGAAAGTTGTCATCTTGATGAAAATGGTTATTATACAGAAAGCTTAAGTCAGGTAAGAAAAATAATTACTTTCATTTGAAATAATCATACTGTAATTAAGATGATATAACTTAGATGATTTTTCTGATTTACAGAATAATTATCACTCATATGATAACATTAAAAATATTTTATTAATTTATTTAAATTTAAAACATAAATTGTCCTTAATCATTATTATTGTTTGATTGAATGAAAACAGTGCCTTCTTTAAAACAAAACAATAAATTCCTACAAATAAGGGCTGTCCATAAACTATATAATGCTGATATGGGTGGTGGATATACAGATAATTGTTACAATGTATTATAGGGAGTATGTGTTCACAAAAATGTCACTTAATACTGAGGTTTCAATTCTCGGGTAATAGACTGATTTGTTTTTGTATCTAAAGTGTTGCATAGCAAACTGTATGATTTATGTACAGTATTCATGTAATTAGTTAGTAATGTAATTAATGCAATGTTCACTACCCCATGCTGCATATTATTCTTTGGTATAATTAAGGAGGTTGATGGACATTGGCGTAGCCAGGGTTTTGTTATGGGGTGGCCTAGTAGAAGCTGTAATTTTCTGGGGAGAGGCACCAGGTTAACTGGAGGGGCCATGCCCACCCATGCCCTTTCCTGGCTACGCCCATGTTGATGGAGGATATTGTTATATAAATTTTGGAGTAGACATCATTACAGGAGTGAAAGACAGTACTTGAGAAGTATAAAGATAACATTATATAATTTATGGACAGTCCTTAATGATTATATTTAAGAGTTGTCATAATATGATTTCCAACAAGATGTTATTTCTTTTGTTAGTATCTTATAATTTTGTGAAATAAAAGCCTAATATAGGTATCTGTTGTACAACATGACATTTCTACAACACGGTTTAATTCTAACATGATTCGAAACTCGGAGAAATCCCCCATACAACATGGTTTTGCTCTAACACAGTTCAAGAATTTGGGAAATCCTCCATACAAAATTTTTCAATTTTTAAGTGCAAATTCTGTTGCTCAATATTTTTTTTTATTCAAGTAAGTATGCACGTTGTCTCAAATTTGCACACGAATTTTAAAATATTGAAATTTTTAATTTGTTTTGTGCTTTTTGTCAGGTTCACCTTAATAAAACTGATAGTACAATTTTTTTCTTCCTCATCTTAGTTTTCTTATCAACCAGGCGTCGTCGTCATTGCTTTCAGACTTTAGCCTTTAAGACTGTCCCTGTGTTTTGTTTTTATAGATTAATTTTCATATTTAGTAAAGTTTATTTAAGCATTTTTAGGTAAGCACTATTAAACATTTTTAACTGTAGGTAAGTAACCATTTACAAAAATGACAAATGGAATACAGCAGTATGTTGATACTCAAACTGTTCCCAACTTGAATAACTTGGTATTCAAACACAAATTCTGGAAAAAATTGCTTGATACTCAACTGAACAAATGCAACCAACTAGAACAAATTTTCAATTAATAACATATTTTTATTTTTATTTTGTCATCCATAAAAATTTTTTATGATAAAAATTTAAAAACAGAAGATGTTGCTGATATTTCTGATCAAGATCAACAAAAAAGCTGACGATGATGATATTTTGTAAAAAGAAAATACCCTCATTTAACTAAAACTAATATTAACACATAATATAGTATTTTTAATTGGAATTGTTAATTAATTATTGAGTGGAAATAAATTATTGATTGTTTTAATAAACATATTTTTCTTAGTAATGAAAAAGAGTAGTATACTTTTTTTAATTTTTAGAACCTAACTCTGTGTTTTGCATTAGTCCTTTTTTCATATAGCATGGGTTTGCATAACACAACACATTTTTGGAACCTAACTACCATGTTATATAAAGGATACCTGTACCATTTGTATACATTAACAAATTCACATATAATTCAGAAGAAAATCATTATTATTGTATGTCCATAAATTTTTTAGATTTTTTTAATCTTAAAATATACACTTAACCTTTTATTTACATAGTGGATTAGTTCCATGTAAAATTGAAATTGTGTAAACAAAACCTGTTATTGGAAATAGAGGAATAAATTTCAAGGTTCTATTTTTTATTCACCAAAATAAAATAAAAGAAAATTAAATTTTATTTTGTATCTTCTTGGGTTAAACGATTTTGGCTGGTAAAGAAACAATTTTCTTTTTCTGTTTTTTACTATAACACCAAAAATATCTTTAAAATCCAGTTCAACATATAATAAAACTTTGAGAAATATATAAACTGACAAACATTTTTGATCCTAATTGGATCATCTTTGTTTCAATGTTTTTTATAAATGAGAAATATTTAAACTGACAAAACTATTTGTCAGTTTATATATTTCTCACTGTTTGATTATATGTTAGACTGGATTTTAAAGATATTTGTGATGTTATAATGATTACAGATATCCACTTTTAAGAGGCTACCATACCTGATTTTTATTTGAAAATTTTACCTCATTTCTGTTACTAGTTTCTTCAAAGATTTTTTTTTACTGATTACTTTATTGAAGATATTTCTTTTGTTTCGTTTTTTGAACTCTTTCTGCTCTGTGGGTACTAACAGGACCTTCTTAGAAAATCCATTATGGATTTTATCAGGCCCACAATGAGGGAGCCAGGTTGTGAAGCATAGGGGCCCAACATATCCAGATGGACAACACTGAAAAATGCTTGGAGTTTTTTGATCTGTCCAGATTTGATCCCAGATTTCCGGAGCAGTAGGTTGCAATCTTAATTGCTCGGCCATTCAGCTATATTTATGGTCTTGTCTCAATAAAATTTGTTGTCAAAGCTTATTTTTTATTTCCCTATAATTTTTTTTATAAATTTTATGATACTGAACTGAGTTTGATGCATCTGATGTGAAGTTGTGATTTAGTGCAAATTGGAGAATCTCCTCTCTTTGAACATGTATGTTAAAAGTAGCAGTGACTTAATTGAGTCATAATAGTTGGCATAGGCTAAAGTGATCAGACAGCCTGAATTAGATGGGTCAGTCCCACTTTTTAATATGTTGCGCCAATTTTAAAAATGTCTTGATTTTTGAAACTGCATGAAAAATGTCCCCCTTTTAAACTGTTTTGCAATTACATTCAAGAATAGTTAATATTTATTGCATAAATTGTAAGACAAAAATGAATTGAATACAAGTTATACATAAAAATTTTAATATTAAATTTATAGAAACATTGGTTCAATTAGTAATTGCAACTCTTGTCTGACAAAGAAGAGTTAATATGTACTGTATCACTTGCAAATACTGTGGTATTTTGCACATAAAACACATCGGTATTTCACAATAACTTGATTACACTAAAGTAAATGTGCAGGTAATGGTGTACAAATGGCTATTACTGATGATAATACACTCATCTATAATATTTATCTGCAAAATGAGACACAGTACTTACAAATCAGAAGAAGGGAGGAGGAGGAAGAATAGGAAGTGAAAATGGATCTGAAAAGGCGTGGCTGGTCACAACTAAATGCTACCTTTGAAAATTCACATTCTTTTCAGTTATGATGATCTGATTCCTTGAAACTCCACTGTTAGATTCCCTTGAACAGTTACCAGTTGATATATCTGGTACAGTCATCATTGCATTGAAGGCAGACAAAATAATGCCTTGATACATTTTTCCAAAGTATTTACTTTATTAGGAATGTTAATAGCAAAGTTATTCAGACTACATTGTTGCTGTTGGAAAAATTCTCTCTGCTATTGCAATCTTGCATAATTTGTCTCTATAAAGGATTTCAAATCTTGCATATCTCAGAAAATAATCCCTTTTATTAGCTGCTTTTTCCCTTTATAACCAACCTGAACAATCAGATGTTCTCTTTGGTGGAAATGTCATTCAAGCAGAAAAGACAATTAATGATCAGCCAGTTTCCAATAGAACAAAGAAACTTAGAATAGATGCACATAAAGAACATAATTTATACTATATAAAAACACAAAACTGTCATACTGCATTAAATGGCAATTAAGCACAATACAGTGATACATTACAGTGAATACTCATAACATTTAAGATTGTGAAAGTGTATTATTCTTACCAAAAACAATATATTTTATGTACTTTATTGTTATTTTATGATTTTATCACTTGACAATAATGATGACAATTTTTTAAAATTTTTTAATTAGGATTATCCATCTTTAAGCCAAATTAATAAGATACTTGTCGAGAATAAAATTAATGTTATATTTGCTGTCCCAGAGCAAAAAATACCACTCTATAATATTCTTAGTTCAAAAATTGAAGCATCATATGCAGGAAAATTATTAAAAGATTCTTCAAATATAGTTCATTTAATTCAAGGTCAATATAATGTAAGTTTATCTTACTGTTTATTTAAGTTTTTATATTATTTCAATTTTCTGAATTTCTGAATTTTAAGTATTTCACTCTTAATTTTCAATTATAGAAAATTAGGTCAAAGGTTATATTGAAAAATAGTTCTAATGAATTTATAAAAGTGACTTATGTTTCAAAATGTTTAGGGTAAGTATTGTAATTATTTAATTAAAATAAACTTTTTCTAAACAATATTAATCAAAGAAGAAAAAATACTTTTATTCAGCAGACGTGTTTACTTTAATAAATGGTGTCAACCTGTTTAATAGTTGCTCTTAGATTACATAAGAACTTGGATAGAATGCAATTATATAAAATTCAAAAATTGTTAACATTTAAGAAATTAGAATACAAAATTTTAATATCAAATAATAATGAAAGAAAAATCTAAATATAATGCATTAAATTTAAAATTAATAACTGATAAAAATAAAATAATGAAGATATTGATTGACATTTAAAGGTGGCTCCACATTTGGTATTCACTGAATGTTGAGCAAACATTTAGCCAGTACCCAGTAGTGGATGACTTATCATGACTAATATTTGGTATTCACCGTTTCCCACTCCTTGTTGGTATATTGTGCTAAATCAAAGGGGACAAATAGGTATTTATTTGGCAATTGATAAATATCAAATGAGTGGAACTACCTTAATGGTAATGAACTTAATATGAAGTATGGTTTATGAAAATACACTTTATCTGATACATAGACATTTTTATTACAAGTATACAGTTTCAACATTTATTGAGTTAATATTGGGTTGGTATACAAAGTTCTTAGGAAAGTTCCTTCACCCCTTATGACTTTTAAACCATCTGTCATAGCACCATGCAAGAAATTGGCACCTATAGGAAAGTGACCATGAGTAATCCACTGAATGCGATTTTAGTGCCTCTAATAGCAAAATACAGAAATAAAGAAAATTTACTCAGAAACTATGAGAGATAAGCAAAAATGTCCAATTACATAATGAAATAGCTGTTTAATTAATACAAAATTATACTTTGTTTAGCAGAAACACTTACAGGAAAGAGCGGAAAAGACTAACAAAGTAATAAACATTTATGCACAAAACAACACAGATGTAATGCAAAGTTCAAGCAGCACAGATGCAACTAACTTTCCAAGTACTCTACTCAGTGCAGTAACTAGGCAGGTGCAACAGGTACATCCGTACAGGGCCCACTTGGAAGGGGGCCCAAAATGCATGTATTTTGTTTTATTATTTTCCCAAATCTAATTAATTAAGGGGCCTAAATGCAAATTCTTGCACAGGGCACAGGAATGGCTAGTTATGGCACTGAGTCTACTATACATAGTGTTCAAAATGTGCACCCTCAGCAATGATGCACTTCTGGATTTACGAGAGAACTGCATCTCAAACAGTATGCAGCATTGAAAGGGGTATTACAGAATTACAGGTGTTGATGATGCATTTCTTTAAATCTGCCATAGTGGAAGGTACTGTACACTTGATCTTTCAGATATCTCCAAAAGAAGTCCATCAATGTTAAGTCAGGTGATTGTGGTAACCATTCTGTACAACCACCATACCCAATAACTCTCTTGCCAAACATGCGAAGTAAGTACAAATCTCACTAACCTTGAAAATTAGTCCAGCTGTTTTCAAAATTATCACCTTTTTCATGTTTTCAACCTACTCTGGAGGTCTTCATCAGAAAATTCAAACAATAGAATGTTCATTGAATCTTTGAACAGGAATATTTACTTTTAAATTGGCTGTCATGCACATATTATGCAATGCATGGATAGGCAGTTCATAAGGCACTATCAAAGCATGCCTTACCATGCTTTCAAAATTGCTCTTTCATCCTTGTTAACATAATTTCTGCTCTGTTTGTCTTCAAATTTCAAGAGCTTCCATCTCTCTAATATATTCCCCATATATGGATGTTTTTAACATGGAGGCTTGTTGAAATAATGGGATTATCCCTGTTACCAATGCATAGACAGAGAGGATGGTGAGTTTTTCCATGATGAATATTGTATTTGTGTTCCTTAAGATGTTTGGATAGCAATCGTTTGGTAGAGCTGAAACAGATCAGAACTCTTTCAGACCTGTCATCCCTAAGGGGAATGGCATATATTCTTTATATAATCCTTATTTAACAGGTTTTTCACATTGCTTAGTAAAGTGAAAATGGTTGAATTTTGCTTGTATGTGATGCTATCTATGTCTTATCTGGTTATATATAGGAGTTAAAATGAGATTATGTTATACTACTAAGCAGTCTTTCTTCTTATTCTCCTCTGGTTATGCTGTATCACATTGTTCCTGACCTTTAGCCACAAGTTTACTATTAATGTTCTCAACGAGTCACTAAGAAATCTGTGATTGATCGCTATGTTCTTAATACTGTATATCTCAAGTTGCATGTCCACCTGCTGGTGCAGTGGGTATTTGCTCTCACTGTGAATGCAGTCATTTTATAACATTACAGATCATGGGAATCTGCTGGAATATAAATTGGCTCAAATTCAGGTTTGTGGTGTACAGTGGTTTGAATAATACCTCATTCCAAATAAATAAATAGATCTAGGAAATAATACCTCTCTTTCACTTGTTTAATCAACTTTTAACCCATATGGCTTATCATTTATGCATTGTAGAAATGCCTCTGCTTGTGATCTGTTCTTCCATATAATGAGTATGTCATTGATGTATCTCCTATATTATGCTATGTGATGTTTGACAGAAAAGAAGAAATGACATCCTGGTCAAGCTGGTGTGTAATGAATTCACAGAGGTCTCTGAGATGGGGCCTCTGTTACTTGTCTTTCTTCAGTTTTGTTCTAAAATTTACTTACAACAGACAGGAGGCTTGATAATTATTCTGAATTGTTTTATTCAACAGAGATATTGGTGTGTGTAAAAACTTGATTTTTCCACTGTTAAAATTTTGCTTGTGTTCAGACAGTCTAGTTACAGTCAAATCTGTCTATGATGGAATCCACTGAACCAAGTGATCATAGTAGACAGGTTCCACTGTATACAGGTTATCTACTACACAAAATGAAATGTCTTGCTTATCTTAGAGGTGAGGAGAGATTAAATTGCTTTATGAAAGACATGCAAAACACTGCTTTATTACAATAACAAAATTTTGTACATTCCTCTTAATGCAGATAGGATATTTAGGGTTTGAAGTAGCAGTCAAGTAAAGCATTCTGCAATAAACTTCTCTTGTAAACTTGCTCTTCAGCTATAATTTTTGCTTTACCAGCCAGATGAAGCAGCTCTGAGTCATTTTGACTATGAGCAAAGTCTTGATGCTCTGTGTTGTGCTTCAGAGCATGATGGCACTGTAAGTTTTCAGACTCAATTCTGTGCAAGGAGCCACATCAGCATCAGTCTCCATCTCTTTATCTTTGTCTTCTTGATGCTAATGATCATTCACAATATGCACTATGTTCTCTAAATCATTTTCAGTTTCAACTTCACTATCAGTTCTTACATAATCTTCAGCATGGATATTCCCAAAGTTAGCATGATTTCTTGCAGTGTTCTGATGCTGACACCATCTTCATTGCTAATTTTAGACACTTCCTCCTCCTCATTTTATAGAATGATTACTTACTTGCAAGCAACAATCAAATCTTACTTTTGCTTTTCAAAAGTAAGATTTGATTGTTGCTGGTGGCACTGTCCTGAGTGTTTCTGCTATCCACGGTGTTGCATCCAGTACAAGTATTTATTGGGCAATCTCAGCTACATATGAACTGAATTCTATCTTTGTAACGACCAATTGCAAAACCAGTTGGTGATAGTTTAGCTTGATGCATTTTATCACACACAAGTCTAAGGGCTACATGACGCATTTTGTTCCAGCAGGAAACCATGCAAGACACATGTTTGACAATTCATTATGAGGGTGGCATGTTG
Organism: Centruroides vittatus; assembly: GCF_030686945.1. Classification (NCBI taxonomy): domain Eukaryota; kingdom Metazoa; phylum Arthropoda; class Arachnida; order Scorpiones; family Buthidae; genus Centruroides; species Centruroides vittatus. The sequence goes on from NW_027122173.1 coordinate 1,274,129, forward strand.
CATTGTCCAAGAACAGAAGAATAGGGCAATTCTGACTCTTATCATTAAATCTTTTGAGCCATTCTTCCGTCAAATCTGCCATTATCCACGCCTTTCTGTTTGATTTCCCTATCACGGGAAGCTTTCTGATATTCATGTTCTTGAAACATCTGGGCCTAGCTGATTTTTCTATGATGACAGGTTTCTCTGTTATAGTGTCTTGGAATCACTGAGAGATTCAGACTTAGTGTTGGATAAGGATACTAAGGGCTGCACAAAAAAAAATAGATCACATGCTAAGCAATTTTAAACAATCACTTTATGATACTGACGTTCATGTACAGCACACAGATTTAACCTTTCTTCCATTGGCACTAGCGTAACACTCACTAGGGGCTTAACACCCTATAACTCTAATATACTTATTACTAGGAATAACAATGATACTTAAACTAACAAAGATATTTACAATATTTACAGTGACAATCACATGTTGGCATCCATTAATACACACTTATCGTTGCTAGCGTATTCCATTGTCTGTTGTTACTAGTGGATCGCAGTACAAATTGATACCTGACAATTAATAAAGAAAACACCAAAATAACCTCAGATACAGGTTATTTCCTTAACCTTTTTCAACATCCACAAAGGTCTCTGGACTTGATGATCAATTGTTCCCAGATGCAAGTGGATTCTCTTCTCAAACAAAAGTCTGTTATATCGTCCTGCAGCATCCAGAGAATTGCTTGGCGTTGATAAAAATTTAATGGTTTCAAAAATTATTCCAAATCCTGAATATACAAATATTCACGCTTACAAACTACGATATTCAAATTAACTGGGACCAGTCGTTACAATACAACTGACGGGTTCCCAAGTACCAACAAACAAAGAGCTTACTATAGCTTAGGTTTAACTTAACTAAATTATACTAATATCAGGCCCAAAATTTAGAGTAAGATATAAGAGTCATAGAATTATAGGAATTGTACAGAATGAAAAGTTCAAAGGGGTGACTGGCAATAATAAAAGAAAACCTCAGATCCGTTCCTTAATAATTGTCTTCTTTACGTACTCATCCTCATGTATCCTTCGTCCTGCTTTCCTCTCTTCCCAAAAAGTGTGTTCTTTATTCCCATTCGATTCTCCCTCCCTCCTCTGCCAGTAACCCCTCAACAGATCGGGTGTCACCCCCTTTTGTTTTATAACAGTTCGGACCACATGGGTCAACTAACTACAGTGTGGTTAGGGAAACAGAAGCCAGAAGTACAGTTTTACCGCAGGAAGGTGGTATAAGAAAAATAAAGAAAAATAAATAATAACGCTTAATAAAGCCACAGTTCTATCTTCCAAGTTGTAGACAGTCTACAACTTGTTGTAAACAAATAATATCAGTTTGTAGCAGTTTTCAAAAACTGTGAAATGAAAGAAGAAAATATGTATATTTTATTTTCTATTGTACATAGACAACTAAGATTTATATTACACTAGTTTATACAAAGTCAAATACAAAAGAGTTCATATTCTGATCTCAAATGGCTGAAGGTTTATATAGGGGTTACTAGGAGTTTATGGTTAGGATTCCTATAAAGTTTTAGTTTTGAAAACACTATGTTCATGTTCTTCCATGGTCTTCTAGAATCTCTGACATGGCCTCAATCAAGAATATTAAGCAGTATTTAAAGAGTGAAGTGAATCAGCATAAACTCTAACCCTTCTGGCAGAATGGGTCAGAAGTCATTAGAAAAACTGTGGATTAGCAGAATTAATGCTTCATAGAATTGCTGAATTAATTTAAGAATATGGGAAGTGACAAAATTTTAACATTTAGATATTAACTTACAACTTTTCAGTTTTGTAGATTTCTGATTTGGATCCAATTAATGATTTTAAGCATTTAGAGTGCATGCCAAAAAATAAAACTTGGAAATAACTTAAAAATGTTAATTGTTTGCTTACTGTAATATTTTTCCAATTTTTACATCATTATTCATCTGTGCAAGTCTAATGTTAGCAATATGTGCATACACAAGAGTTTGAACTCCATTGTATTTGACTTTGTATGTATCTCATTACGTTTTATAGTTTTCTATAGTTTTATATTAATGTTTTGTTATCCTTTTAGAGATAATGCAAAAGAGACAAATGTTTGTGAAAATATGACTGTGGGCACAACAGTAAGTTAATATTTTATACCATACAGTAGAGCATCATTTATCCGAAAGCCAGTTAACCAAAAGCTTTCCAGTCGGACTGTGTCGTGCTGAATCAAACGTTTTTGATACTAGATTAACTTCTAAAGTATAATTTTTTTGTTTTTATATTTTTCAATATATTTATTTTGTTTGTACAAAATAAATTAATAATTTTTAATGATACAATAGCATCGATTATTATTATAAAAATTTTTGTTGGGCTTAAAATCGACGAAAATTCAACACAAAACGACATGCAACGGAGAAAAATTCAACACAAAGTGATACGCAACGGAGGAAATTTTCAACATTGGATAGGTTAATATATTTTTCGTACATAATTGGTTATCTGAAAAAATCAGTTATCCGAACAACCCCAGTCCCCAATTGATTCGGATAAACGATGCTTTACTGTATTTCAAAATGATTTTTCTTTAAGCTTGGTTCTAACTGTCATTCAAACCACTATGAATTGTTGGGTTCAAAAATTATAAAACCTAATATATAATCTGACATGATATTTTTTAATTTTTATTCTATATACACTCTGGTGAAGAAATTACAAATATCACACACAATTTATTGACAACTAGTTGAAAGTATGACTCCATACGCATTATTTCTTCTGCATCCAGAAACAAAAATGGCTCTTCCTTTCATTTGTCTGTTTTTATATACTTACACACTTCCTGTGGGTCTCATTGTGCCCTTCTGTGAGATGTAGTTTGCTTCTGCAACAGAGTGAACAAAACAAAATATTGTTTGTATCATACTTTGTGACACAAACTAAGTTAAGACATGATTGAGTGGTGGAATTAACTGAAGTTCATCAAAAGTTGAAATATTTTCAAATTCTAATGAACTAGTCATTTGTATATATTTTGTAATGGTTTGTTTGTCAATGTAAACCTATCTTTGCTTATTTAAAATAAAAAGTTATCTAATACTCTAAGTGTAAAATTAAATTTAAAATACATATAAAATCATTTTAAAATATTGCATGGAGTTGAGATAGATACAGTATTAAGAATAGTGATAAATATGAATTTATGTTTGACAGTTCTCAAATTATGTAATATAGAAAATTTTGAAAATTGCCTTTAACATTCCTATAATTAAGATATACTAAAACTAAAAATCTATTGATAAAAATGTTTAATTATTTTTTATAAAATGTTTCAGGTTGATTTTGATATAACAGTGGAATTGCTTTCATGCCCACAAAATTCAAGTTTGTGGAAAACCAATGTTGAGATTTCGCCAATTGGCTTACAGGAATATTTGCAAGTTGATGTTGACATGTTATGTGAATGTGATTGTGAAAAACCAGAAAATGAGGTATCTAATTTTGTAATTTATATGCTGATTCACTTATTAATCACATTTTTTCATGGATGAGGACAATCCATACTTTTCCATGAAAACTAAATAAGGAGGAAGCATTTTTTTACTTCTGTAACTATTTTAAGATTCAGTCTTAGAACTTTTTTCATCTTATCTTCAAAAGCAGTTAATTTTATACTATTGTAATTTAGAGATAATAAAATAACATGAATTAATGATTAATGTTTTATTATTTTAGATTGTGAAAAGTGAAAATTGTTCATATGCCGGAACTTTTGAATGTGGTATATGTACTTGTGAAAAAAATCACTATGGTAAAGAATGTGAATGTGATGAAATTCAGCATAGCAAATTATTTCAGTGTCAACAGTAAGTTTGTTAAAAATAAATCAATTTCAAACTTAAGATTTTATGCATCTTGATGATAAATTTTATGAATTTATTTATATGATTTCTAATGGAAGATGTTAGTTATTAATTATATAAATTTATTTTCAAAACAGAACAAATACTTCAGAATTGTGTTCAGGAAGAGGCGAATGTATTTGTGGAGAATGTGATTGTTATGCTGGTCCTGTAAGTATCAAATGAATATACAGAGGGTGATTGGTTAATGAACAGTTTGGACAGTGAACAAATTGGATAACGAACACTTTCATGAAAGATTTTTATGTTCGGACAATGAACACTTCACAGAACAAACACAAAAAGAAGTGACATAAAATAACGAATACTGATTGGTTTTTTCTTGTCTCCAGGTAATAATTCTAAACATTTCAGAGTGTGGGAGATGCTCAACCCGATACTAATCAGATATTATTCCTCCAAACTTTAAAACTCTCCATTGTAATTCCAGCTTTTTGTTTACCTTTCCGACAAATAATTTTTATAGTCTTTTCAAGACTGTTGGGCACTTGTTAAGTTTTGTGTCGGTTTTTATTTTCTAAAGTTGAGAGTTTAACTGTCCTATCAGATATTCGTTAATGGTTTAACACCAAAATTTCAAATTTAATTCGGGCCTCACATTTACATAATTCTTTAGTGCACTAGTGTGAGGACCCGAACGGGGGTTGACTGGGAGGTCCAAATGGAGGTGTTAACAAGATCTTAAAAATCTCCCTTTACAACGCAAAGGGACGAAATTAAAGATCTAAATTACACAATGGAAGTTTTTTTTGAAATATTTAAAACAATGGAAAGGAATAAAGTCGAGGAACACGCGACGAGAGAGGAATCATATTCAGTCGCAACGTCGACCTCTCCCGCTCCTTCCATCGGGTTTTGAATTGGCACCAAGTGACAATGAGAGATCAATGGAGAGGCAACTTGGGGGAAAAACATTATAAAACCATCGTTTTCAAGGACATTTTTGGTTCTTGGATGCGTGAGTTTCCTCTCTTGGTCGTGTGTGCTCTCGAAACATTGGAATAAAGGAACCCTTTCGGACCCGGAGGAAGCATCGTCAATTACAGTCTCCTAGCTATCTCCAGATTGTCGGTTCGCCCGGAGAGAAGCAGCCGAAAGACGTGCTATACGCCCCGGGGCCTATGAATATTTCGCCGTCTGTGTCGAACTACAAGTCACATAGACACGAACATTTGTCGAACTCTTTTTGGACAATTATTCTCACGCTTTGTGTGGTTCTACCTCATCAAACAAGAGCAAATTGTAAGGAAATTTCTATGTTTATTAAACAGTTATTGATGGTAAACCTGTCTCAGTGAGTCTTGCTGCGCCCACCCGACCAATTGACCACTCGGCTGTCGAGACAACTTCTCACTCCAATCGGCAAACTTCACACTAGTTGATTTCTGTTCACTGAATTTTTGTGAGTGCTTTTCTGAACTCTTATTTCAAAAAAACAATATTGATAATAAAGACAATTGATAATATTATGAAGCTGAAAAAGAGTCAAGTGTCAAGAACCGTGCTCACCTTAGAAACCAAGCATGTGATAATAGCCAAGGTAGAGGTTGGTTGGTTGGTTAAAGTTTATTGGCACAAGGGCCACATAGGCCAAGCTGCGCCACAACATACGGTATATATATGTACATAAATAACAATAAAAATGAACAAAACAAAAAACAAGAAACCAATAACAAAAATATACAACAGTTAAACTGTGTATAACAACAACATGTATATGGATATAAATAAATAAATAATTAAATTTCTTTATAAATATTTGTAACTTTTAGAAAGTTCAATAATTTATCAACATTTGGCCTCTGGCCCAAAATCTCTTTAAAACTTGCATTTCCAAAATGCTGCCTACGAATCCGTTCAGAGGCGATGCAATTGCTCAGTATGTGCTTAACACTTACATTACAGTTGCAATACTGACATACAGGCTGGTCATCACCCTTCAAAAGGTATTGATGAGTCAGTCGAGTATGTCCAATTCTCAAACGAGTAAGAATGACCTCAGATCTCCTGTCATAAGGTTTCTTCTGTGTCCAATTTTCTATCACAGGTTTGATCTCGTGTAGTTTATTGTGGACTTGTGCGTTCCACACATTTTGCCATCTCTCCTCTAGTCGTTTTTTAACAACTAGCTTCAAGTCACCTCCTTCAATATGCATTGTATGCTGAGAAGGACTTGCTGACTTTGCAGCTGCGTCAGCTTCTTCATTCCCTCTTATACCTACATGGCCTGGGACCCAACAAAATTTTATAGAGAAATTCCTCGCAAAAAGATGGCAAATCAGCTTACGAATTTTAATCACTATGGAGTGAAAACTAGGTTCATACGAGATCAAAGCCTGAAGTGCACTAACTGAGTCAGTGTAAATCACGCAGCAACGATGACCTTTCCTATTTATATACTTTAGGGCTAAATAAATAGCCTGCAACTCCGCAGTAAAAATGGAGGAATTTGGTGCGATTTGTTCTGCCACAATTTCATTCTGACAGACAAAGGCTGACCCAACGTAATCATCCGATTTAGACCCATCAGTGTATATAGGAATTAAATTCCTGTCACGATGTCGAATTTCAGCAAAGTACTGTCTATACATGTAATCTGAAGTGGATTCCTTAGGAAATTGCTTTAAGCTAAGATCGACATTTATCACAGGGGTTGACCAAGGTGATATACTATAAAGCTCAGGCTGTGAAATGTTGCCCATATCCAGGTCAATCGTGCTGCTGACATTCTCCATTCTTATGCTGAATGTAGGGACACTACTTGGGCGGGCTGCAAATAATCTTATCAGCTGAGTATCTGATACTATACAATCAACTGAAGATTTAATCTGAGATTTCTGCTTAATATAATAGAACAGAGACAACTGCTCTCTCCTGAGAGATAGTGGAGGCTCATAAGCATCCACGTACAAACTTTGAACAGGAGAAGTTCGAAATGCACCAGTGCACAAACGCAATGCTTGATGGTGGATTGGATCCAGCATCCGAAGAGTAGATTCTCGCGTAGAGCCATAGACAACGCTTCCATAGTCCAGCTTAGAGCGAACGAGGGCTCTATATATCCTAAGCATCAAACATTTGTCTGCTCCCCAGGATGAGCAGCACAGTACCTTTAAAAGGTTCAGAGATTTTAAACATCTACTCTTCAAATTGCGCAAGTGTGATAAGAACGTCAGTTTTTGGTCAAACACAACACCCAAAAACTTTGCCTCATTGACTATTGGGATTTTAACCCCATTTAGGTGAATTTCCGGGTCCAGGTGCAAACCACGCCTTCGGCAAAAGTGGATACAGGAGGTCTTCTCTGCATTAAAAGTAAAACCATTGATCTTGGACCAATTGTCTATGCGGTTTAGCGAGGTTTGCAGCTGTCTCTCGATGAAACCCATGTTACTAGACTGGCAGGAGATCTGAAAGTCATCCACATACAGAGTGTGTTTCACACTGGGAGGAAGACACTTAGCTATGCTGTTAATTTTTACTAGGAACAGAGTCACACTCAAAATACAACCTTGAGGAACACCTTCTTCTTGTGTGAAAGGCCTAGAAAAAGTGTTGCCCATCCTGACTTGGAATCTACGATTCTGCAGGAAGTTTTTTATAAAAATTGGCAAATTACCCCGCAATCCGAATTTGTGCAGATCACGGAGTATACCGTATCGCCAGCAGCGATCGTAGGCCTTCTCTATATCAAAAAACACAGACACTAAGTGCTGCCGTCTAACAAACGCTTCGCGTATAGATGTTTCAAGAATTACTAAATTGTCTGTGGTACTTCTGTTCCTACGGAATCCACTCTGATGTGGTGAAAAGTAGTTCTTTTCCTCTAAGAGGAACATCAGGCGTCTGTTTACCATTCTCTCGAAAAGTTTGCAGAGACAACTAGTCAGAGAAATTGGTCTATAATTAGAGGGATTCTTGTGGTCTTTACCTGGCTTGGGTATGGGAATGATGATAGATAGCCTCCAAGAGTCTGGAAAAGTATGTTCTGTCCATATTCTGTTAAACAGATTCAGAAGATTACTGAGGGAATTGTCTGATAGATTTTTAATCATGCTGTAGTGGATTTTATCCGGGCCTACAGCAGTATTCCCCGAGCGAGAGATTGCTGTACATAGTTCTATTCTGCTGAATGGCACATTATATTCCTCATTAGATGGAGAGTGGAAGTTTAGATATTGTTTTTCAGATTGCACTTTGTAAGCCTGAAAATCCTTTGTATACATAATATTGCTGGATGAGGACGAAAATGTTTCACCCAAACAATCAGCAATACCTTTTATGTCACTGATTATTGTGCCATTATTTTCCAGCATGGACAGAGAGTGAGAAGCATATTTCCCGTTAATTTTATGGATTTTATCCCAGACCGCTTTTGAGCTGGTGGAAGATGTTATGCTAGATACATACTTCCTCCAAGAATCCCTTTGGCTTTGCCTCCTTATTTTTCTGGCATTTGCCTTTGCTTTTTTAAAAGCTATCAAATTCTCAGCAGTGGGGTATCTTCTGAAGATCCCCCATGCTTTCTTTTGTTTTTTAAATGCTACCTCACAATTCTGATCCCACCATGGTTTCGGATGTTTTGGATATCTGGTTGACGTTTTCCCCATTGTTTTTTCGGCTGCCTGAATAATACTCGATGTGACAACTTCTACTGCATCATTGATATCGGCAGTATTGACCATTTCCTCAGTGATGTTAGCCAAAGAGGAAAATGTAGGCCAATCTGCCGTTTCAAATTTCCAGCGTGGTGGACGGGCTGTTTCACAGCTTTCTCTGCCTCGATATTCTAAAAATATTGGGAAGTGGTCGCTGGAAAGTGGATTACATCCAACCTTCCATGTAAACGCTGAAAACAGATTTGGACTAGCTAATGTCAAATCAATGGCAGTAAATGTTCTTGTTGGGGCGTGGAAGTATGTCACTTCTCCAGTATTAAATAAATACAGTTGGTGATTGCCTATAAATCTCTCAATGGCCCTGCCTCGACGGTTTATGTCGGGACTGCCCCACATTGGGTTGTGGCCATTGAAATCACCGAGTAAAAGGAATGGAGTCGGCAGTTGTTCAACCAAGGCATCCAATTCATCTTCATCGATTCTGACATCTGGTGGCAAGTATATGGAACAAACTGTGACAGTAACGCCAACTGAAATTCTGACTGCCACAGCTTGCAGCTCTGTTGTTATTTGTACCGGTAAGGACGGGATGCGGTTTGAAACCAGTATAGCCACACCTCCGCTGGCACGGTTGTGGCTATCGTCATCCTTACGATAAAGATTGAATCCTTTTAAAGAAATATTTTCTCCAGGTTTCAGATGGGTTTCCTGGAGTGCCACACAGAGAGATGAGGTAGATAATGTCAAGTGTTTAATGTCAGAAAAGTTGTTGCGGAAACCACGACAGTTCCATTGGATTATTTTGTTATCCATTATGTGTTTGAGGCAGCATTCTTCGCAAAAGTGTCCCTCTTCAATTTCACAGAGGATTTTCCTTTTGGAGGTGAGGTTGGTTGTGGCACCTCCATATTATTCTCTTCATCAGAGATATCAGAGAACTCACTCATAGATTGAGCCTCTGATTTTTTAGATTTAGAGAGAGCTGCTTTCACTCTCTGTTTGTTTAGTGGGTTCTTACTTGCCTTCTTAGAACCCAGGTTTCTTGTTGTGACCCCTGTTTTAGGTAGGGGTGCTTTTGCTTTTAAATTCTCTTTTTCTTGTGTTTCTTTTGATGGGATCAGTAGACATTTCGCATGGCAAGTAAGAGATTCTTTCGGAGAAACTGAAATATTCGTTTGAACTGCACATGTCTTTGTGGATTTCAAAACAGCTGCGAATGTCTTCTGTTTCAATGGTGCACTTGAAGTGACCATGCGCCGAGCCTCTGGGTAAGGTATGTTGCTAACTGTTTTCACTCGTTGGATTTCTTTCTCTCTCTGCCATGCAGGGCATTTCCGGGAGTAGGCAGGATGGGCATCTTTGCAATTCACACAGCATGGAGTATTGGTACACTCAGCACTCTGGTGACCTTCACTTCCACACTGTGCACATACGCTCTTTCCTCTGCAGGATGTTTGAGAATGTCCAAACCGCTGGCATTTGAAGCAGCGCAGTGGGTTTGGAACATATGGTCGAACTGGACAGCGCAGATATCCTGCAGTAACAAATGATGGTAATGTTGGCTTTCCAAAAGTGAGAATGAGATGTTTAGTTGGTATCAACTTGCCATCACGACGAATGGAAATGCGTCGGACAGCAGTGACACCTTGATCTGAAAGACCGATCTGGATATCTGATTCATCTTCAGACATCAGATCGACCTCAGATATCACACCACGTGATGAGTTCAAACTTGCGTGTGGTGTGATGGTGACTGTTATGTCTCCTAGAGATGTCATTTTCAAAAGCTTTGCTGACTGTTGAGAGGAGGCTGCTTCTATCAGTAGGTCCCCTGACCTCAATTTTTGTATTTTCTTTAAATGTCCAATAGTTGATTCAAACAACTTTTGAATTAGGAAAGGGGAACACTTAGACATCGGTTTTTCAGTAGTACTATGTACTATGAGATAAATTGGTTGGTTGGAGGAACTGACCTCCTTTGGTTGTGATGCAATGGTGCTTGTGGTTTTTGCTTTTGATGAATCCATGTTTAAAAATAACTATTCAGCTCCTAGTGACCCCACCCACCATGGGGTCCAACAAGGGGATGCCGTCACATGGGAGACTCCCATAGACCGTCACACCAGGGTTTCCCAGGAGCTATACCCTCACAATGCAGTCAAGAAGAGCACATCTTGCCTGACGTGTCCGCCCGGTCTGCATCGATCGGTTGACTCCCAGCCGAGGTCAAGAATGACTCACCGACCAGCCGATTGACTCAAACGGAGCCTGATTTGAGCCTCCCGTTTATCCGAAGCAGGGGCCAAAGCAGTGTGTTGGGGACGTTATGTTGCCCCTCAACTACCAGGATCCCCCTTTCCGGCATACGGGACACCACGCACGGCAAACACGTGGGTGGGCGTTCAGATCCCAGGGATGGTAAAAAGGAGTTTCTAAACCATCTCTGGGAGGTCCCCTCACCACGGACAGGAACCCACATCGAGGGGGCCAAGGTAGAGAGTGGACTGAAGATGTCTGATGGTGCTAGGCAGTATGGCTTGAACAGGTCTACAGTAGGCACAATCTTAGCTAAGAAAGATATAATCAAGAAGACTCAAGCAGCTAAAGGAATAACGAAAATTGCATCTAAGAAACAAAGATGTGCCATCTATAAAAAAAATGAAGAGATTGCTTTTAGTTACTTATTACATGTAAATAAACATAGTAAGAAAGTACCGTATATCTTGGCAGATAAGACAAGGTATAAATTTTCATCAAAGTTTTATAGTTTTAGCATATATCTGTCCTATAAGACGATCTCCAAACTGTCAACGGCCTATGAATTTAGTTTAGATCAGCAATCATCATCTGAATAATAATACTGTATAGCATATATGGAATTATGTCCTATTTGTAATTTTCGAATGAACAAATTTCATTTTCTTGCATCTGGCAGCACTACCTTGCAATTGTTGCAAACATTCACACTGATTTGGCATTCAGGTAATGAATGACCTTGACTTTTCACAAAAACGTCATATGGGCTATTTTATTTTGTGCACATATCCTACTCTCTACTAGTAAATAATTACGGTTTGTCTGTTTTTTTATAACTGTTTTAATTTATATAAATTTCAATCTAATTTTTTTTTTGTATCTGTCCTATAAGACAACCCCGGATTTTGGGGGCTTTTTTATATGTTGTCTTATCTGCCGAGATATACGGTATATAATTTTTATTTATTTTTTGGGGTTTCCAGAACAAATTAATCAAATTCCCACAAAAATCCATGGTAAATCGATAATTGGTTAACGAACAATTCGGATAGCGAACAAAGTCTTGGAATGGATTATATTCGTTAACCAATCACCCACTGTATTAAAAAAATTGATATGATGTTTACATAAATTTAAAAAAATCTATTTCAAGATATATGATTAAAACTTTTGAGTTCACCCAAAATGCTTATTGTTAACTAATTCTCTTAGTTTATTTTTGTGTAATGAAAAAAAGTCTTCAGTACCAAAAACCAAAATTTATTCAAATATCACACTTTAATTGTATATATTCTTGACACTATCATATTATCATCATCAGGAAAATGGAAATAGAATTATCATTCAAATTTTTATCACTGAAAACACACTTATTAAGTGAAAAATAGATTATCTTGATGTGGATTTACATCTTTAATCCTTCTTTTATTATAGAAACAGATTTTACAAATAGTTAAAAGATGATATAATTGACTTTTCTTTATCTTTTATTATTTTTTGTTTCCTGTCAGTACATACTTTATATCATTTGTGTTAACTTTCCTATGTGTGTTTTAAAGAAAAACAATTATCAAACACACACTTGTCTTTTCCTGACATAAAAGTTTAGAAACAAATCCTCTTTCAATATTATTTATGCTCAGTTAAATTCCTGTAAATAGTGTCATTCTGAAAGCAATTCAGTACATTTGCTGTATTTTGTTTTGAAACATTTGGTTGAATTGCATTTTGATGAGTAGGAGAATATAATGAGACAAAGACACCACCCTATGAAAAGTATATAAATTTCTTTTTCTAATAATCCAGAATTCTGTGAATTCTGGATTATTAGACAAGGAATAACGATTTGTTTATAAAGATTATGTATATGAACAGATCATTACAATCCAATTTTTACACATAAGAATCCTCATTCATTGCAATAATAATTAGTACTTATCACTCTGAGTCCAAATTTCATAGCAGTCATTACAATTATAGATGTTTATTGACCAAAAAGTTTTCACATCTGATCTGCTAGCCCAATATCTTTCTTCATTTTTCATCATTTTTGCACCTGACACTCTTCCATTTGTACACCCAGAATCAGGGAATAAACACACTGTCTATTGAACTATATAAATATGCTCAATCAGGTCCTTCTGGGGTTTCTAAAATGTTTCAAACGAGGTGCAACTTTGGAATGTTGTTAACATTCTCAAGTAATGACCTGTGCAATAAAATAAAAACAATAAAAAATACACATATACAAGGTCTGTCCAGAAAAGGTCCAGTTATTGTTAATATAATGAGAATGGTTTGCATGACATTGACATATCCTGGCAGCCAAGGACAGTGAACTGGAATGTGCATGTGTGAATAATGATGACTTCACTGTCCTAGTCAGTAGGGGTGCTAGACACCATTGAATGGGCCACACATGCATGCTGTCACATTCAAAATGATTAAGCAAGTAGAGCAACAAATTTGCACCAAATTTTGCATTAAGTTTGAACATTTCTTTGTGGAAACTATTCAGATGATTCAGAAGGCTTTCTGAGACAATGTGATGATGAATGCAAATAAAATTGTGGCACAAACACTTCAAAGATGGCTGAGAATCTATTGGAAGTAATCTACCTTCTGGAATTGAAGGCTGGCAACAAGCAGAACACGTGAAAACATTGTCACACCCAGAGGGGAGCCAAGGAGTCTATTATGCTCCAACGAAAAAGGGAAACAAACACTAAAAAAATTTTTCAGACCTCATTTCCTAATTAAAATTCATTTTTTGTTTATATTATGCCATATCTTCTATTTCTATACTAATTATGAATTAGTGGTCACATAATGTGAGAATTTTATTGAATTTGCATTAAAAAATTTTTTATCTGTTCAACTCGGCTTCCCCAAGATTAAATCCTGAGTGTGCCACTGCCTGACAATGTTGAATGTGTATGAGCTGCAATTGACAAAGATTGGTGACTGACAGTGCAAGAATTAGCTGATCTGGGGCTTTCAAAAACTACTGTGTCTAAGATTTTGATGTAGGATTTTGGCATGAAACATGTCATGACAAAATTCTTTCTGTGGCTTCTGCTACTGAAGCAGAAGAAACATCATGTTGCAGTTACTAATGACTTGCTTCAAACTGCTACCAATGAACCAGATTTCCTCAAGAAAGTCATAAGTGGAGATGAATTGTGGATCTGTGGTTATGATCCAGAAATGAAGAATCAGTCATCCCGATGGAAGTCATCTGGTTCTCCACAACTGAAGAAAGCATGGCAAAGTTTCAGCAAGATCAAAACCATGTTAACTGTTTTTTGATTGGGAAGGTGTTGTCCATTATAGGCATGTTCCTCCAGGCCAAATAATTAATAAGGAGTACTACCACAATGTTCTTTGTCAGTTGAGATATGCAATGTGACAAAAATGGCCACAGCTATGGGCAACTGGTGATTGGCAGTTTTATCATGACAATGTGCCCGCTCATGAATCGTGTCTCGTGCAGTTTTTGGTGAAACGTCAAATCACCTAGATGACTCAGCCCTCTATAACCCAGATTTGGCACCCTGTGACTTCTGGCTTTTTCCAAAACTAAAATAACCTCTACAACCATCAAATGAAGAAAAATTTTCATTATTCAAATGTTTTTAATCTGGATGTAGCCTACCACTCTGGAGGACTCAGGATGAACCCAAATGGGTCAAAAAAGCCCTGGAATTTTCAGGTGGTGGTCTGTACAGATACATCAGGCCTTGTCCCTCACCATCCTGTTGCCTCGTTGTGGGCTTGCTAAAACTTTCTCTTTGTGCCCACAGGACATAAAGAATTAAAATATAAAAAATGAGGTTAATTTTTTTTTAGCTTAGTTAAAAAATTTTTAAACTCTTCACAGCAGTGGCATGCCATCTATGGAAGCTGTGAAAGCACTGCTTTCCTTGTATTTTCTAAAGTATAAGTACATATTGTGCGATTATATTCATATTTTAACGTAATTTGAATTAATTAAAATTAATATTTTATTATAATCGCATTATGTATCTTATTACAAATTTCTATATTACATGTGAAAAAAATGATAAGATTGCTCTTTTATATTTGAATATCTGTATATGCATATTTCCAATGGAAACACTGTATTGTCAAATACGGGAGAGCTTCCACAGCAAAAATATTTGAATGGTTTAAAGCAGCCAGATTACAGGCATTCATACATGTGGTTTACAGAGCTCCAACCGCACGTGGTTTAGCTCATGGATGCTACACACTAAAATATTGTATAATGCTTCCAATGATTCTATCCAGGGTCAGCACAGCTTCTCTATCATCAAATGTCACTGCATGTCACTGCTTCACAGCATTAATTATGAAATCAAAATCTTTAAATTTCAATATTAAACAAATTTTGAATTAAATTAAAATAAATTTCAAATATATAAAAGTTTATAAATGAAAAATAAATAGAGGACTTTGATTTCATGAGTAATTTATGTAAAAATGGATATAAATTTTATTGAAATGATATTGGATTTAATTTTAAATTTTGCTTTTAGATATATATTTCAAACATTTAAATATGTAAATAAAAATTTATTTTTTTTAAAGGGAGACGAAGAAATTTTTGGCCAATATTGTCAGTGTGATACATTTTCCTGTGAACGTGATTCTGAAGGCAAAATTTGTGGTGGACCTTCACGAGGAATTTGTTGTGGAAAGTGCATTTGTCAACCTGGTTGGACTGGAGATGATTGTGATTGTACTGAAGATCAGAGTACTTGTATAGCTTCCATAGGAAATAGTGAACCTTTGGTTTGCAGTGGTCATGGTGATTGCATTTGTGGAAAATGCAAATGTCATAATGATGAACATGGATCATATACAGGCCTTTACTGTGAAGACTGTAATGTAAGTATTATTAAATTTTAAAAGTTATTTACTTCAATGTAGAGTAAATTTTTTATAAATTATCTCTATTCTATCTTCACCTACTTCAGATAACAGAAATTAGCTACACTTTATGCCAAAATAGTTGTGATGTAAAGTACTCACTATCTTATGGCATTAAAAACAACTTTTTATTCAAAATTGCAAATACTTTTGATAACTTAACAATTTCCTCATTTGATTGATTTGGAATCAAATCAAACAAGATTTTTCATATTTGAACAGAACAAGAACATAATGGACAACTTTTTAAAAAAAAATGCAACTGAAACATTTTTTTTTTTAAGTTGTCCATTATGTTCTTGTTCTGCTTAAATATGAAAAATCTTGTTCAATTTGACTCTAACCAAATCTGACTGATGAAGATAGTTGTAAGATATCAAAAGTATTTGCAATTTTGAATCAAAAGTTGTTTTTAATGCTGTAAGACAGTGAGTATATTACATCATTCCCTACTTCAGTTTAATAGTTTAGAAAGCACTGCAGTAGAATGTCTAAAGTTTTTCTGTAGCAACACTTTGCTTACCTCTAAATTTTTGTGTAACACCTCACTCTAGAACACTCTAGAACTATTCCACACATTTATAATATTTATGTACTGTACCTTTCATATGGAAAGTAGAAACACACACATTTTCACTGTATAAATGCCCTGGCGCTGTACTGGGCCAATTGAGAGACAATAATTTTGTTCCGATCGGGTACTTTAGTAGAAAATTCTGTGGCACAGAATTAAATTATGCAACGATTGAAAAGGAATGCTTATCCATTGTCCTCGCGTTACGTCACTTCAAACCCATTATATTAGGTCATGATTTGAGAATTTATTCTGACCACAAACTCCTAATTTATCTAAGGGATATGCAAAATCATAATAAACGTTTGATGCGATGGTCTATGGAACTGTCTGATTATTACCTCAGCATTTCTCACGTTAAAGGAAAACAAAACCCCATTGCTGATTTACTATCATGCCCGGTGGAATGGGAAAATTCCCCTAAACCTAAAGGTTACGATCTTAACACTGTAAGCGACGATTTCTGGAGGCGGATGGTTGATTCTCAAGAAAGAGATGAGTTCCTGAGTAAGTTAAAATCTAATCGTGTAAATAGAGACAGTAGTACCCCCATCTATGATACAGGTATTCAACTTGAGTACCAACTGGAGGGTGGGGTCCTTGTTCATGTTAAGCCCAGGCGTTATGGGTTGCGGCAGTGGAAGCAAACATGCGTCGGGAAGGACATGATCGATGAGGTAATAAAGGCGTTCCATAGTGCCCCCTCGGTTCCAAAGTGCCCCCTTGCCGGGCACTTCGGAACCGAGAAGACCCACGATCTCATAGATCGTCATTACCATATTAGGAACCTCCCATCTCATGTGAAGCGCTATATAAAAACCTGCTTAACGTGTCAAAAACATAATTTGCATCGTAATCGTGCACCATTCCAAGAGACGGAAACTGCCGATTTTCCGTTTCAGAAAATCGCTATGGATATCATTGGCCCCCTTAATATCACTCCGAGAGGTAATAGGTATCTTCTTTCGATCATCGATATATTTACTAGGTATGCTGAGGTCTGCCCCATGAGCAATCAATCTGCAACCGCTGTTGCGGAAGCATTATTTGAACGGGTTGTTTGCCATTACGGCTGCCCTGAAGTAGTCGTGTCTGATCGCGGTAGTAACTTTACCTTGCGGGTATTCCAGGAAGCTTGTGATTCTCTAAAAATAAAGCATAACCTCACCACCGCTTATCGTCCTTGTGCCAATTCCGTATGCGAGAGATTCAATAAATCCATTTGTGGTGTAATTTCTCGTATATCTGGAGGGAACAATAGGGATTGGGATATATTCGTACCCCAGCCCTGTTTTCTTATAACAATGCATCTCACGCATCTACAGGTGAATCACCAGCTTTTCTTTTATATGGCTTCGACCCCCACTTCTCATGGGCTTTCCCGAGTGATATGGAGGATAACGTAACAAGTAACAATTTCCGTAACGAGTGGAGAGAGAAGTTAAAATGCATCCGGGAGATAGCTTATGAGCTAGGGAGACATAAAAATAGGTGTAATCATAACCGCATTAACAATAACTGTAAGGTCAGCGATTGGGTAATCGGACAGTGTGTGTGGCTGCTCCGTAAAGGAACAGGAAGGAGGTTTGGAAAGTTTTCCGCCAAGTATCTTGGCCCTTTTCGCATTGTCCGACTCTTGGGACCCGTCACCGCAGAGATCGAAGGAAATTCCCCTAACAGCCGCACGGTCGTTCATACGGATTGCTTAAAACCCTGTTACACTCCGTTGAACTTTAAGAGACAGACGAGGATGAGGAGGGGAGAAACAACCAGAACCATTAATCTCGAGAGCGATAGCGATGATGATGATGAACACCTATGTATGTTCAATGCATTCCCATGAATTCGGATCGGAATCAGCAATCACATGAAGAACAGAGGAATAGAGATCATAACGACATACCGCATAGTGATGGTGCAAATCAGGACATACCAACCCCACGTCATGATTACTATCTACGTGGGAAAAAAAGTAAATTACCACAGATTGCACTATGGTAATTAATCCTTCTGTGGGGGACGTATGTAGCTGTACGCTGTATATTTTTGTTGTAAATATAGATTTAAGTTTAGTTTAGTATCTTTCTTTTTTCTATTCTTTGTCTCATCTCCTTCTAGAACTTTTTTGCTTTGTCTTTCTGGTTCATTATCCCTTTGGTGGGATTACCAATTCCAAGAAAGGTGTACGTAAACAAAGGGTGAGGCAAGGCCCTGGGGCCGATGAACAAAGGGTAAAGACACTTTCGGTCGGAACACTCAACGAGGACGGACGGAGAGAAGGAAGGCACGAGATAGCTAGCATGACAATCAAAGACCACTAAGTTTCGAAAAGGAAACTTGTACTCGAATTCCGAAGAATAAAGGCGGAATTAGGGTAGTCACCCGATCGAATTTTAGATGATTGAAGGCTACGTTCACCCCAAGGAAGCTAGTGAAGGAAATTGAAAAGAGTGCTGACACATGACACGAGGTGCAACATTCACCCCAAGAAAAGCATCAAACTAATATCTCACCCAAGTCTTTAAAAACAGGAAAGTCTCGGGTATTTCTATTTTTTTTTTTTTACTTCTATTTTCCATCTTCTCTTCTTTCCTTAGTTATAATTAGCATAAGTATTAGTTTGTAAGATTCGGCCCACGTATAGTTGTCGCGCTCGTTGATCTTTTGTCTGTTAGTATAGATTGTAATGTGTGTGTGTGTATAGTAATTACTTGTAGTTGTTGGGATCCAAAGAACCTGTTTAGAGCGAAAATAAATTACTTTGTCACGTGAATAAAATCTAGTTATTTATTTGTACTATTCCGCTCGCTGGACCTTGTACTTGTCGCCCTAAACTTCACAATACAAACTTATCATTTGAATACCCAATATAATTTCATTCAAAAATTATATTATTGTAAAGGATAATACATTATTAAATCAGATTATATTAATTAAATTAACCAAATGTGGTACCTTCTCGTGTAGTAAATGTATAAGTCTATTTGAAAATGTTAAAGTTGTTATAAGATTAAGTTCACAGAAACTAACAATATTTGATCAATATAAACATTTAAAATAAAATTACATAAAACTACAGAAGTTTTAATTTTGAGAGATAGCATTGCAGCTAAAGCATATTTGTTTTTAATGTTATTTTTTTAAAACAATATTACTTAAAATGATGCTAAGTTTGATGCTAATAATAAAGATATTATGTATGAAAATGAATACAATCTCATAATCAAAATCATTCCTTAAAAATTTTCTGAAATTTATGTATTTTTTATCATTAAAATATTAATTTTTGATTTCAGACTTGTGAAGGTCATTGTAATATCATTAGAGACTGTGTTGAATGTACTCTCTTTGAATCGAGTGTATTAACAGAAGAAGAATGTTTAAATTGCACTTCGTACAGAATTCAAACACAGGATGAAGTCAAAGGTAAATAAATAAAAACTTTGTAATTATTAATCTAAAACACAAAATATCCACACACTTATTTTTTCAAATTTTTTAAATATATACACAATGTTGTTCAGATTTTAGGATATTTTGGCTTTTTGCATTTTCTGCAGTTTGAATGCATTAAACATGTTGAGTACTAAATGCTTTGGACAATCACAAAAAGCTATCACTACTGTGGCAGTGGGGTTATGATAGCCGACAGCAAATGATAAGCAATGATTAACAAACACACTTTGTTAATTTACAAAAAAAAAACTATATCTTTATTTGCTAAGCTACAAGGTTCTTTTATACTAGATCCCAACGTGTAAGCAGTGGTATTACAGAGTCCAGAATATGTAATATAAAACTATTAATATTACTAAGGGTCCTTAACTATCTTAAACCTACTTACAGACTATGAGAATTGAAGAAAGAGAGAATATAGGTACAGAAAAAGGGGAAGGTGGAAATACCCGGGATTTTTGCTCTGAGGGCTTCATGATGCTGAGTGGGGTTACTGATGCCTCTTATCCTCTGTTTCGGTAGATACCTCTCGTTCACTTGGACGATAATCCACTCAAATCTGTCCAGTAAGATTGTCAGTTCGTCAGGAAGTTCTTTATCTACTATAACACTAGGTCTTCTCCGTCTTGACCTCACTCGTCGAGCTTCGATCTCTAACCTGTCTCGTTCCAACTCACAACCCGTGCTCCCCGACCTTTCTCGTCCAGAGCCGAGATCACTCCTCTTTCTTTCTTCTTTTCCTCTCCTCTCTGATTTTTTATTACTTTGTTTTTTAACAAAGTTGTTTTTCACTGGAGGCATCACTCCCCATCAGGTGGTAAAACAATTAGATCGTAAAGTGATTAAGAAGGAAGTCTTTTTTTGTCAACAGGAAATGGAGAGAAACAAAGAAATCTAAAATCTAACTTAAATTTATAATTTTATAAAAATACAAAATATACATTAATATGGCCAACGGCCACAGGGTTATAATGCTCAGTGATGGGACTAAAATTATTTTATTGAGAAATGTTTTGGCAAAATTAAACAAGTTTTACATTGTACTAATATGTTATGTCTTTCAACAAATATTATTATTGCTATTCTGCAATTTAGTTAAATAATAATTAGCAGAAATACTAAATGAGAATTTCTAACTAAAAAGAACTAAAAAGCATTCATATCTAAAAATAAAACATAGCCTATGTTGCTTTAATAAATGTTGAAAAATAAGGAAAATATTAACATTTTCATGATGTGTTGATTGGTGGCAACACTGATAATTTTTTTGCTGAGCTCCCCCTACTTTTCTTTTGTTCTTCTCTTCCCGCCTTTTTTTTCTTCCAGATGTGTGAAGTTGTAGTGTTCTTTTTTTGTTTAAATAAAAGTTTTTTGTTAATTAGAGAAGTGTGTGTTAGAGGTTCTGACATAAAGACTCAACAATAAATGATTGCAATTTCCCATTAATTTGAATATAGATCATATTCAAATTAATATGATCTATAATTTGAATTATAACATTAAAGTAAAAATAACAATTAATGGGGATACTATAGATTGCACCCTATGGAATTTCGGGACTTTGAGTATATATCTGAACTCGGGACTGAGACGAGTTCAACGATACCCTACTTTTGGACCGGAGATGAAAAATAAAAAATTGTTGTTCAATAAAAAGTTAAAAAAAACAATGGGATTGGTAATATTTTAAAATATTTGTAAATTCTAAAAATAAAATATTTTCAGATTAAAAGACGAGTAAAAAGAAACTACTCTTTTGTAACCGACTTCGCGTGATTAGCAGACAAATGATTAACAACAGATACTAACTTCTACTAGAACCAAATTTTTTGCTGTTTATTATGTTCAAAATCTCCATTCAATTTGAAAAATAAAAAACTTATCATACTTTTTTGGCGATTGTGCGATGATCGGGAGTCACGTCGCTCTCTCCGCTAAGCCTATTGCGTGTTTAACAGGCAGTCCAGCAAGTCAGCCATATATACCTTCAACAGAGGCAGATGTTGATCCACAAGCACACTGATTGTCTGCAGTTGGAGTTAAGTCTTTTTTGCACACCCTGGTGCTCCTCGACCTTGGGGCCTATGGCCCCTCAGCTAGTACTATGTGCCGCTTTCGCAGCTTGTCCAACAAACCTAACCTATCTCTCCAGAAGATGACCGTAGTCTGACGTCATGGTTTGCAGACTTTACCACAAGATGGCAGTTCTAGCAACTAAGGTGCCGTCTGCATGATAGCATTAAAAAAGTATGGTGACTTTCTTATTTTTTGTCTCCGGTCAAAAAGTAGGGTACCATTGAACTTGTCATCGTTCCTCAAGTTCAAATATATACTCAAAGTCCCAAAATTCCATAGAGTGCAATCTATAGTACACCCTAATTTATTTATTTATTTTACTAAAATACATTTTTTTCAAGTAGTCAATTATAAATTATATCTATAATGAATATTAATGTTTTATTACAATGTAAATAATGTTCTTTACTATTCAGTGTTAAAATAAACGTTATTTTATTGCATATTTGTTGATAGTGTCATGTTAGCCTATGGTTCTGTCACAGAATATTTCAAAAAACAACAATGTTGTTGTTTCTTTTTTAAACATTCTGACAAAGCTTGATTGAAACAACTAAAAGTACTCAATAAATATTATTTTTTAATTTTTGATTAATAAAATAACAGAATTTTCTATAACTAAACATAATTTAGTTTTAAAAAACTGGAAAAAATATAAATTTAATATGTATAAATAATCAAATTATTGTTTAATATGTAAATATGAGAAAAATTCATTATTAAATATTTTAATTTTGCTTATTGTCAGTATGTGAACTTTATGAAACTTATGAAAAGTACAATTTAACCATTAAAATAAATAAATAAAATCTAATAGGAAAGATAACATAATTTCAATAGTTAAAAACTACATATTTCTTTAAATGAAAATATATAAAATATAAATATTAAATGAAAAGTAGTTTATATAGTTTTATTCCATTTAAATTAAAACTAAATTTTGCATTGAAAGTCTTGAACTACAATTTTTATAAGCTCAGAATTAAATATTGAAACAATAAAATGATTTTAGTTGCTGTATTTACATAATAATTTTATATTCTGCTTTATTACTAATTATTAATAATATAAATATATTTATTTTACAGTTGAAAATAAAAATGAGAAACTGTGTGTGTTCAAAGATAATGATGGATGTTCTTTTACATTTAAATATACTTATAATGAAAGTAATGAACTTTATATTTTTGCACAGAACATTAAAGGTAATTTTTTTATAATTTTATTTTAATTCTCATTAATTTAAAATGTATATATACAGTTGAAATTTAAAAAGAATAAATACAGTTCATTGTTTAGCTGTTTAACACTTCAACTGTCATTTTTTTTATCACAGCATTTATGGAATGAACAATACCATTGCATTTAAGAACAACTTGTGGTGAAGTACTCGATCTTTAGAGTATTCACCATGCAGGAACGAAAAAGAAACATCGAAGAAATAAATCACATGCTCTGACTCCAATACAAGGAATTTAAAGTTTATAGTTCTTCCGACCACTTCTCTGTCCTTTTGCTATAACAGACACTAAAACAAAGGAAACAACACACAAAAAAACGAACTTGCCAATCTCTCGTCTACACATCATCTCTACTTTTTCTTTCTTCCAAAAAGCCCCACTTCCTTCGTTGAGCATGCGCGATATCCCTCTCTCCCTCCTTTACTCTGCCCCATCCAAGGAGCTAGTTATGCAACAGAACACAACGTATTCAGACCATATATCTCCCCCTTCTCCCATCAAAAATTTTACAACAAACAGAAAACTTTTCACCATGAGGGGCTAATGTTGAGTACACCAATATGCTACATTTTGTGTCTCTACAAAGTTTGATATCTAGTTGTTGTCCCCATGACTCAATGCATGGAAGTTGATTTGGTGCCTTCTCAAGTTGTACTTGCTACTCAAACTATCCTCAGTTTTAGGTATCCTCTCACCTTGAACCTTATGATTCTCATCATTTTCTGGTAGAACAGTTTCCCTTTGTCTATATGCCCTATGTTCGATTCATTCCTCCTCTTCATTATCTTGTTTCTCATCAGCTCTAGTTGACAATTTTTGGGGCATACAGCCTCTCTTTTTTCTAAGATCAGCCAATTTGCTCTCAGGACCAACATATCTCTTGATCCAGTCAATGTGGACTGTTTGGTCATCCTCATCCTTACATCCCCTTATTCATTTCTTCAAATAACATGAATTCAACATATTCTCCCAGCAAGTGGACAGCCTATTGGGTGTCTCTATTTATAGATTTATATATATGTTTTATGAAGATAGATGAAAGATGTCTGTATTTGCATGAAGTTTACTCCTTTAAAATAGATTGGAACAATACCATTATCTGCTTTCCAAACATGACTTTCCTTTTTTAGAATTGGCCATAATTTTCTGAAGTAGACAAATTTCAGTTTCAAATTAAGTTTTAATTACTAGTATACTTATACAAACAAGGAATTTTAGAATGGGAACATATAGACAAAGATGCCATATGTTTCAGTGTTATTAGATTCAAACTTATACAATCAAATGTCTTATTAAAAATTTTACAAATACATTTATGTATTTTAATTGTTATAGTCATTTTAATTATAATTAATTATGGAATTCTATTTGCTTTTATTGGAATTATCAAACCAATACACATCAATAAAAAATGTTATTGGTTTCAATTTGTTTTTATTGTTTTTTAACAGGGTTTTAACTATAAATATTTCTTTATTTTTAAACTAAGATGTTTTGAATGTAATAATTTAAGCACTTTTCAATATTTGTAAAGGTTTTCTCTGTTATTTTATATATAATAATATATCCAGGTTTTTTATTCATATATAGCAATGTAGTTTTGGCTATTATTTTTGGACTTATCACCAGTGCTGTAACTAGGAGTTTGGACGCCTATGGCCAAGAATAAAAATGGCGCACCTTTTTAATTTTTGTTATTAAATAAAAATAAAAATGGTGGTTTATTTCTGAAATATACGTTTGTAGAAATTACAGATAATAAATACTATATAAATATAATTTTAGAAGTTTTTTTGTGTTATTAATTTTGAATACATATTATTCCAAAACCTTCTTGTTGGCGCCTTTATTAAATCAGTGCCTATGGCGGGAGCCATGTTGGCCATACCCTAGTTATTATGGCTCTGATAGTATCACACTATGTTTTCTTAGGAATCTTGACTTGTCTTTTTTCTTTTTATTTTTTAGTAACTTTACTAATACATTAGCTTCTAAGAAGAAAATGTACTAGTGATAAAAATTATACTTTATGTGGGAAATTAAAAGAAAAATTTACAAGATTGTATTTTTAAAACAGAAGAAAATTTTATTTAATGAGAAAACCTTTTAAGTTATTATCTTGTGAAAGTGCAATTGTGCCCAATCATCACTAAGGTAATAATACAACAATATTGAGACAGTATAAAATGAAATAATAAATTTGAGATAACACAATGCACATTAAAAGGGATTTGGATACCAACTCTAGGGCGTTCCCCCAGCTCTGCTCAAGAACAAAAAGATCCAGCACATGGACCTGCATGACAAACAAAGAGGTATTTACACTTACAATAATAAAAAAAGAGCATGATATTTATTACAAACATTTACTTTTAAAACTAACTTATGCCTAAAGATGTGGTTTGGGAAATTAAGATAGATAGAGAATAGAGACAGGAAAAGTACCCATACTCTGTTGATCCTTCTGTTTCTGAGATGACTATTTTAGTTGATTCTTGGTGGGATTTCGTCGTTCCTTTTGGGGTGGTATCGTATACCTTTTTTCTGGGGATAATGGAGATTGTCTTCATTGACGATTGTATTAAGCCTTAGGACTCTGGTGGCATGAAGCCTTCAGAAAACTTCTAGATTCTTCACTATGGTATGGATTGACCTTCTTTCTTTGCCGTTTCCCTCTCATCTGTGTTCTCCTCTCCCTTTTCCAAAAAATTATTACTTCCACATTTGGGCCCTTGGGCATTTAATCTCCCCATGGGATGTTCAGAATATCTATCAACAACCGAGTGAAGTAGAAATAAAGGGCAGGAGAAAGTTCTAGAAACAGGAAATGATAAGAATTGAGGACAAAAACTACAATCTAGAATATTCTATAACTTAAAATTATGGCATACAGCCACAATCTAAATGTAATGCTCCAACTGAAGAGGGGTAAAAAACCTGAAATGTACTGTACATATTGAAGTTTAATGTTACTAAAAAAATAAAGAGAAAAAAGACAAGTCAAGATTCCTAAGATAATGTGGTGTGATAAGTCCAAAAATACATAGCTGTATAAGATTAAATTACAAAGGAAAAGGACATGAAGCTTTAATAATAAAATTATTAGATTTATAGTGCTTTTTACTTATATTTGTATATGAAGCATGCAATGCCATGATGTTGTAAATGCCAAAAAACAAACTTTTCAGGAGAAGTAAAAAACACATTTTCTAGTGAATGAATTCATTTTAATTTTACAATAAAAAGATTAAAATATAAAAGTCTCTGGAATATGAAAATGATGTAAATATAAATTGTAATGTTTTAAGTTCCAAAAGTCATGTGACTTGCACGTTAAATGTTATGACTTCACATAAATTCAAATTCAAAATACAGCCAGTTACAGCATCATTATTGCTACAATATTTTTTTCAGCAGTAAACATTGCATTTAGAATTCAATTCTTCAATAAAATGTATTTAGAGAAAATGGCATTTCACTCTTCATATATTTTGTATTATATAAGATTTAGTCGTTTTTAGCTAAAACTTAACTTCTAATAAATTATTAATTGTTGTTTAAATGATTATTTAAATTTCCAATAAATATTTATTTCAGAATGTCCAAAACCAATAAATGTGCCTTTAGTAGTTGGAATTGTAGCTGGTGGAGTATTTCTAATTGGATTAATTGCAGTTTTGATAGTAAGATTTTGTATCCATTTAAAAGATTTACGAGATTACAAAAAATTTCAAGAAGAAGTTGATAAACTTAAATGGGGTCAAGTAAGTGAAATATTTTAATATTATATTTGTTAGAAATTTAAGTAAAACTATTATTATTTAAATTTCTAAGAACAAAGAATGCAAATTTACCTTTGTTGTGATCTATATTTAAGAAAATTTTATTAACACATTAAAAATATATCATGGTATGTTATAGACAACACAGAATATAATTATAACTTAAAATGTAAGGAAAGTCCTTAAATGTAAAATCCAACAAAAATTTCAAATTCTCTAAAGAACTTCAGCATTTTCTATAGTTTTTGAAATTTGTCTATGAAAAAAAAAGTGGTTTGGTTTGGATAATGATGATAAAGATGAACTAGCCACAGGGCTATAAAGTCATTAGACAAAGCCCCCAACTCAGAATATCAGTAGGTCCTACTCCAACCTCTAAATAACAGTTTAAAACATACTTTGATTATATTAACCCAGAATGGTGTTCAGAAATCGGGCTACTTTTTAAGCATTTTTGTTGGTCCATTTTTACTAATTTTTGTTCCTCTGGCAACAAACTTGCTTCTGACCCCAACTCCACTGCCCTGCTAGTCACTAGATAATCTGCTGAATTAATCAATGCATCTTTAACAATGGGTGAAGTTAAAGGAACTCTAGCATTTTCAATTTGGCTAATGGACCATCTTTGGGTGCAGACAGATGGAAGTGATATTTACTTTTATCTGTTCACATCTGAAGATGATCTGTTAACTAAGTCAAAAATGTTAGTGTTAAATACAGAACTGACTCCAACTTCAGCACCAGAGTAAAATCTACACTTCCTTAAACCTGTTACTGGCGTTTAACACATATAAGATATACAGTGGGTGACAAACGTTTTCAAACTATCTCGCAGTTCTTCCTCAGGTCAACTAGCTTAGGAATGCTTCTGAACGGAGCATATGGAATTCAACGGGATCGAATGTCATTTTGACAAAGTCAGTCGTGTGCTGGTGGAGGTAGCTACGGGTCAGCATCTAATAAGGACTGCCAGACCAGCGACAGACTCAGCTCCTCCTTTTGGTTGACGCATGTGGCTACCTGGCCGGCTTTATAGATTGCTATGGTTTCTAGCCACTTAAGATGGTCTTGGTGGGGTGTGTTGACGATGACTGCAGCTTTATCAAACTGCGCCTCGACATCGGGATCGGACGCATATGTTGCAAGGGCAGTAGTGAGCCGCCCATGCCGGATATCTGCTCGGTGATCCCTTATACGGGTATTTAAGGAACACTTGGTAGAGCCATGGATAATAAGTCCTTATCCCACCTGTTGTCTCTAATTGGGATGGAATAGATACCAGGAAGTCTGGTGTGATCCGGAGGGTCTTTTTCATTTCGTAGGATATCGAAAATCATGGGACATCTCCTGTATGCTACTCGTATCCAATGCTTCTTGGCTATCTGTGTATGCACTGTGTATGTCTTAAGATATGGGTTAAACGTGATGGGAACACATGTCAAACTGTCAGGCTCTAAGTCGGCATTATCATTTGCGTTCAAGTGTTGGTATCGCTCAACTAAACGGCGCATCAGAGTCGGGTACCCGTGTTTGGTTGCTATCTTCTTAATTCGAGCTAGCTCAGTTGTTAGGGCTTGCTTGGTTGATGAATGTGAAAACGCCGTTCTGACTAGAGCGTTAAAAGCTGCCGCCTCAAATGAGAACAGGTCGCACAAATTGACTGGTATGTACGTAGAAGTAGCAGACGGTTTGTGGTATACTGACGTGTGGATGTTGGATTCTTCTATTCTAATGCCAACGTCAAGAAAATGGACCTCCTCTGTGCTAGCCTGCTCCATTCCTACCGTCAAACCGCAAGCGTTGTTGTTGATGGCTTGCACGAAAGACGCCATGTCAGGAACTTCCCTCCACATGATGAAAATGTCGTCAATGTATCTTTTACAGACCAGGATGTTAGGGAGGAAAGGTTGGAGGACCTTGCGTTCAAGCTGCCTGATGACCATTTCACAAAGGTCCCCAGACACTAGGCTACCCATCGGTACTTCTTTCTTCTGCTGGTAAACAGTACCGTCAAACGTAAAAATAGAATCGTAACATATGAGATGGGCCACTTCTAGTATTCGTTGGTGTAGCATTCGGTCCTGAACTACACTAAATAAAAAATCTCCAAGGGAGTAGAAGGCTGGAGGGAGCTCTTCCGAAGGGTAAATAGACTTGAAGTCTAAGAATGTCACAAATCATGGCAGGGAGGGTAGATCTCGTAGAAGGCAGCTGAGGACAACTGATGTTGTGAGGGTAGTCCTCCAGGTGGGGAGCTAGAAGGTTGTGAAGGCTAGAAGGTTGCTTTTCGCCTAGGCAAAAATGCATAAAGTGGGCCAACAACTTTTCCCAATTGTAGATAAAGCAAGGGCACCCACATCGAAGCTGGAGAAAGCAACCTTCTAGCCTTCACAACCTTCTAGCTCCCCACCTGGAGGACTACCCTCACAACATCAGTTGTCCTCAGCTGCCTTCTACGAGATCTACCCTCCCTGCCATGATTTGTGACATTCTTAGACTTCAAGTCTATTTACCCTTCGGAAGAGCTCCCTCCAGCCTTCTACTCCCTTGGAGATTTTTTATTTAGTGTAGTTCAGGACCGAACGCTACACCAACGAATACTAGAAGTGGCCCATCTCATATGTTACGATTCTATTTTTACGTTTGACGGTACTGTTTACCAGCAGAAGAAAGAAGTACCGATGGGTAGCCTAGTGTCTGGGGACCTTTGTGAAATGGTCATCAGGCAGCTTGAACGCAAGGTCCTCCAACCTTTCCTCCCTAACATCCTGGTCTGTAAAAGATACATTGACGACATTTTCATCATGTGGAGGGAAGTTCCTGACATGGCGTCTTTCGTGCAAGCCATCAACAACAACGCTTGCGGTTTGACGGTAGGAATGGAGCAGGCTAGCACAGAGGAGGTCCATTTTCTTGACGTTGGCATTAGAATAGAAGAATCCAACATCCACACGTCAGTATACCACAAACCGTCTGCTACTTCTACGTACATACCAGTCAATTTGTGCGACCTGTTCTCATTTGAGGCGGCAGCTTTTAACGCTCTAGTCAGAACGGCGTTTTCACATTCATCAACCAAGCAAGCCCTAACAACTGAGCTAGCTCGAATTAAGAAGATAGCAACCAAACACGGGTACCCGACTCTGATGCGCCGTTTAGTTGAGCGATACCAACACTTGAACGCAAATGATAATGCCGACTTAGAGCCTGACAGTTTGACATGTGTTCCCATCACGTTTAACCCATATCTTAAGACATACACAGTGCATACACAGATAGCCAAGAAGCATTGGATACGAGTAGCATACAGGAGATGTCCCATGATTTTCGATATCCTACGAAATGAAAAAGACCCTCCGGATCACACCAGACTTCCTGGTATCTATTCCATCCCAATTAGAGACAACAGGTGGGATAAGGACTTATTATCCATGGCTCTACCAAGTGTTCCTTAAATACCCGTATAAGGGATCACCGAGCAGATATCCGGCATGGGCGGCTCACTACTGCCCTTGCAACATATGCGTCCGATCCCGATGTCGAGGCGCAGTTTGATAAAGCTGCAGTCATCGTCAACACACCCCACCAAGACCATCTTAAGTGGCTAGAAACCATAGCAATCTATAAAGCCGGCCAGGTAGCCACATGCGTCAACCAAAAGGAGGAGCTGAGTCTGTCGCTGGTCTGGCAGTCCTTATTAGATGCTGACCCGTAGCTACCTCCACCAGCACACGACTGACTTTGTCAAAATGACATTCGATCCCGTTGAATTCCATATGCTCCGTTCAGAAGCATTCCAGAGGTAGTTGACGTGAGGAAGAACTGTGAGATAGTTTGAAAACATTACGTGTCATAACAGGTTTAAGGAAGTGTAAATGTTAGTGTTCCTTCACCTTCACTGTTAAAGATGCATTGATTAATTTAGCAGATAATGATAATTCGCGAAGTAAAAGATTTCAATGATCTTTCAATCATTTTTATTTAGACTCCTTTAGAAAATGTAATACATTTTTTAAACTTTGAAATACAACATATTTAACATACTGTATGTCTAACCTTATTCCTCACTGGAATAGATA
The DNA here is from genome assembly GCF_030686945.1 of Centruroides vittatus. Classification (NCBI taxonomy): domain Eukaryota; kingdom Metazoa; phylum Arthropoda; class Arachnida; order Scorpiones; family Buthidae; genus Centruroides; species Centruroides vittatus. The sequence goes on from NW_027122173.1 coordinate 1,305,091, forward strand.
CATGGGGGCCCTGTTGCTCACCACCCAATTGGCTCCATTGTGGGTTTGATTGGATCATCTTAGTGTTCACATGGCAGAAAGTGAAATATGAAAAAAGTAATAACTGTAATAAATGCTAACAAAATTCAAGAAATCAAGGATATTTTAGTTTATATAATATAAATATGATCTGAAAGATATATTAATTAGTTCTTCATAAAAAACAGCATACAATATGCAAGAGTATTGTATACAACTGGAGAGAAAATGATGACACAAGTAAGATTTAACCTTTGAAATTCCAGCAAGAAGCTTATTGAAATAAAAATGCTTTTGACCAGATTGACTGATCCTCAGTTGAAGAATTTCCAAATAAAAAATTCATAACAGAAAATAAAGCAAAATAAAAGATATTAAATGACCAATGGAAAACACAAAATTTAAAAATAGAATACATAAGGTTTAACTGTAACAGAATATGAGAATAAAAATGTTAAATATGAACATAACAGAGAATAGAAATACTGTATGAATAAAAATAACAAATGATATGACTCATCTTTTAAGTGAAAAATTTACAGTTAAAAATATTTAATTGATTTCAGTATTCAATGGAAAAGAAAAAGTATTACACTTCCTTTCCATAATACCTTACATATGAATTTTATAATATATTAATATGTAAATATAGTCCATTATTTTTTTAAAATAATAATAATATTATTTTGAAAGCACATTACTTATTATAATTAATTTTTTTTTAGGAAACAAATCCTCTATATAAGAAAGCAGTATCTAGCTATCAAAATCCAACTTATAACCCAAAAAACAATTGATTATAACTTTAAAGGTTGAATCATTTTAAAAAGAACATTCCATCATGTTTACTTAAATTTTATAGATATTTAAGAGCACTTAATAGAATACTGTAAAGTATATTGATATGGAAGAGGAAAAGAAAACATTCTTGAAAAATTAGTAATGTTTTATCAGACTTTATTAATATAGCATCATATATTATGTATCATATTATTTTTAAAATTATCAGTGTAAACAATGAGAAATACTCCTAATTCAGAAAATAAGTTTTTTAATGAAAGTTGCAACAAGTTATATAAATACGATTTTCAGGGAAGCTTTCAGAAAAGTATTTTTATATATTTAGCAACTTTGTTAATATTTTATAAGATCAATGGCAGCAGAACTTTTTGCAACTAGAGGGGAGAGAAATTTATCGTAGTTTGGAATGGTTGAAGTTTTATATATATACAAGATGTACATAAAGTCTGGAACAAATGGGAAAAATGTGCAAGAACACATTAGTACTAATGTTAATGAACAATATCACTACAAAACATGTCTCCTCACTGACAGATGGTCATCCACTTTGAGCTTGTCATGACTGATCCTGTTTCTCAAAGTTACTGAAGCAGTTTTGCCATCATGCCATGTGTTATCGGCAGTTTTTCTGAATATCTGAAACCAAATTTGGCTGCCTTTGTATATGTCCTTCTCGGCTACAAAGGAGAATTATCTTCATTCAGTCTTTCTTACTAGGCACTATCACTGAATCTGTTATGAGAAAAAATTTCCCATTGGTTCCAGACTTTATACACATCCTGAATGTTATTTAGAGTATGAAAGCAGTATTATTAATTTAAGTATAAAAAATGACAGGAATATTTTGTTACTATTTATCATTATGTTGTTATTTTCTCAGTATTAAAAAGTGGAAAACTGTGTAAGGTATGTCAAACTGCTTTTCAAATCTGTAACAAGTTAATATGTTGTCATACAAAAACAGAATAGACAAGTCATATTTTAACTCAGCTCCATACTTTGATGATTACTAATTTCTGAAATTTGACAGCTGTTTAATCAAATAAACTGGCACACATACATAAGTAAAGTCTTAATGATGAAAATGCATTCCTTATAAAATATTTTTTTAACTTCATAAATACAGAAAAAATTGTTGTACTGTAGCAAAAATTGGAAAAATAGGAGATGATCCCAAATACTAATACTAATGAAAATGATTTTATTACTGAGATAAATTTATATTTTCTCTATACCTCCTTTAGAGGAAGAGAGAAAATTTCATACACCCCCTCTTGTATTTTTGTTATATAGGTTAAAATGTATTATTACAAATACATAAGATTTTGTATTGATAAGTGAAAAAAATGTTTTTGTAAAAACAAATAGCAATATTTTAGTAATAATATCAGCCATTCTAGTTTTTCCTACTGTTTTTGCCTAAGAGTTGTTACATCCAACCTTTATCAAAAATTATGAAAACTGATTATCTGCTAGAATTTAAAAATTTTCATAATTAAACATCAATTAGTAATACTTTTCATCAAATAATTTTAGTTTTAGAGTAAGTAAATAATGTTTTGACAAATATTTCATCTTTGGGATTAATTGCTACTTCAATATTCCAAAAGACAATTATTTATATGAATTTTCTAATATCAAGCATAATTAAATTATCATCAGATAGTTCTAATGAATAAAAATATTAGTATTAAAATGTAACTAAAGTTGCTAGAAATTTATATTCTATAACTAAATATAACTAAAAGTAAAAGGACAAGTGACTCAAAAATCAATTTAATTCTTTACTGCATTTATGCTATAGTTTAATTATTGGAAAAGTTGACATTTTCTCAACTCCTTATTAAATTAAGCGTAATGCTTCAACATATGCTGGTATTTTTAAGCATTAAGATGGAGAGATTGATCTGAAGGGTAATCTTTTCTTGTTTTTCAATGAATACAGAGACATCATGAAAAAATTGAAGCATTTGAAAAAATAAGTATAGACTTTGCTATTTGAATTGTTGAGTGATTAAAACATCACCATCACAAAATCAAATCAGAAATCAACAGTTGATATTTGAATTAAGTTTTTCTTTTGGTTAATAGTTAATTTATATTAAGAAATGTTTTAATTAGGGAAGAAATAGCCACTACAATTACTTTGCTGAATTATTCGATGTATCATTAACAGTGAATGAAGTTTATAGAACAATAATGTTTTTGATCTGGTTAATGGGCCGTATTCAGGCACAGACAGTTGAAAACACTACATTCTTTAAATTTCACCTACTATTAAAGGTGCATGGATTAATTTAGTTTTAAGTAATTGTTTTATATACAATAATTGCAATTTTCTTAGTTTCTTAAATAAATGATACATAGATAAGCCAAACAATTGTTGGATTTTTTGCTACTTTACCACTACTTATTAGTAATTAAATTATGTAGTATTTAATTATTAATAGTAGCAGTAAAGTAGCCGAAAAATATGGTAATTGTTTGGCTTATTACAAAATATCCGGCTTTTAGATGTTTATATATGATACCTAGATAAAATTACTTAATATTAGAAATTTAATTAATTTTGAAAGCTTTATGCTTTGCTTATTTCTATATTTCTATATTAAATTTAATAATAAAAATAAATGAAGTAATAACATATTCTGTTTATTGAAAGTTTAGACATTTTTTTTTCCTCTTGTGAATTGTTGTACAGAACTGTACAGCATGAAAATGAAACATTTTACTAAATGGTATGGTTAAAGTACAGTACATGGTACATTTCAGTTTAATTAAAAATTACATCATAAATTACATGGAATTATTTAATTATTTATTTAGTTTTTTTTTTGTGAAATTTTTATACAATGTCCTCAGAATCTGCCACTGTAGACTCAGGCCTCCTGTGCCTATTTAAAAATTGGCTTTGCTTCTTATTGGCTTGAAAATCGTTGTTTGGATTTTTTTTTTTAATTTTTAATATTAGTTTTCAGTTACAAACATTGAAAACTGAAAAGTGTTTGTATATACTTATTATTATTCATAATAAATAAAACATTAGAAACAAGTACTAAGTTTAAAAAATAATTCTCATTCTGTCCTGTATTGTGAGCTCATAATTTTGCATTAATCAATCAAAAATTGCTATTTGTTTTTATATTATTATTTATAAAGTATGTATAAATTTTAATTTGTATGAAATACATTGCATTTTGAAATAATCTGCAATTTTTATAATGTTTTGTTTTTAAATAATTTATCAACTATTCTTTGTAGAAATGTTTTTGTTAGTTATATTCAGAACAGTTACTAATACTATTCTACAGCTATATTTTATGCTAAATTTAAAGTATTATGTGTTTAGACAAATTAAATATGGATTTGTCAATTTAAAATCTTTTAAAGAACCTAAAAAGCCATAGTTTATTACTGTAGAATGTGCTATGAAGTTTAAACTTGAAATCATCCTGCCACAGCTTTTAAATGTAAATCATTAAACAATAATTCTCTAGATCTATTTCTTTAATATTCCATAGATTCTGTAGATGTATTCTGTCAAATCGTTACATAGATAAAGATAAATTATTATTATAAAATTGTTATTGTTTATAGCATTTTAATTAGTAAAGCTTTTAATGTAGAATTAAGAATCTAACCTTTAATTTTCAAATAATTCTTTCAAAACTTGTGATATATTTTTTATTCATTTAATATCTATTTTATAACTTTAATTACAAAATGCATTTATTGTATAAATTGTTGGTAAAAAGGAACATTTTTTTCTAGTCTCAAGAAATGTTTGTAATGTTGTCGTGTCTTTGTAATGCAATAATTTATATCATCATAAAAATAAGTTGTGCCAAATGAAGCGTGCTACATATTTCCTTTCATATTGTATGTGGAATACATTCCAAGATAGTGAATGATGATGTATTATGTTTTTAATGAATAAAATATAAATTTACTGATTTTTAAATTTTTTTGGGGTGAAGACTAACTTTAAAAGTTTCAACTAACACAATAAAATTTTATCAGATGGATACACTGAAACTTACTATGGTGTTACTGTCAGGAACCTGTTCAGAATCTCTAATTTATCAGATACAGTTAGGATATTTTTTAAATTTTGACCATTTGTCTTGTAGCCACAAAGAGGCCTTTTATCATCATGGGTTTCGCCTGAATAATGAAAGGTTTTCGTAAAATATAAATATTTCTAAGCTTATTTGGACGCTAACCCCAATGGGCCAATGCCTTTACTGTTAGATAGGATCAGAGCCTTGTTCTGCATTCCTTAACCATGCTAGCCAAATCTTATTGGGGATTGAGTTCACTTTTAATGTGTGAAAGTACAGTACTTGAATTGAGTCAGTTTCTTGTATAATCTTTAAAAAGATTTTTTTTAAATGTTTCCATGTTAACAATATTATGATATCAATTTTAGTATTTTTTTTTTAGAAACTGATTCATGTTTTCATGTATTGTATGAATAGTATGAATTTTCATCACTTTGGGGTATATTTTTCCTAAGTATTATACTTAGAAAAAATTCTTTAAATTAAGTAAATTTTATGGGAAATTTTTTTATTTATCTAAATTACGTAGCGAATCGCAATATTTATATTCGTGTCTGGACTATATTGACAAGTAATTCTTAGACATAAAAAGTATTATAATTAATGACGATCCGAACAAAGACGTACTAAAAGAATTATATGATTTAATATCATTAATTTTTACGGTACCGTCTACCAGTGGGTCTGTTGAGCGCAGTTATTCGACCACGAAGCAAATTCATACATTGGCCAGGAACACTGTGGGAGGAAAGATTGTGGTCGTTAGCGTTGCTTTCGATAGAAAGAAAGCTTCCAAATATGTTGATGGAATCAACGACCAGCGACTTTTATGATAAAGTAATTAACGACTTTGCGGAGAAAATCGTGGAGTTAGTTTATAAAAAATTAAAAAACAAGTTTTTCTATTATTGTGTGTATCGTATCAATTTGTATTATGTATGTATTATTTGTATTTTAGAACTAAAATACATAAATTGTTTATTTTTGTCATTTCCAGTATTTGTTTAAAATTTTTATGGAAATGTGAAGTTCGGGACAGGTCCGAACCGTTTCGAAAGACGCGAAAAAAACGGTTAATTTAGAGAAAAATTTATTAGTTTAAAAAAAAACATAGGAAAAAGTCGTTTGTAGTCGGACACCCATTGTTTATATCAAACTGCGAGGCAGAAACCATAAATCGCGGAAGGAAGTCGTCCTATGATCGGTGGAAGATCGAATTCATCTTCGATTTTGACTTTTCTCGCGCTCCAGGTAAGTCTCATTACGTTTAGTAACCAGGGACCAACCACTCGGGAAGCGTGATTGAGGGAGAATAATCAATCAAAATGGACGAAAGAAAGAACGGGGATTGATATAATCCCCGACAATCGAGGACACCTCGCACTCTGTTAATATTCCGAATAACCAAAACGCCGTGTGTCGACGCGCAAAAAAAAAAACAATTTCTCGTCTATTGTGTCAACATATAATCCGTGCCACTTCGGACTTAGACCGTGTCCCCGACGCCAACGGACGAAGTCTCCCGTGCCCTACAGACTGGTCAACGCCACTGTCCCGGGGACACCTTCGATCGACGATCAAAGAACCACATCGACGCCCAGGACGTCCGAACGGCTGATTGTCCTAAAGCAAACTATTTCGTATATAGTGTGTGTTTATTTTATGTTAAAATAAACGGTTTTGTTAGATACTTGTCGTCTTTGTCTCTTCCGCCATCACGCACGTACGAATGGACCCTAGACCTTCACTGACGCGCAATTAACTGATTGCCCCTGGAAGTCGGCTCCTTACAGAAACACAGCTTCCTTATCATCAAATGTCACGGCACGCCACTGTAAGTATATGACAAATTTCTGGCACCGATTTGGAGTATAACGATAAAAAGTTAGGAAAAACATGCCACAAAGTTTAAGAAATTTGTCAAAGACTCAACACAGTAGAAATATACCCCAAAGCTGTGCAGGAAATTTGCTATAGATGGGGAAAATATACCCCGAAGTTGTGCTAACTCATACTATTTATATTTAATCTTTTCAAAACTATATAATGTCTGCTAACTTTCAAAGAAACAATTTTACAAATTACTTTATAAGTTATTTTTTGTTTTGAATCTATTAAGAATTTTGAAAACTATAAACATTGGCCTGTTTGATTTAAGAATTTCCAGTAAGTTACGAATATTATTTTAGACACATGATTAATTGGAAAAATATCAAACTGCTTGATGGGATTCCACATCTGCATACTATTCCTGTAACATCGCCTCCCTCTGTTAATCTCGCACAACATTGGTTGATATAAATAGTACCGATGTCGTTAATTACAGAATCAACTTAAGTTGAAGGCAGATGGCGACATGCTTTTTAAAGGCAAGTACGGAAGAGGTTTTATTGAATTTTTACATTATATTTGGGGAATTATTATGATATTGCGAAGTAAAACAATTTGATTTAAAGAAACCTTCACACAATTATTAATGTTTTTAAGTGTGCTAGCAAGAACGATTGTAACAAGTAAAATACACGAGTGTTGCCGTAATTTAATGTTTTGATAGTAATAAAAGCTGGCAAGGGTCTTGCTCAGGACTTTCCGGAAGGATAAAGGGACCATTAGAAAATCCTGTACTTTCAATTATATTAAGATATAAAATTTAAGTAATAACAAAAGATTATAAAGAATAATTTTGTTAAATTATGACAATGTTTTAAATGGAGATTTTTAATTAAAAAAAAAAAAACCATGATGCTAGCCGAAAGTTAAAATGGTATGTAGTGCCAGCTATATAAAATAACGTCTTTTTTATAATAATTAATAATATAAAAATTAATTTTGAAAGTAGAGACGAGGTTTTAAAATTTTGTAAATGCCAACAACGAGTAAAACTTTCATTGGGTCCGACACTACTCGAGATATGATATGACACGTAATCCTTTTCTCCCCACCCCTCGACCTTTAACCACCAAAATTTAATAGCATCAATGCCCTTTATATACAAGTTATCGTGCCAAGTTTCGTTACTTAATCCTGAGATTGAACGAAATAGATGTCAGCGCACACATACGGAATTTCTCTCTCCCTTTTCGACATTTTTGAATTTGGGGTTTCAAAACGTCGAGATTTACAAAAACCCAAAAGAGTCAAATTTGACACAATTATTTTCCCGTGTTATACTACCGAGAAAGTAGAATTTGTTTTTATTATTACTTTTCTCGGTTGTTATGTATTAGTATATAACACGGCCGGCCGGATAGCCGAGCGGTCAAGGTGGCAGCCTACTGCTCTGGAGGACCCAGGAAGGGTCGAAAAATCCCCAGGAATTTTGTGGGAGTGATCCGACCGGATATGTCGGCCTTGTCCCTCACCACCCGGCCGCCCCATTGTGGGCCTGGCCGAACCCATAATGGGCTTGCTAAAAGAGGCCCTCTTAGTGCCCACAGGGCAGAAAGAGTTTTAAAAAACTAAATAGGAAAAGTAGTGTTAATTTGCTCACAAACCGATTCGAATAAAGTGCGCGTTGCCTGATAAGCAAACCAATGACAGCTCGTTTCACAACGTCATTGTTTTTTATAGATATGTATTAAAGCCGCTTTAATAGACAACGCGCCTGAGAATATATTGGGACGTGGCGTCTCTCGAAGCTTGGCACTCTGAGCTGATGCTTGCTTTACCATGCTTTACAACGGTCATTGAAAAACTAACAGCACATTAGTAACAACAATAAAATTCTGAATCTGGAAGTTAGTCAAGAACGAAATCTGAGATATTTCACTAATCTCATTAAAAAGGGAAATCTAAAATGTGAAATGGTTGAAGCGTACTTGGATCCTATATAACTCAGCTAGTACTAACACAATTTATAAACAAATATCAATAGAAATTGCACTGATATTGATTGATGTTGCGTGATTAACATCTCATTTTTTTAGGTTTCCTCTCTTTATTTCGAAAATACCGTACAGTAAATATGAATTTTCAGGTAATTACGATATTTGTAATAATTGACTGATATAAATTGTCGAGATTAAAGGTAAAAGAAAGGCAGTTTTAGGGCCCACAGGGCAGAAAGAGTTAATAAATAAATAATCTTTTCACATACAAACTCCCCTGCGAAGGAACGATCCTGTCGGAGTTTATAGTATTTCAAATTATATTGATGATAACTGTGATAATTATAATTGAGGCTACATCAACTAAATCTGTCCTTTTTTTTTTTTTTTTTTTGAAAGAAAATGACAATTGAAATTCGAAATTCGTCATTTAATGTATTATTATTATTATTTTTATTTTTATTTTTTGAAAAACTAATGTAGACCTAAATAACAGTTTCAAATGTTATCATTTTCCAATTTGAAATTCCCAGAATTATCTTTATTGTTTTGGATGACCGAATAAAAAAGTATTCCTTATCTCTTAAAAGTAATAAAACGAGGAAGTAGGCCGATATCATAAAATAAACTTATTTCATCAATTTTAGACTCAAGTACTTTTGTTACACTTTCATTCATGCCAAGGTTGCTAATACAGCTTTATCTAAATTCTTGTTTTTTATGTATAAAAATTTTATAACTCGTGTTAACGAAACAAACATGCTTTATTAATACAAGCACCATCCCTCGTTAAACTGCTGGGGTTACATTCCGAAAAATTGGTGCAGTCGCCAAAACAGAAGTTCTATGGGGAATATGGGGAGTGGACTGATGGGATAAGGCAACGCAAAACATGCGATCTGCCAAGGAAGGCATCCCGGAAAACTGAGCTTTATTTATGTGTTAGACACGTGAAGATAACCCGGAAAACTCCACATAGTCAGCCCGTTGGTGAGGCGCAAATTCGTCACTAAGTAGTAGTGATTAGTGGTTTCATCCACTCAGCCGCTGATAAGAATGGAAAGATAGAGAAAATGAAAGTAAATTTTAGCTTACAATAATCTTGTTTACTTTATTTATCCCAAGGTAAAAGCATAAAAATTATCATAGCTCTCTTACAATTTCAATTATGCGTATTTTATTGTGCGCGGAAATTTAAATTGGTTTTCGTTAAAAAAAAAGAAAAACATATTTGAAACTACGTTATTGCACTGTATTATTTTCAAAACGTTTGTTCTGAATACATTGATTTTATGTATTTTTAAAATGTATTGTAATAAATAGTTAAACCTCGATAAAAACGTCCTCCTAAATAGTGATTTTTTGTAAAGCGCCAATAAATAGTTGTATATGGGTCTTTCCCATAAATATTGTAGTGCTACGCAACTATGTATTATTGTTATTATTATTATTATTAATTATTTTCTCGGTTTCCTTTTTGTATGTATCGGGTTTTCTTGGTTTGTACCGTGTCGCGTGGAATTTTCTTATGATGTCACCTTAGGATACGTGAGAAGCTTTCTGATTGGTCCAGAGTGGGACAATAAGTGAAGCGGACTTCCGGAGAGCGGGAAATATAAATTGAGGGACTCTCACGATTGAGGACACTTTTTGGCTGCTTTTGGATTCGTCGAGGAAGGTTGCCGAGGAAGGGTCAGCAAGGACGTCGGAGTTAGACCGGGAGAACAGGAGTCTAGAAAGGGCGACCACTTTCAGTCGGGAAGCACAATCCGTTTCCATCGTAGTGTAATTGAGAAGTATCAACGAGGGACGTACTTCTGGTGACGTAAATTACGTTCAGGTATCGGAAAGAACTATTAGTTTTGTGAATTAACGTAAAGAAAAGGAACGCTTGGAACTCGAGATCGTGTTGCATTTACTTAACATAATACCGTGATTCGTCGAAGGCTAATATATGCAATTATTGTATAGAAGGAAAATGTGTATGTATATATGTATATAGAGTATTGTAAATTTCGTTAGTTTTAAGTCGTGTATCGTGTAAACTTGAGGGTTAGGAAGCATCTCGCGGTTATTGTACTGTTAGAATAAATTACTGTTGTTTCGCCAAATTCGTGCACGTGTAATTGGTCATTACTTGAGTCCTTAACATACATCCTTATTACATCCGTGGACTTAGATCCATCGGATAATCAACATTGGCGTCCGCGACAGGATATTGATCGGGTTGTTTGTTGTAAAAGGACCGACCAAACGTGCATCTTGTATTAACCCCTCATCCTACTGCCGCTTATATCTGTAATTATAGCCATTGGAATTGTAAATTATATTATTGTAAAACCAAAAGGTTTCGGTAAACTATGGATGAACAAATTACCAGCGGATCTTCAGGGGCAGGGGAATTGGGCAATGTGCCTATTGTAACGGGATTTATGGGCATGATCCCATGTTTTTCGAACCTGCCCGGAGATATTTTAGATGTGAGTAGGTTTTTCCAAACCGTCGAGAACGTCGCGTCGTTGGCAAGCTGGGATGAGACTGTGAAGGTCACCGTAGTTCAAGCCCGCCTAAAAGGTGAGCCCTTGTCTTTATTTTTCGATTTAAGGGACCAGGGCGTCATGAGCTATGATGAAATAAGGAGGGCTCTTATAAAGTGCTTTGGTCGTAAAGAAAAAGAACAGGACCCGTTTGATCAGGTATTAAAGATCTCCCAGAGAAGAGGGGAGAGGGTTTGCGAATACGGGATTAGGATTAAGTCGTTGTTTTCACGAGCGGTGACGCGCAATTCTAATTTAGCGACGCTTCGCGACAATGCTGTTAAGGAATGCTTTATAAAAGGACTACTAGCGGAGATTAGGAGGCAGGTGATGCAGAGGCGGCCGGACACCTTGGATGAGGCGATAGTAAAGGCCGAAGAAGAAGAGGAAATCGAATCGGCCTGCAACAAACGAGGTGGGATAAGTGAGGTATGCGCAAATGTTGAGCATGAAAGGGGGTTGGAGAGAAGGGAAGTACAATTGGGTAAGCGTGTAGAGGAGTTGGAGACTCAAATAAGGAGTTTGACCGAGTCCATGGCATCTTTACTCGAGCACATGAAGGGGAACAATAACCGCGAGAGGTGGGGAAAAGAGCGCCGTTGTTACACGTGTGGTGAAATAGGCCATATTTCGAGAAAATGCAACAAGAGAAGAGGTTTAAACTAGTCAGAGGTCATTTGAAAGGTCAGGCGAATGACCGGTTAGTTAAATTAGAACTGACCAGAAAGATCCACTTGTCAGACCGGGGGTTACCGATTGTAAGAGGTGTAATCCTAGGACGTGAAATTGCTGGTCTAGTAGATACAGGTGCAGAAAGGACCGTAATTAAGAATGAATTGACTGAATATATCAGGCGTGAAAATAGGAATTGGGTGGTCCCAAACAATTCATGTATTAGTGGGATGTCGGGAGCACTCATAAACAGTGATGAGGCCGTAGCAATCGAGTGCTGTTTCCACGATGGGAAAAAGGTATGCACGACAACACCAAGTGTTGGGTTTCCTGAAAGGGCAGGTTACGAGATGATCATCGGGATGGACATTATTTGCCAGCACCCTGGGCTGTTGGTGGGGATCGAATCAGTGGTTAAGGCAGATAAGCAAGGTCGTGAAGGGAGATTTTGTATTAATATAAATAGTGAGGTAGGGGTGGCAGAGGTAGAAAGAGAGGTGTGGAGATTGGATCACCTAGATGAACCGGTTAAGAGGAAAATAATAAATATTTTGAGAAAGTATCCGGACGCTATTGCTAGCGAAATTGCCGAGTTATCTGGCACTAGCAGACATATGCACTCTGTTAGCCTGACGTCGGAACGTCCGGTCAACGTTAGACAGTACCGAATTCCGTACAGTTACTTACCTGGCCTTAAGAAGCAAGTTAGTGAGCTGATAAAAGCAGGTATATGTGAGGAGAGCTCATCGGAGTGGAACTCTCCTATACATGTTGTTCCTAAAAGCTCTGGTGAGATTCGTATCACTTTGGACCTGCGAAAAATTAATGATATAACAGAACCCCAAATATTCCCGATGGCTCGAATAGACGACATCTTATCCCAACTTAATGGGAACAGATATTTCTCGGTATTGGACTTAAAAGCAGGGTATTTCCAGATTCCTCTAGATCCCAAGGTAAGACACATATTTGCGTTCTCCACACCATGGGGAAAATACCAACTTTGTAGGATGCCTCAGGGTGGGAAGAATAGTGGGAGGTTTTTCCAATACATTATGACGAAGATCTTAGCAAAATTTGTCGGAAATAGCTGCTTTGTGTTTCAAGATGATATTGTATTATTTTCACAAAGTTTGGAGGATCATCTTGAGCTTGTCGATCGAGTAATTAGTACATTAAGGGATGAGGGCCTAAAATTAAATCCGAGTAAATGCCAAATATTAGCAAAGGAGGTGAGATATTTAGGACATATTATTAATAGCGAGGGTGTGCGACCTGATCCCAACAATGTTGAGTCGATCAAGAAAGTGGAAACACCTCGTAGTGTAAAAGAGGTCCGCAGTTTTCTCGGTGTGGTTGGATTTTTTCGGAATTTTATCCCGTCGTTTTCCGATATCGCTGCTCCATTAACAGAACTCACCAAGAAAGGGAAGAGATTTTTATGGAGCCCAGAATGTCAGAGAGGTTTTGAAAAGTTAAAAGAGGCAATAGCAAGCCCACCAATTCTAGCTCACCCGGATTTTGATAGACCATTCTATTTGCACACTGACGCATCTGACAACGCGGCAGCTGCGGTGCTCGAACAACGGCACGAAAAGGGACTGGCTCCGATAGGCTATTTTAGTAGGAGATTTCAAGGGGCAGAAATCAATTATTCCACAATTGAGAAAGAATGTCTAGCAATTGTTTTAGCCTTAAGACACTTCAAATTTTTAATTCTAGGCCAAAAAACGATAATACTCTCTGACCATAAACCCCTTGTGTTCCTTAGCAACATTCAAAATGGGAGCAAGCGTCTGACTCGTTGGATAATGGAGATTATGGACTACCATATAGAAGTCCAACATGTGAAAGGCGTTGACAATAAAGTAGCGGACTTCCTTTCGAGGAACGTTAACGGGGTTCATCACTTCGATGTTGAATCTACAAGGGCTGTAATCCCTAATAGATACGAGATTGGTTTATCACAGGATCGCGATGAAACTTTTGGCCCCATAAAAAGGGATTTACTGAGAAGCCCCGGGAATAGAAATATTGGGAGCTATATGCACCAGTATGTAGTAATAAGCGAATGCCTGTATAGAAGAAGCCTCTTGAAGTCCCGTGACAAGTATGTTAGCCAATTATGCGTAGGGGAGGATCTTGCTAGGGAAGTGATTAAGGCTGTTCACGAAAACAATCTGTCGGGGCATTGGGGCGTGCGAAAAACTATAATTAACATTGAGAAACACTATTATATTCGGAATTTGAGGGAGAAGGTCGAAGGTGTCATTAAGACGTGTGAAAGGTGCCAGAGGCATAATGTACACAAAGGAAAGGCTCCTTTCCAAGAAAACGAGACGGCTGAGGCACCTTTCCAAAAGATTGCTGTGGATATAGTAGGACCTATCCGCACATCGAGCAGCGGTAACCGATTCATCCTTGTAATAGTAGATATTTTCACTCGTTTCGTCGAAGCACACCCTTTGAAGGACCAAACTGCATGGTCTGTGAGTAATACAATATTTAATGAAATCGTTTGTAGGTACGGTGCCCCAGAAGTAATTATTTCCGATAGAGGTACCAACTTTCTATCATCTTTATTCTCGGACTGTTGCAAGTGGTTAGGAATTAGGAGGAACATTACTACCGCTTATCGACCTTGTGCGAATGGCACGTGCGAACGGGTGAACAGATCGTTAGTCGAAATGATAACTAAATCCTCTGACGATGGGAGAGTCGAATGGGATGAAATGATACCTTCTGCATGTTTTGCCTATAACAATTCGCACCACACTGCCATAAATGAGTCACCTGCCTTCCTCTTGTATGGTGTTGATCCCCGTACCCCTAATATCGAATACCTGCCTGATGATATGTCTACCGATGAGCGTAGGGCATTCCTGGTCACGAAACTCCGTGCATTACGGGAAAATGCGAGTATCCATGCGCGAAATTACAACAAGAAAGGAAGGGATTATCGAAGCAAAGGGAGAACATTAGTAAGTTTTTCGGAAGGGCAGAGGGTTTGGGTGAGAAAGAAAGGTGTTAAAGGGAATAAGTTTTCTTATAATTATAAAGGACCCTTTCGGATCACCAAGGTGATAAACCCAACTACGTATCGTGTGGAGGGTTGCAATATGAAGGATCAGGAGACTGTCCATGTCGATCGCCTAAAACCTTGCTATGGCTATCCGATTTGTAATAAGAAAAAAAAGAGGGAGGATAGAGGAATTGTACTGGAGGATGATGATGAAGTCCTGGATGATCGGTTGGTGAGGAGACGTGGGGTGGTCACTAACACGCAAGGTGTTGACACAAGTGGTGTGCAGAAGTGCACTGACCTTGAGGTGCGTAAGAAACCTTATAACCTACGTGAACGCAAAATTGATTTCCGTAGTTTGCACTACGGGAAGTGAGTCGCTTGGGGGGGGAGATATGTAGTGCTACGCAACTATGTATTATTGTTATTATTATTATTATTAATTATTTTCTCGGTTTCCTTTTTGTATGTATCGGGTTTTCTTGGTTTGTACCGTGTCGCGTGGAATTTTCTTATGATGTCACCTTAGGATACGTGAGAAGCTTTCTGATTGGTCCAGAGTGGGACAATAAGTGAAGCGGACTTCCGGAGAGCGGGAAATATAAATTGAGGGACTCTCACGATTGAGGACACTTTTTGGCTGCTTTTGGATTCGTCGAGGAAGGTTGCCGAGGAAGGGTCAGCAAGGACGTCGGAGTTAGACCGGGAGAACAGGAGTCTAGAAAGGGCGACCACTTTCAGTCGGGAAGCACAATCCGTTTCCATCGTAGTGTAATTGAGAAGTATCAACGAGGGACGTACTTCTGGTGACGTAAATTACGTTCAGGTATCGGAAAGAACTATTAGTTTTGTGAATTAACGTAAAGAAAAGGAACGCTTGGAACTCGAGATCGTGTTGCATTTACTTAACATAATACCGTGATTCGTCGAAGGCTAATATATGCAATTATTGTATAGAAGGAAAATGTGTATGTATATATGTATATAGAGTATTGTAAATTTCGTTAGTTTTAAGTCGTGTATCGTGTAAACTTGAGGGTTAGGAAGCATCTCGCGGTTATTGTACTGTTAGAATAAATTACTGTTGTTTCGCCAAATTCGTGCACGTGTAATTGGTCATTACTTGAGTCCTTAACATACATCCTTATTACATCCGTGGACTTAGATCCATCGGATAATCAACAATATAAAGTTTTTCATTGTCTGTGAATTGCTAAGTTGATAATTTTGCATTGGTATCACTGTACTGTTACGGCATAATCGTCACCAAACCACGAGGCTTGCAAATTTGAAATTCAAATGTCTTTGTAGACATTATTACATACATTATAAGCCTTATTGTTTGAGGTATTTCAGTTAAGAATTTTAGAAGCAAACAAATGGTGGCGCTTTCGAATTTAGCTGTATATTGTTAATGGTTGTCTCGAACACGTTAAAAATACAACTATAACGACTATTAGATTTGGTATGAAAATATCAATTAGATAAATCAATATTCTGTTTCATCCTACATGATTCAAACAGATGCAATAAATGTTTGAGGTATATAACATTACTTCAAGATGTTAAATTACTCATCATTGGTAATCAAGTATTGTTGAAATCAATGAACACACACCAGAAAGTCTGTTCACGTAAGATATTACAATCGATAACTCGGGAAATAAGGTTATGCTTCTAATATTTCTGAGGGACTTTTCTAATGCTGTATATAGCCAGGCCCCTTCTGGATGGGACGGGAGGGAATTTCGAAATTTCAAATGGAACCCTGAAATTTTTTGTATTTTTGGATTAATAAATGAAGATTCACCGAAACACCAAGGAAAAGAAAGAGAAGAGCATGATTAGAGTGGGAAGATGATAAAGTAGGCTAGAAACAAACTTTGTAACGTTGCAAATTTAGAGTTGGAATGTAGCAATTCGTATACTGCAATGAGGAAGAGGAAGAAGAATCTCAATCGAATTTTAAAAATTGTTAGAAAAACAAAAATGTTACATATTACTAATACATTCTTCTTTACATTCTTATAATATGATATTAAAACATTAGTAACAGCGTCAACGGAAATTTTATATTAGGTACTTGAATTTCACTTTTTCATAATACATTGCAAATGGTATGTGACATTGCAATGTATGGAAAAATAAAATAGAAAGGCGTAAACGAAATCAAACGAAATTACTTTATTAGCCTTAATTTGGAAGTATTATTATAGATATATATTGACGTTCATTCCAAGTAGACTATAAATCTTAGTATTACAGGAAAGTCAAACGTAACGCAATCAAAATGAAATAAACAAATCATTGAGAAACTTAACTCTAAAATATTTGTATGTCATCGAATATTATTAAAAATAAATATCGTATATAATTCAAACTAATCACAATTTATAGTAAATAAATCGTGACTATTTTAAATATTTTAGAATTAAGCTTCTCAATATTTTGTTTATTTCATTTTGATTGCGGTTTAACTTTCCTGTAATTCTAACTAGGAGATGGCCACATGTTCGGGTCTCGAATTCTAACGAAACTTGGCGAGCACGTAGCCCTAACACAAACTGATTCTTGTCCAAATAATAGGACCCGTTTCTCAAGCGTTTCCGAAAAACGGGCCTCTGAAAATTGACTGTTTATCTTATAATATCCAACGAATGAGTTTAATATCGATAGCTAAAGCATACAGAACAAGCCCGACGAACGCATTGCAAGTAATTTCAAACATTCTACCACTAGACCTAAAAGTTATAAAATTATATTGGAAATACCAACTTTTAGGTCAAAGGGCAAACAGCATTCAAACTCCTATTGTCCATGCTTCTATGGAGGAACTTATAAAAGACATCCAGAACTACGGCCTGGACGCACAGCAAAAGGCTAACATAGTTCACCCTGCTGAACCAAACCCGGAAATTACCGAGGCACCAGCAATAAATGACAAAACGTACAATGTGTTTACTGACGGGTCGAAATCTGTCGAGGGAGTTGGGTGTGCATTAGTTGTTAATAACACTTCCGGAAAATCAATTTACCAGGCCGGCTTCAAGCTAGGAATGCAATGCTCAAACAACCAAGCCGAAAGTTTGGCTATTTTGAAGGCGTTGCAATATATCAGAGACAAGCCGATGTTCAGAAATAAGACAATACGTATCAACAGCGATAGTAAAACGGCCCTAGCCCAAATCAGGAAACTACGCACAAAGTTAACAATAGTTCAAGAAACTATCAACCTTCTGATGCTACTTAGAGGAAAAGGGATAAAAATCCTCTTAAACTGGGTCAAAGGGCATTCTGGGATAACCGGAAACGAACGAGCCGACCTACTTGCAAAAAAGGCGGCTAAGGCAGACATACCCATCTCTCTCAACACCCTTCCATCGAGCCTGGTCAAGTCCCAACTAGACAACATCATGACTCAACTCTGGCAACAGAGGTGGGAAGCAGATAAAAACAGGCAGACTTGCCTTCAAATTTTTTCCAAGTATCCAGGACAGGAGGCACATGTCTTTTTACCATCCAAACTTCATTACCACCCAAACCGTTACAGGGCACGGGAACTTCAAGGCATACCTGAAACGTTTCCTGAACAAAGGGAATGGGAAATGCCCTTGTGCCCTAGCTGACGATCAAGATGTGCAGCATATCATCTTTTTGTGCACTAAATACAAACACGAAAGAGGAATTTTAGCGAGCACTCTGTATGACCATGGTTTTCACTGGCCATGCCAGTCGAAAGCCTTTTTCACCAGTCAAAAGACCTTACAGGCTCTTGAAACTTTCATCAGAGCAACGGACATTCTAAAGTATAACAGCTAGGCGGTACATACATATTTGCTTTGGCCCCATGGCAAGACAGCTGTTGGGGGCCTCTTCTCATATACTGGCTGTATTGTACATACGCTTTCTTTTTTTTGTTACCTCCAAAGCCATGGAAGCCTTGTCTTGTGTACACACGCAACTGTATTAATTTGTTTTGTTTTATTTTATTATGTTACCTCCTAAGCCATGGAGGGCTTTGTCTGTTTTCCCCCCAAGAGGCTGTTCATACGCGTTTTGTGTGTTGAGTACCAAGGCAAGTTAGCCGTTATGGGGCTCCTAATGCCTCAAGTTGTAGAGGCTGTCATTCTGTACACAACTATATGTTTGTAATTTGTATTCATTGATGCTATACAATTGGCTCTCGGGTGGCATACTGTAGTCTCATATTTCACACTTTCCTGTCATTCTTTTCTTTTCTTCATTCTTCTAACTTCTATAACTCTTCATATTTCTCTTTCCAAGGCTATACCTATTGGTGGAGGCCTTCTAATCCTTTGGTAAATGTAAATGTTTATCTTATGTCTTTGGAAGTTTCACTTTTCCTTGTAATTTCGATCCGAGTGGATAAGACATTAGGCGCAGGAACTACACGTTGTAGGTTAGAGCCGTTGTAATTATGTATTTTTTTCTGTT
This sequence comes from Centruroides vittatus, assembly GCF_030686945.1. Taxonomy (NCBI): domain Eukaryota; kingdom Metazoa; phylum Arthropoda; class Arachnida; order Scorpiones; family Buthidae; genus Centruroides; species Centruroides vittatus. The sequence goes on from NW_027122173.1 coordinate 1,324,484, forward strand.
TTTAATATGTAACAAAATTATTTTATCGTATCATTAGCATTATTATAACTGTTGTTATTATTCACGTTTAAAGCTTATAAAACAAAAAATTAAAATCGTGACATCATTTCCCATTCAGTGAAACGAAGTTTCTGATGACTTAACTCTTATTTCTTCATTTTAAATATTTATTTTCGCTGCTGGTTACATACTATGTTAGCTCATCAATTCATCAGAAACGAAAGTTATTATTTGTAGAGCAGTCTAGAAAACTTTATCTAATTTCACAATATGTTTTTATCTATAGGCCTAATTGATTTGATAGTTGGTATGCATTTACTTTGCTCTTAAGTTGAATAAACACTGAAATGCCAATTGGGTTATATATATATATATATTATATTATATATGAATCACTATAAATATTCGATAGCATTTTACTTTGATAACATGAAGATCATGTTAAAATAATAAGAACTCAAGAAAATCATAGAAACTTAAATACTGTTTTATTTGGTAGCTAAATCAAATGAAACAGTAATTTCTAGTATTTTTAACTTTATAGATATATTGTTGAATCTTCAACAGTGGTCACCTCACAACAACGGCCACTTCTAAACGGCGGTCATTTCTTCAAAATGTTTCTTTTTGAAACGAATACAAAAATAACGTCTGAACAACTGCCATTTTTTATGTTTCTGTCAATGACCGTTGTTCGAAAAGTTTGTCTGTATTTAACTAACAACAAATATGTATAAAATAATAAACAATAAGATCTAATCGATTTTCTTAATACAGTAGGACTGCCATATGCGGATTCGTCAACTCGGTTTTAGGTTTACGCTATTGACAATTTAAAAACAAAACAATGGAAAATACTCGAAATAAAAATATTTTAATTTCGCGCAAAGTCCGCGCCATTTTCCAAGATACGGTACATGAAGTCCTGCAATATTTCGCTTAGTAACGCTCATTTATTTATTTTTATTCTTGTTCTGGAAACGATTTGATGTGTCTTATTTCTTTGTTTTGCTGTAATCACCGGGAGCAGCATCAGTTTTAGTACAAATTACTGTCACAAGGCGGGAAAATTTCCCTAATTTAACATCCTTGGGGGAAAATGCGGTTATTAAGGAATTGACAGATATTTGCATATGTTATTTATTTTACTTTGAGGCTAATGTCAGCCTGATTTCCCGTCCGCCGTTTTTAAAGGGCGTCATGGAAGTGCAAAAAATATACGGATACAAACGCAAAAAATATATCTGGTTAAAATAAACAAAATTAGATACGATGTATATACAGTACACTTGGAATCCGATATAATGCGGATCTCGTTCAAAATATCGACCCGCGTTATAAGCGAGTATCGAGTGCCGTTACTAAACATTATAGTTAGATATAGACTTGTGACCCGATAGAACGCTTTCTTATTTCTTATTTAGGCTAATTTCTTTTTATAAATGTATATAGCCTATATTTGACTTGCAACGTCTTGATGCCATTGGACAGTACGTTATATCCAGAGATCCCAGGCTCGACGTCTCGAGTGTATATCTTTATTTCTTTTAAAAGTAAGATATGTTCATTATCTTTTTATTTGTCACGAGATGTTATTTTTTTCCCGATGAACTATGACTGACTGCATAAATAATTTATAATCATTTTTACGAACTCACATTTTGTTATATCGAGGTAAAAGACGATTTAAAAATTTCTCGGAACAAAATCTAGTTAGTTATTAAAAATATAAAGGAATACCATTAAATATATGTTATGTAAATATGGGGTAAGAATATAAAACCAGGAAGATAACTTCAGAAGAAACACCGAAAAAAGTAAGTCTCTTTATAATTTGCCTCTTACTCTATGGGATCCCGGACCTCATAAGGAAACTCTTTTCCCCTGCTCCGCCACCAGGCACTACAGGGTTCGAGAGACTATGCCTTAATCATGGGCCTTGGTCTCTTACCCGAAGGTAGTCACTGACTCTTTTACTTTTAGTTGGGGCGCCAACGGCTTCTCCTGAGCTGTCATCCGCCCTCTTAGCCCCAACTCACTAACATTGGCATAACTTTTATTTGTTTGTGCGGTTTTCACCGCATATTCTTGCTCTGTCAAGATTTGTTATGCGGCATGCTCCTTTGCCGCAATTGATAAAACGTACAGACTTATCGTAATTGATAATCCCAAGCATTAAATAGGGCACCTTTCCCTACAAGAAGAGGGTGCCCAGCCCAATGCGTCCATTGGGCTCATAGATCGAAAAGATCTGAGACTTTAACCATCAATTCCTTTAGTTTCAATAAGTTTCCTTCACTTGCTGCTAGCGTTCGAAGTACTTGTTCAGGCGGCTTGGACCAGTCGACTTGGTCAGCCCCTCGGCGGAAATCCTCTGTGAGAGGACAGTCAAGTACGTAGTGTCTCGCGTCGCCGCGAGGACACCCACAGGAGCAGCAACCATCTCCTTGTCCAAGAATGGACTTGAAGTGGGGAAACCTCCCGTGTCCGGTCAGTATCTGCGTAAGCAACCTACAACAACTCACTGGGGTAAGGCCAACGTCAGGCACGAAGGCGTGGGTCGACCTACCCACCGTACTCTGAGTCCAGCTCTCTTGCCAACTCCTCATCGACCACTGCAGTAGAGTACCTTTTATGTATGTTGCCGAGGGTTCTACCGTCCTCGTTACAAATGGGCCCCTGGCCCCCGCCTTGGCCAGTTGGTCGGCACGTTCGTTGCCCGGGATCCCGATGTGGCCTCGGACCCACCGCAGGGCAACGTGTCGTTCGTGCCTCGCCCTCAGTACCCTACCTCTGATCTCTCGTACCATCTCATCTCTATGATACCCGTCGCTTAATGCCTGAAGCGACGATTGGCTGTCAGAGTAAACCGTGACAGGCTCAGGACCCGGATGTAATAGGATCCACTGGGACGCCCCCGCCAGAGCCACCAGTTCTGCCTGAAACACGGAAGCCTCCTCGTTCAATCTGACTGATTGTGAGTACACATGTACCCCACCAGAATAGACACAAAACGCAGCACCTACTAAGCCACCGTCTTTAGAGCCGTCGGTGTATATTTCAACACCGATGCCTGTCGGTTCACCGACATCCCAGTCTAGTCCAATCCTATGGGCCGGATGGACTTTCAAAACGTCTGCCAAACGTCTCGGTCTGGCTGGGCACATCTGATTACAATGCTTTGCCTCGATGCCCTCCACAGTTGTCCTGTAGAAGGCCGCCTCTTGGCTGACGACCAAGGGCAACGGGAGCAGCCCGGCCAAGACCAGGGCCGCCTCCGTGGACACAGTTCCGTACGCTCTTGTGATCCGCAATGCAGCGGGTCTCTGAATCGAGAGCAGCGTCCTGCTCTGACAGACGTTGGCAGATTCCTTCCACCAAATACCACAGGCGTAGCAGACAACGCGCTCTACACTCATCTTATAGATGGATCGTAGCGCGTGCCCACTAAGGCCGTAATCCTGTCTCGCTAGTCTCGATAGTGCCGCTATCGTGAGGTTTGTCGTTTCTCGAACACTCCTCAGATGTGGCGTCCAACATAGTGTCTGGTCGATGATAACACCGAGGTACTTTAGCTCGCTCACCCTTTGGATGGGGTTACCCCGAATTCGGTATATTGGTCGGCGAGCCAACACACCGGTCCGGGCCACCGTCAGGGCCTCCGATTTCTCGGGGCTGAAGGAGAGCTTATTCAGTTCTCCCCAGCGAACGAGTCGTTCTATTGCTTCGTTGCCGTGGGTTTCCATCTCCTTACGGCTATGGCCGGCAACTACTAACAACAGATCGTCTGCGTAAGCCTGCAGCTGGACTTCGTCCGGTAGGACTTGCCTCAGCGCCGTGTCCGCTAGAACGTTCCAGAGCAATGGTCCGATACAGGATCCTTGGGGACAACCCCTCTCCAGTACCTTCTCGAAACTCATGCTGGGTGTATGGTAAACTACCGCGCGGTCGCTCAGGAAACTCCTGGAAAGCGATACGAGGTTGGTCGGCAGGTTCGCCTTCCGCAGTTCACCCACGATGGATGGCCACCAGACATTGTCAAACGCCCCCACTACGTCCATCGAGATGAGAGACGTGTGGAGACCCTGCTGGCGGTTCTGGTAAACCAGATTGACCGCCCGATGTAATGCTCTGCAGGTAGACAAGTCCGGCCGGAACCCATATTGTTGTGGGTGCAACAGCCCTCTCCGCTTAAGGTGGTAGTACACCCTGTCGCTAAGGATTCTGTCAAGAACCTTCCCTAGGACTGGTAATAGGCTTATGGGCCTATAAGACTTAGGTTCGTTCTTCGGGCGCCTTCCCTTGCGAATGAACACAAGACGCGCCCGCTTCCACTGCACTGGGAAATGACCCAGGAGCAGACACTTCTGATACAGAGTACGGAGCAGGTTAGGACGTTCATGTTGCAGAACTTGTACCATTTCGGCCGTGATTCCGTCATCGCCAGGTGCCTTTCTCTTCCTTAGGTTGCCGATTGTGTGGGCCACCTCAGAGTCAGTTACCGGCTCTGTCGACACGACCTCAAGAACGGGCAACTCCGCATCTCTGCGAAGCCGCCGCTGTTCTTCAGTGTCCTCAGACTGCTCATCGCACGGAAAGTGCGAGCGGAGCAGTACCTCAATCGACTCCTCCTGTGAGGAGGTTAGGGTCCCGTCGGGCTTTTTGATGGGCCCCAAGACCGTACTACGCTTGAACTTGCCCACCACTAGCTTGTAGGGTAGACAGAACGGGTTTTCGTCACTAATTTCCTGACAGAAACTGAGCCATGAGGTCTTCTTAGCATCGTTCAACTTGTACTTGTACTCGGCGTTTGCCTGCTGGAACTCCAGTTTCCTGGTTGCTCGAAGGTCGCTATCTGTACAGCGTTGGAAACGTCGGCGGAGCGCCCTCGTACGCTTCCGTAGGACACTCAGTTCCTGGGTCCACCAGGGAACTGACCGGTGGTTGCTGGGCCTACCGTGCACGAGTGTGCGGTCTCCCGCTCCTCTGACTGCATTGGTAAGAGCGGCCACAGCTTCCTCCAGGTCCTCGACGCTCTCTACTGCTAAGATTTGCGGTTCGATGTCGGCCGTCTTTTTAGCGAGGCATTTGCTAAATCGATGGCGGTTTCCTTCAGTTAGCTTGTAGTGCTTGCTCGGCCACTGGGGCGAGCCACACCCCACCTCAAAAGAGATGAAACGGTGGTCACTACAGCTTTCAGCATCGATCGTTTCCCATTGCGAAGTTAGTCTCAGCATTGCTCCACTAACGATGGTAAGGTCAATCCAGCTTTCGCCCGAAGGAGAGGAGAAGGTAGCGATGCCGAACGGATCGTTCAGCACGTGCCAACCCCACCCCTCCACCGTTTCCTTCATCATGTTCCCGTCAGGATCATCCACTGGGGAGCCCCACAGCGAGTGCTTGGCGTTAAAATCACCGGCCAAGACTACTCTGCAGTGGAGCGGGACAACCCCTTCGAGTTCATTCAGAAGGACTCCCAGATTTAATGACGGCGGGCGGTAACTGGAGACCGCGACCCAAGTGCAGGTGGGCGACCGTATTTCTACGGCCACCACGAGTCGCGAGACGTGGATAGCAAAAGCTTCGACGTTCCTCCGTGTAAGAATAACTGCGGCACGACAGTCGTCCCCTTCATGAGCAAAGACGCTCCATTGTAGCGATAGGCCACTAACCTTTCCTTGTACTAAGTATGGCTCTTGGAGCAGGAGGATGTCAATCTCCCGCTCAACCACTTCTACCCGTAATTGGGCAGTCGCGGCACGACACTTTTCGACGTTAAACTGCAATATTTTGCAGCTACGCTCGTGATCCCTCCCGTTTGAGATAGAGGAGGTATTGAATGTGCAGATTTATAGTTATCCCTTTCTGACCGTAGTCAGTTCGGGCCTGAACTCTTGCGAGCTCCCGTGTATAACACGGGCAGCTGGCACTCATCGCTGAGTGGCCAGTATCCAGCTGCAGGCCGAACTTTTGATTTGCCTTCGTACAATTTATGCACTTAGGCGCTGTGGCCTTACACTCCCGATAGGAGTGGCCCTCGGCACACTTGCTACAAGCCTGAGCTGCCACCGAACAGCTCTTGGCTACGTGATTAAACCCGTAGCATTTGTAGCAACGGGTGATAGCTGTGTACCCTTTCACCCGATTATGAGTCCACCCAACATGAAGTCGCCCCATCTTCAAGAGGGTGTGGTAGACCTTAGGGGAAGCCTCTAGAACCCAATTGACGAGGCCCCCCTTCCCCTTCATAGGGAACCTAGGTTGCAGGTCACCAGTCTGCAACTCTAGGTTATTCTGGGCTTTAATGGTCTCCATTAAAGACTCTAACTTGATGTCCGGGCTGACATCGAAGAGAACTACCCTCGGTCTGCGCTTTTGGGGCAGCCGGCAGTTGACCGCCTCTCGTAGTGCAGCTGGGCCTTCCGTCAATTCCTTTACGATCGTGGGGACGTCCTGTTGCTTCGCTACCTCGAGCAGGACGCCCCCGTTGCGGATTCTTCGAACATTCTTTATGCCGACCCCCAGTTTAGTCGGATTGATGTTCGTCTTCAGTATCGATCTTGTCTGATCGCTATTCATCGTCTTATCCGTCGGGTAGACCAAGAGCGTATGCTCAGTGGCTGGAACCCGACGGGGCTTAGCAGTTGCCCGCGTCCCCTCTTGGTTGCTAACGGGGGCTGGCCGGGCTGTGACAGTCGCATATGTCGCGCGACCACCGGAAACTGCCTTGCCGTCTTTTTTAGGCTCTGGAAGCGTTTGTTTGGGTGTTCGGCGGGCACCCACAAGTTCACGTAAAGTTTTGTTCTCGGCGCGGAGAGAGGCGATCTCGTTCTCCTGCGCCGAGACAATTGCGGCTATCTTACTGAAAAGATGGTAAATAGTGGCGCACGTGGCTTTCTGACAACGGTTGTCAGTACGTGCCAAGAGCTTAGTCAAGTCATCGTGTACTCCATCGAGCGCCACACGCCGCTTTTCAACCGTTTCGAGTTCCTGTGTTTCCACAGGTACTGTTGACGGTGTTTTGGCATTGGCTCCCGAACTTATTTTCTCGGGAGCCGCCACGGTAGGGTCTTGTTTTGCCTTTTTAGACCCGCCTTTGTTTTTGGCAGCCGGTTTCTTTGCTACCACGGCCACCGCAGGTGGAGCAGTTTCTTCTTTTGGCTTATCACCTCCAGATTTCACTGCTTTTCCTTTGGCCGCCAGTGCCCGCTTTTTCTTACGCCTTGTTCTGGCGTTGTCAGGCGCGGGCTGCCACTCGCCGTCCTCGCTAGAGGAGGCGGTTTCGAGTACTTCCCCACTGGGCACAGACGAGTTTGAATCGGTCTCGCTGGCCACAATAGGGATCGACACCTTCAGGGTGTCTTTCGGCCTGTCCCGCTCAGGCTCCCGCTGGTCATTAGCAGGCTTGCGTTTCCGCAAGGCCCGCTTTTCTTGTGGGGGGTCTGTGCTCCCACCTTCAGCGGCTTTAATCGTAATCTCTCCTCCGATAGGTTTGCTGACAACAAAGGAACGGCAGCACCAACAACAACGTCGTTAGTGTTAGTTACTGCACTAGCGGAACACAGAGAATCGGCACAACACTGATTCTTTTCCATTGTATACATTAGATAAATAAAATAAAGAGGGAGACTTCGGGGTGGTCCCGACCTTTCATGGGCGCCCCGACTCCGTTCGGACTTCAGGAAATGCGTTTAAGAGCCTACTCTGGCTTCGGCTTACTGATGGTTCCGTTTTGGCCATCTTATTGCCGGGCCGTCACTGCGTTGGCCCGCTGCCGGGACAGCTACCCATTTAAATGGCCGCCTACCCAAGGTCACCCCAGCCCGGCTGGTTGCTTGGCTTGGGCCGCCCCATCCGCCGTACTAGGAGACTTTCTTCCCACTTCCAGTCCTCCGAGACCATATACGGCCATCCAACGCATCGTCAGGCCTCTAAGCATGGGATCCCGGATTAGGATTGGATAAATGAGATAAGGCAATGCAAGACAGGTGTTTATAGGGTAAACTGGTCACTATTTAGATGTTAGACTGTTAGGCACGTAAAGAAAATTCCATAAGTCAGCCTATTAGCAAGGCGCGAACCCACGATCAGTGTTTGGTGCTTTTATCCACTCGCCCACTGGTGGGCCGAGCGATTACCGTGAGCCTGACGCCTGTTCGTATGAGCCGTATCACGATGATTTAAGGTTTAAATTAGAGTAAGATATTTAATACAACAGAAAACGCTCGTATTTTGTTTAATACTTAATTTTTTCGAGTGAAATTTAGCTTCTATTAAAAAAGGCCACAAAGTCAAATGTCCTACCAGGAAATTCTCGATTTTCCGGTGACTAGTCCACCACTGTGTGATAGACGTAATTTATTTCGCACATAACTAATACTTAACAATATAAGTTACCAATTGTATTGTTAATCATATGTGAAATAAATTACATCTTTCAAAATTACTTTTTATTCAAATTCAGAGAATTTGAATAAGAAGTATGGAATCTGCTTATCAGGTGTTTCGTATTTAGCCTACGAAGTAATCCTGAGTATACAGGTTTAACTAGACTTGCAACATAAATTTATCTCATAATTCAAATATCCTAGATTTTACGTATATTTATAATTAATACTTTCATAAACCTTATAATTCCGTTAGTTTAATACAGCTATCTTGCATTAGTTTTAATTCGCCTATAATATAAAGGATATTTTAAAGACTAGATTAAAAGGATGTTATAAAGGCTAAAAGGATATTTAATGGCATATTTTTGGAGGTGATTTTGTCATATTTCTGTCGTAACAATCATATTGTTATCATACAATTGTAATCATTACATGTATATTGTATGATTACATTAATATGTAATCATACAATTTACTCTACATTCGGTATTGTTTATAAAATATGAAACTATCACCTCTTTCTCAGCAACTGCAACTAATTATATCAACACGCCTGAATTTTTTGCCCAGCAACAATTATTTTATTTCTCAAACGTTTTCAATCTACTTATTATAGGCCATATTCAGGCTAACGATTACCGTTCCAAAATGAAAAGCAACGTTTTTCAAATGCGTTTCATTTTAAATTTAAAAGATTTACAATAATTGTATATATTAAATAAATGAAAAAAATAAATAAATAACAGTAAATAAAATACAATTAAATAGCATAAATAAATAAACACAGTAAACAATGCTAAGTATAACTACTACAAGCTTTAAGGGTTTTTAATTCCCATGCTTTTTCTATCATTTACAGTACTTCCATGCTGTTGGAAGCGCATTAGCGAAAGCGCTTGGCATTTAGGCAACGGTTTTCCATTTACCGTTCCAGATTATACACATTCACATGTGAATGTGTATAGTCTGGAACGCAAAATAAATGGTGTCCCTTTTGGGCAGACTTGTCTTCAATTTTGTTAATAATAATATCTCCATCGGACGGAAAAAAAATTTACAAAAATAAATATTTAAAATCAAATCAATATAATACCCAAAAACTATTTTTAAATTGTTAAAGTAATACTGTTAAATTACATAACTATAACAAGACAATCCCGTATGTTGAAATCCCGAGAAATCGAAACCCCCAAAGATTAGAAGGAGAAAAATAGATATTCATCGCGAAGCAGGACTTCAAAATATGGCCTCTTTTACGCTACGAAATCTCGGATTAGGATTGGATTAATGAGATAAAGCAACGCAAATACATGGGTGTCTATAGGGTAAACTGGTCCCTATTTAGAATGGAAATGATCGTGAAAGTCGGCCAGCTCATATGGACTACCTCCGTGCAATTGCCCATAATCTTTTCCTGTAATATGCTTTTTCGTATGTTGATTTTTTTTTTTTTTTAAATTTTCAGCATTGATTTTTATAACCCGTAATTCTGTATATTTGATTTTAGCTATCAGATATTTAGATATTATGTATTAATGTAATAATAGTCAATATGTATATTATGTACAGTAGATACATATTGACTATTACTGTTATTAAATATTTTATGTATAAAAGGGGATATGAAATGTTCTGTCACGCATTTATATGTTTTTCAATAAATTTCGTTTAAAAATATAAATAATAATAAATGTTTAAAAGATTAAAGTCTCGAAAATATAATCCTGGAAAATATTTCTTTTCCAGGATTATATTTTCGAGACTAATCTTTCGGGATTTGACCCTTTCGGGATTATGGTCGGCACCGGCTACCAGCAGCGTAACGAGGGAAACCTTACCTCCAATTGACTGCCACGTGAAATTTCCCGGGTTTTATTCATGTGTCTAACCCCGAATTGGGGCCAGTTTCTATGCAAACCATCCCCGGTTGATCACCCATGCGTCGCATTGCCTTAAGGAGGATGCACACATGCGGCGCGGCAAGAAAAAGCGGCAGAACGACGTCACTTTTTCTGGCCGCAGAAGTCGATTTTGTGCCACTTTTCTCGTGCCGCAAAAGTTGGTTGAATTCTATCTTTTGCGGCGACCGCCGCCAAGACGCGTTTCTATCAGCCAATAACAGCTCTTCTGGTAATCACGTGAGAAAATACAATCACGTGTTGTTTTAATGGCGGAAAGTTCGACGCGGTTAACCGAGATAACTAACACCAGAATAAAGAGGAAAGGATAATAAATTTAACACAAGTAATCATATATAATTTAATTCAAAGAATAAAACAACCGAATCTTACTCGAAATAGTATTTTTTATCGAGAGATCTTAATCGAGGAATAAGCGTGTTTTGTACACCAGTTCTTTCTCGATCCAAGAAAATATCTATAACGCAAAATCTTCGTTCGGATCTTCGACAAAATCTTCTAGCTAAGTAAAGCAAGCCGTACAAAACAAAATTTGTAAACACATGGATAGCGGCAATGTAGGTATCGTTTCCATATTGAATACTGAACGCATGCGCCGAAATGTAAGCGGATTGCCGCTTGTGTGGTTGTGCTGCCGCGCAGTGAAGTTGCATTTGCAACACCGCTTTTCCTTGCCGCGCCGCATGTGTGCATCCTCCTTTATACGATCAAAGCCAAGCCAAACTATTTGAGAAAAATGAATAAAAGTTGAATATCGAAGTATTTATTTACGCAAATCGAAAGACTGTCTGAATGTTTATATATCATAAAATTTCTATTTTTATCATAAAAATTTATATTTATTTAAGATTATTTTTAATACAAGGGTTTATCTTTGAAGTAACATTTTCAAAATCGTATGACGAGAACGAATAGCTGTAAAGATACGTTTCTCACGTCAAAGGAAATTGGCCAATTGCTAAAATTTCGAAATGAATGAATGTACCGGATACATTTTAAATAACTTCAGAAACTGATATTTTTCAGAATATAATCATTTTCTCTTGTCATTAGTCTTGTCCTTATTCATCATTTCAGCAGTATTCAGTTAATCAAGAGGAAAAAATTACCGTATCAAGTTTCTTTCCATTAAATTTTATTTGTCCGATTTCTACATTAAAAGATATTTACTTCAACAAGGTAAGTTCAATAAATTAGCCTATTAATCAATTGCCCTAATTTTTGTCTATGAGAAACTGATCCCTATTTTGGACACGTGTAGAATAACCGAAAACCCCAGGTGGCCAGTCCATTGGTCAGGCGACCAACTTGTTGATTTTATTCACTCGACCACTGATGGGCGAATAGACTTGATCACTCATTAAGTTGTTCTGGACGTTTAAGACATATTATGTCTCTACATAATATGAAATTTCTTCCGGAAAATTTTTTTGAAATTGAGGAAGGCCATGAGTCGCAGTGTGCCGATTTCTCGCATAAATCGCATATTTTTATTTATTAAGGAACGGCCGCATTTAAAAATGAAATCAGAAATGACGCTACAATACAAGTAGGCTATCCGTGAAAAATCATGTAAGTTGTTAGCTTTGGTTTGAATCTGAATTCCTCATGCCGTGGCCGAGTGGATAAAACCTCCGACCACTGGTAGTTCGTTGCTGATTTGTGCCTGAATAATGGGATGGACACATGGCATTTCCCGAGTTTTCTCACGTTAGTAGCACCTAAATAGGGACCAGTTTTTACTCTAAAAGACCTCCCGGGTGTCAACCTCCTCGACAGATCACCCACGCGTCACATTGCCGTAATAAATTAAGTAAAACCAAACCAAATCGAATTCTTCATTACACCATGAAAATTTTGTCGCACAATCATCCCAATGCTTATTAACTGTTTCTTTTTTTTTTTTTTTTTTTTTTTTTTTTTAATTTTCTGTTTTGCGGGTACCAAGAGGGCCTTATTTTTAACAAACTCATTATGGCCTTCCAATAATGAGGTGGCTCACTCTCGTTCCCGCAGAGCGGTAGGCTGCCACTTTAGTCAGTCATTCAGCAGTCGGTTTGGATTACTACTCTTACAGTATAATTTTATTAATTATTCCTTGTTAAACGCGTGAGAAAAAGGATGACAGAGTTCTTTTAATCTAGATAACGACGTTGAATGTTGAATCTAAAACAAATTTTACTAAATTATAGATCGAAGAATAAATTTAGAAATAAAAATTTATTACATGTTTTTATTTACTTATTAATTTGAAAACATGAAATCGTTAGTTTATTTAATTCAGTCATTTTTTCCTGTAAATTATTTCATAATCCTGGTAATCACCTAATAACTTTTCTATTTCATTGAGGAATCCGGATCCGAATGCAATATGGCCTTGCCTGATTTTTTTATAGATCCATAGGTTTTCGAACCTAAAATAATTTTAAGTTAATATGTGAGTAAGAATGTAAATAAAGTTTGTAAAAGTATTTCGAGTTATATGAAGCAATGTGTACAGTTTACAGTAGATACAGATAATTAAAAATAGTCATGAGCCGCATGACATCTGTTCGAATAACGTCCAACCATATAAAATTCTTTGGTTCCATAGGTCTATTATAATAATAGAGAACAAGGTTATAATATTGGAGAAGGAGAAATTTTGATCACTGGAAATCTTGGGGGACGTTGGCCTAATATGGAAGAGAATGTTTAAGGTTTAGTTTAGATTGATGAGATACGGCGACATGTGGGAGATCAACCACATCCCGGAAGGACTTTCTGTGGGAAAATGGCACCTCAATATGTAAAACAAAAAAACCGGAAAACTCCACATGGTCAGCTCGCGAATCATGCGATTAACTATGAAGTGTTCAGTGGTTTTATCCGCTCGGCCACTCGAAATCAGTAATAGAGGTAATTGAGTCACTGGTAGGCATACGTTACTTGCAGCCAGATGTTTGTTTTTTATGACTTTGTCAGTTACTTTTTCGAAACTATTCCGTAGACCTTATAAATATAGGATGATAATCACAGATATATCAGGAATATCACAAATATTGTTAGTGATGAAAAATGAAATTCATTATACTTTCAAAATAATAATATTATTAATTCTATTTTTATTTTCCAAAGTTCAATCGACGGACGGAACGAATTTGAAAGTTATTTTTCATTTGTCGATTGAAAGGATGACGAATTCGAAAGTCGAAATATCGTTAAATCAAGATAATTTTTTAGATATGTGACTGCAATCATTACTAATATTTTTTTTTATATCTCAATTAATGTAGATACGTTTCAAAACTACCAAGATATCACGCGAAAGATTATTTCCACGAACGGTAAAAATTCCGAAAATGATAGCAATTTTGATTGTACAAAGTAAAAAGAGCAATCTTTAATTGTAAATGAAGACGAGAATGCCTTGTACTCTGACAGAATGAGACTTAATTAAAGAATACCTTTCTGTACTTTTTATTGTTACATTATTATATGTAATTCAATTGATAACATGTAGCTAAAATTAATTTAAGTTTACAAAATTTTCGTCTGAAATATTGCTATATTACTGAGAATGAAATGGTTAAGGACTAGGGCTACCGCTCGGGGACCACAAAAATCAAATCCGGGAGAGCAACCTTTTCAGGAATTATTCATGGATCGTAAGTCCTGGATTTGTCAGTCTCCATCCCTCACCGCTTAGTGCCATTGTGTGCCTGGCCAAATCACGATGGATATGAAAAAACGCTCTCTTAGTGTCCACAAGGCAAAACAAAAACGAAAAAGCGAGTAAGAATGTAAATAAAGTTCGTAAAAGTATTTCGAGTTATATGAAGCAATGTGTACAGTTTACAGTAGATACAGATAATTAAAATTAGTCATGAGCCGCCATTATAAATTCTATTCATAATTTCACAAACATTTAATTAATTCTTTTTCACCTCGTTCCATTTTTCGAATCATGTTTAGTGGTTTCGTTCATTCGGCTATTGCCGAATGAACGAAACCACTAAACATTGGTAATTTTACGCGGGTTCGCGCCTTATCAACGGACTGGTGGAGTTTTTCGGTGGTTAATTTGCATGTCTAATACGTAAATAGGGGGCTAGTTTCTCATTGAAAGTCCTCCCTAGCAGATCGCCCAGATGTTGCATTTGTCTTATCTCGTTAATCCAATTCAAATTTAATAAAATAGAATAAAGTCAGGTATTTTCCTATTCGAAATTAAGTATTTTGAATTCAACTAGAAAGAATTTCGTAGAAAAGTTTTGCAAGCTAAAATTACCCGAGATAACATATTTCCACATAAGCTGTTTTATCTATTTTGTTGTTGATATTTAAAGAGAGAAACTATTGAAAAATTGTTGATAATGATATTTATTATTCTACTTTATAACAAAGAAATAATATCGGCAAACTTTATCAGGAAAATAAAATAAACTACAAACGAATTTGAAAGGTAAGTAATAGTCATTCTTATTTTACGCTCAAGTTTTAAAAAAGTTTTACTTATTTTATATTTTCTACTTTTTTCATTAATATATACATATGAGCTGCAATAAAAACTACTTTTAAAAAGTAACTTATCTGTTCTTACAAAATCGCGACCGAGTGGATAAACCCACTAAACATTGGCAGTTTGTTGAGGGTTTGTATCTCACCAGTGGGCTGGCCGCATGGAGTTTGGCGGACTTTCTTTACGTCTCTAATATCTAAATAATGACCATTTTCTATAGAAAGTTCTCCAGGAAAGCATTTTTCCTTGGCAGCATCCGAGTGTTGCGTTGTCTTATCCCAACGATCCGATCCCGTTCTTACAAAATTCAAAAAATTTTGTGTCAGATTTAAAAGTGTCGAAACAAATGATTTAATTGGTTTGTTGGAATACAGCAATGCAACACGCCAACGGGATCTTCCTACGGGAAACTGGCCCATATTTAGGTGTTAGAGAGATGAAGAAAACCCCCCCAAAAAAACTTTACTTGGCAGCCCGTTGGTGAGGCGCGAAACCACGACTAGTGTTCACAAGTGAACGTCGAAACATATGACTTATTCAAATTTTCCTAAACAGTAATTATTTTAAAAAATCATAGCATTTTGGATTTGATTTTACCCTGCTGCGAAAAGTTAATGATTTTTCTTAATTTTTGATGAAATTGAGCAAATTATTGCAAAATTTTAAGCATTTGATCGTTAATTTTAAATAAAATCTCTTTCTATTACAATTAAAAATTTGTGCGTGAAGCAGACTATTTCTGTGACTTATTTTTTATTAAGAGAAATAGAAATAGTGTGCTTTATTTCTTTTTTGCGAATCATTTTACCCTTTAAAAATTCTTGGAATTTTTAAAGGGTAGCCCGTTCCGGGTATATCGAGCTCCGTCTTTTAGCACCCTAAAAAACCACAAAAATATCTTAAAAAATAAACTGTTCGTTAATTTTTCATCATTGGTAAAGTTGTATTAATTTAATGACACCAAAATTATATTGCAATTCGGTGAAATATTTATCAATCAGAATTTCCAAGAGGAAGTTCCAACTGTCTCTTTTGTATTATTGGGCTGCAATTTGAAAAAATTGTAGAACTGTAAATTCCCACTGTCGTCCGTCTGTCATTCCTAAATCTCGATAACGGAGTTAGATAGATAAAAGACGAGACTAGATGTGGAAACCTTAGTGGCAGGAGGCCCTGATTAACTATATACGAACTTTCACTGAAAACTGTTAGTCGTGTTATTTCGATTCAAAAATTTTACCCTTAAAGGTGTTAGGTACATGATAAACACCTTTCAGGATTTATATCATCGATTCTATTGTTAAAGGAAAAGTATGATGAACAGGTGCAAGACACTACAGTACTACTGAAATTTGAGGTGGAGAGCATATATTTTAAATTAAATTAATTAAAAATTGCATCCCGGCATTGTGACGCTGTCGCAATTGCTCGTTGATCTTTTATTTTTATATTCTATTGATAGTCGATAAAATAAAATAAATCGAAAGTCAAACAAAATAGTGGATAAATTGTTTGAAGTAGATTAAGAATTTACAATTGGGGTCCTTTAATTTCATGTGAAACTTTGTAAGGCACTTCTGGTATATTTTTCTAGCAACATTAAATTGAATTAATAAATATAATGGTCAGGACAATAATAAAATACAAAAGTAGTCACAAATTATAAGAAACAATAAATATTCTGTACTTTTTCATCACCTCAGGAACACAACAGTCTTTACGGCGGAATGGAGCTTAATTTGAGACTCTTCTCTGCCACAATGTGCTTCAATTGAACTGTCAAGGAGATATAAAATCAGGAGAGAAATGTCCATGTTTCATGGTAGACTGTATTTTCTGCAGGGTTATAAAGAGCAACTAAAAAATTTGATGCAGATTGGTCAAAGCGTAGAATGCTTAGAAGCGTATAGAGAACAGAGATTCTATTTTGCATATATATAGATTAATTTATACAAGAATTTAAAATAATTTTATATCGAAATTTTCAAATACACATAATTGTTATATACAATTTTCTTAATTCAAAAATATAAATGATCGAGCTAAAATAAAATTTAATATTATTCTTATTCATTTTTAATTATAAATAAACACTTAAATAAATGAAAATTATCTTATCTTAGACGTTGAAGATAAACGGACTATATTTTTAGAAAAAATGAAGTTAATTTTTAAATATAAAACAGAGATGTTTGGTTAAACGTGTTGCAAAATTACAAAACTTTTTTTTATTTCACAATATTTATATTACTTTCATGTCTAGAAAATTACATGACGTCATGTAGACGTAGACGTACGTCTATATGAAGTCACAAAAACAAGAATGCCTGACTGATAAACGAAATAATCAGTGTAATCATGATATAAATCTTCGTGCTCAGTTACTACTGGACATTGTCATTCTGTACTTTTGTAAATTAAACCGACCGAGAACGTTTTTACATTTGTTATGGTTATAAATTGATGTTCTACAATTTTTACATTTTTATGTTTGTTTTATCTATTATTATTATTATCATCAGAAACCCATATTGACGTTAGTATTGCAAATAATAAATTCAACGATAAAGATTGCCGATTCTGATACTATAGTAGTTTTGAGGTAAGTCAACTAGACTATAAGAATACCTAGTGAAAAATTAGCTAACCATTCGAATTGTTTGATTAATAATTACTCTGTACTGTACTCTGTGTAATAAGTACAGAGAACGGAATAGTACAGTACGAGTACTTATTACTATAACACAATTATGCAACATTATAATTGTAATTCTGTATAACATATGTATAACACCTAAATGGGGGCCAGTTTCCCCATAGAAAGTCCACCCTCCTTGGTATATCGCTCACGTGTTAACGTTAATTCAATCCAAATTTTTGGGATAAATTAAAAAGTTATAAATATTTTAAAAATGAACAATTTATATAAAAATCGATTGTAATATTAATCATAGCTTTTTATCTTAAGAGTTGTAGTAGTTTATCTATTTTTACACAGTGCCGTCATCTCTGTCTTTAAGAGTAGTTATTTTCTGCTATTGGCCTAACATCTTTTCAGCCCTTTAAGTTAATTTAGAAAATGTAATTTTATTAATATTCTGAAAATTTTTTGATAATTTGTAAACATTATCTTCTGGCAAACATTGAAACTTTAACTAATAAATACTTGCGTACACTTCATATTCAACTTCAAAATTCGAATTCAATTTAGAATTTTATTTGGACCATTTTAGCCTGAATTCTAGAACAGGATCCAAATAAATAACAAATTCTGTTTATGATTTCTTTCATTTTTTGCAGCATGAAGCGAATAAAGCAAGCAATATTTCTATTGTTTATCTTCGATAAGCATTACATTTTTACATAACTAAGGATTAGAGCATTCTTTTTTAAAAGGAATTGTACAATTAAATTTGTAGGCACCTCTCATTGACCGAGTGGATAAAACCTTTGAACACTAATCGCAGGTTCATGTGTGACCAACCGATAGTCTCATGGAATTTTCTGGGTTTCCTTCACTTGTCTAACATTTAAATAGGGACCAATTTCCCATAAAAGTGATAAAAAGGTCTGCCAAAATGCCCTTGGCGGATCGCCTGTTGCCTTACCTTGTACCATGAATTCAACACAAATTTGTAGGCTGTATGTAGTATAATTCTCTGAAAATAACATATACAACAGCCAGCAATATATTCTTTTAAAAATTTACTAAAAAATGTATCATTCAAATGATTTTATTAATAATTTTTACACGTATATTCAAAATTCTTTCTGGTCGCTATGTAATTATACTTATCTCGAAGCCTTATCTCAGTTGTTTCACTCTACAAACTTTGACTTGGAAACTAGCTAGCTTTGGAGTTCATGCTCCAGCTGATAAAATATTGAAAATATTCTTTTATTTAAGATAAAAATTGTAAATTAAAAGAAAAAGTAAATGATAGATAGTTTCATTTTGCTTTTGATATTTATTTTAAAAAAGTAGATACAATTTTTCTTTACTGTTTAAGCCTGGAACACTAAGAGGGGTTCTTTCTCTGTGCCCCTCGTTGATTCGACAGGCTCACAATTGGTGCAGCCGTGTGGTGACAGACGGAGCCAAATGTATCTAGATAACACTACCATGAAAATTTCTGGAGTTCAGCGCCAGTTTCGATCCCTAATCCCTCTAGAGCGGAAGGCTAACGTACTAACTGTCATTTGTGAAACCGAATAAATAATTTATAAAATTTGAAAAAGCTGGAATCTATTAATGTAAAACTGAAACTAAACCAGAAGTTTAAAAATTGAAATTAAAAAAAAAAAAAAAGCTTTATGAATAATGGAAGTTTGCGATTCTCCATGTGATATTTCATTTTAATATATGCAATGTTATAAATACATTTAGGTCTATATGTACCCTGAGAACTATACCCTGATATCATCATTATTTTCATGTTCGCCAGTTCGTCGCCTGTATACAATATAATTCTAAACACCATATTTCATTTTTCACTCTTCGCTCTGTGGGCACTGAAGGGTTTTTCCATATTTATCGTGGTTTCAGCCAGACTTTTTTTTTCAGCCCCTCAGAGCGGTAGGCGAACTCATTAAACGCCAGCGGCTGTTCGTCCGCCATGTTCTCTGGTATTTTCTAAATCTTTTATGAGAGTTTTTTCATGCAAATATTATTTCATTAATTTTTGAATTACTGTATTTAATACATTAAAATAAATTCAGTTTTTCAGTCATTTTTACTTTTATTTTTTACAGATCTAGAATTCTTTATACACTGAGAACATGAATAAAGGAGAATTTATAATCGGAACGCATTTTCGTTCGCTGTATGGAGATTCTAGTGATAACGTTGAAGGAGCAAAAGAACAAATATTAAATGTTAATAATTTGGTAAAACGTAATAAGTTAAGATCGACAGAACCAAAGTAAGTGCATTTAATGGTTTTTCAGTTTTATTTTCTTTAACCCAATAAATAGATGAATTAGATTATATATTACTACAATACCATTTACTGTATTAATTTGTAAACAGAATCTACATCTTAATTTCAAATTAATTATTATATGAAATAAAATGAAAGTATCCTTACGTAATGATACCATTTTAACATATGGGACCTCCTTAGCTCTAATCAGTTATGTCGATGAACCTGTACGACCTTTGTACGAGTAGTTACAAAAGGTTTTCATAGATAATTATATTAAGATAATATGACGTACAGCATTTTAACAATATTTACTGGTTCCAATAGTGCAATTAAAATAGTTTCGAATAGTTGAGGTTTTGTATTACTCGAGATGATTTACGGAAGTGTAACTTGTCAATAAAGACTAGAAAATATAGTACGGTACTGTTTGTTTCACGAATCTTGTAGGTTTTAGAGCAATTAAAATCTCTAAGATTTGTGGTGCTCGAAGCAGGCTCTAGAAGTTTTTAAAATAATTTACTCTGGTAACTCTTTACGAAAACACGCATTTTGAAAAGATTGAAGAAATTTTAATTGTAACCGCCATAAAATTTAATTTCATAATTATATATTTGTATGTGTTTAAGTTATATCAAACATTCTACATTATCATAGGTAGGCCTACTCTTGATTCAATTACCCGAATAATCGGGACTCTACTGTAATAACTTTCGCATTACAATGTAATTAAATTATTGAATAATTATACTAGAATAGTTTAAAATGAACCCTTGGTGACTGTTAATAAGTAGTTTGTTATTAATTGACACCAATAGAAAATAGTTTGGATTAAATTTCTTACATTGGTATCAGCACATTCCAGTGTAAATAGCAATTATAACTACTATTAAAAACAATTCAATTATAAAATGTAATAATAAGCAAAGAATAATTTATATTTTTACTACTTTAAGTTTATTTCACACTCCAGTTGAAAATCACAGCTCTAAAGTATTCTATCTTGTCATTTGAGGTAGAACTGTAAAATAATTATAAAATTTTAACGTTTGAATTATGAAATAATATCAAATTTGAATTTTTTCAAGTAAGTATGGGAGAGTCAACATCAGAAGTGATAATAATGTTTAATTTGGCAAATCAAAAAGTAGTGTTTTTTCTGTACATTTGTCATAAAATAAATTTTAACTGATTGCATCATACAATGTCAAACTTACTGGGATGCAATTTGAAATAATTGTAGACCTATAAATTTCCACTGTCGTCAGTCTGTCCATTTGTCTGTCTTTTCTTAATCTCGAGAATAGAGTTACGTAGATGAAAACAGAGACAATATATAGAAAGCTTAGGGGCAGGAGATCCCGATTAACTATTCACGTTATTTCAATTTAAAAAGTTTTTCATGATGTACACGGGTAAGACGCTGCTAATTTGAGGTAGAGAGGATATATTTTAAATTTAATTGAGTAAAAATATGATTAAAAGTTGTATTCTGGCATTGTGACGATGTAACAATAATTGGAACTAATTGTTTTTTATTTTTTATCTTAATAATATATATAAATTTCGTATTAATATATACAGAATAATTTTTCCAGTAAAACAGTGATCCTTTAAATATTTCATCAAATATACATGTATATATGATACATATATACATGTATATTTGATGTCGTATGTTAAAAGGTCGAGCATGATTCCACTGACTTTCCAAACACCATTGTCAAACTTCTAGTCTTACAGGAAAGTGGCGCTGAACGTCCGACGTACACGTTTTCGCGTTTAAAACTTCGGCCTCAATCTCGCTACTCTTATACAGAGTGGTTATAATTAAATTTGCCCTACTCAGACCTGTCTAGAGCTCGTTCTCGTGGACGTATTTTGATGAAACTTGGTATGGGTCATGGGGAAAAGGAAATTTTTTCTCTAGGGGATAGACATAATAATCTGGTATATAAAATACTTAATTTATTTCATTATATTTTATAATTTATTGTTCTTCACCAATAGGAGAAGAACGAAGAAATAAAAGCTTATTTTAAGAAGGGCTGACAAGTTAACACATTAGAAATTCCTTTCATAATTAGAGTTTCGTAACAATGCCAAATTGAAATATTTCATATATGGACATTTTATTAAATTAATTCTAAAACAACAACAAAGCAAAAATTTGAAAACCTTATCATCATTGCTAATGCAATTGAACTGTTCTTTAATTTTCACTTTTATTTCAGGCTTGAAAAATTCATAAAGCAACGAAGCAAAAATTTGCAAATCTCATCCTTATTATCATTAGTAAGTAAATTCTATGTTACGTTTTATTACATAGTAGTATTCTTAGTTGTTAGTTATATAAAATTAATATATCTGCAATACTTTCGGAATAATAAACCTTTTTCATTCAGTTTTCTTTAAAGCAGTTACATATGAAGTCTTGCATACAGAATCCGATGGATCTTTTTGTTTACCTCGAAAATCTTTTCAAGGTCTTTTATTTTGTAACTTTTTAACCACCAAAATTTAACAGCGTCAATCCCCTTAATACACAAACCATCCTGCAAAATTTCTAAAATTTTGTCGAAAATTAGCAAAAAAAGTTTTAATGAAGAAGTCAAAGAGCACCATTTAATTAGTCTGACACCATTTTCTGGATTCAAATAAATACATTCGGGACTGCTAGTTTGGAACTTTAAATTTATCAGGAGCGAAGCTGGATATTACTTAATGCATGTTGCGTCTAGCGTCCAGCAAAATGACATCGGTTTGACGTCATTTTTCTGCACACTAGACGATACGGACAAGTTAAATCCAGCTTAATTTAAAAGTGATTTTACTTTTCCAGCCTTGTTATATATAATAGACCCCATGAACTTCTTTTGGGTTAAGACTTATTTACTGAAATATAGTGTCAGTAGCTTACAGAATTGTCAATACATATTATTTTAAGTAATCATCAGACACACATTTTTAATAAGAAAGTAGATGATACATGACTGTTAGAGAAATTTCCTTAACTCGTATTGCATGTGGATTGTTATATTAATTAAATTCATTATGTGAAATGACTTTTAAGTTAATGTTTTCTATTTTTATGTGTAAATATGCTGTTACCAAGGTAACAACATGTACAGTATAGTTCTTTTAATATGAAATATTATAAATATTTTACAATTTTTTATATTATTTTCAGTACAAGTATGCTACGCCCTTCGAAAGAGTATTGATTTTCATAGGATGTATTTTAGCTGTTATTAGCGGTGTTTCGTATCCAGCAATGGTATTATTCATTGGATGGCTTATTGATGAATTTGTCGATAAAGAGATTAAAGAAAAAACTTCAATCGATAATACAACAATACCTCAGTAAGTTAATTTAAATAATTATACAGCATGAGTCAAAAGTCGCTTAACACTAGCGAGGTTGAGGCCGAAGTTTTAAACGCGAAAATGTGTACGTCGGACTTCAGCGCCGCTTTCCTGTAAGCCTAGAAGTTTGACAATGGTATTTGGAATGTGGAGCATGATTCCACTGACTTTCCAAACACCATTGTCAGGCTTGCAGGAAAGTGGCGCTGAACGTCCGACGTACACGTTTCGCGTTTAAAACTTCGTCCTCAATCTCGCTATTCTTATACAGAGTGGTTATAATTAAATTTGCCCTACTCAGACCTGTCTAGAGCTCGTTCTAGTGGACGTATTTTGATGAAACTTGGTATATATGTTATATGGACCATGGGGAAAAGGAAAATAAAAAAAATATTTAGTTCGAATTTTTACCACTAGGTGAAAAGATGGCGCATGAAGAACAAGAAACACAAAATGGAAACACGCAAAAGATTTTTATTCACATTTGATTACATGTTAATTACATATTATAATTACATGTTAATTACATGTTGTAATTACATGTTAATTACATTTGATTACATATTAATTACATGTTCAAAATGCCTTACAATGCTGTAACGCATTTTGAACATGTAATTGATGCAAATGGATTGCACATTGAACAAATGTCGTGAATAAAAACCTTTTGCGTGTTTCCATTTTGTGTTTCTTGTTTTTCATGCGCCATTTTTCACCTAGTAGTAAAAATTCGAACTAATTTTTTTTTTTCCTCTTCCCCATGGTCCATATAACATATATACCAAGTTTCATCAAAATACGTCCACGAGAACAGACTCTAGACAGGTCTGAGTAGGGCAACTTTAATTATAACCATCCTGTACAATCGAAGTAAATGGAGCATGGTAAATTTTTTCTATCTTCATGTTTGTCAACCGGGCTGAATAATATTTTTCTTTCATGACAACATTACTCCTTCCCAATCTAGTTGTATTTCTTGTTTACTGTCTCGACCATTATGCAACCTTAATTGAATTGATAATTGTGATAATTATCTTTTCACTGTTTAATTACAAATTGATCAGTGAAGACATAAGAATAAATTATATGCCAGTAGTTTATGTATCATTAACTTACATTATTTTACTACGTAGTGTACTAAGGTTTGGAGTATGTTGGCAATCAGCAGGCTTAAAGCCTGCGGCTTACGATGTTCACTTGTGGATCGTATCCGGGAAGATTGCTCATCACTGCTCTAAACCATTTATTCTATTATTTTAGACTTAGAATAATAAATAATGCTAATAAATTTTAAATGTATTAAACTATTTTGTTCAAATTTAAATATATTAAGGTTCAGTTATAATTATATATATACTAGTATGTATTGTACATATATAAGTATAATTTTAAATACTTATATATTTACATTCTAGTATATATAATTATATTATATATATTTATAATAATTATATATTTTGTATTTCTTATAGGATTTTTGACAATAATACGAATAGCGAATTTCTAGAGACTTGTAAGGATCTTTCAATAAAGGCCACTTCAGTAGGAGTTTGTCTGTTTTTCTTAAATTATACGATGGTAACTTGCTTCAGTTTTACTGCCGAGAGACAAATATTTAGAATAAAATGTTTGTTTATAAAATCTATCCTGAGGCAAGACATTGGTTGGTTTGACACTCATCAAACTGGAGATTTCTCTAGTCGTGTTACGATGTAAGTTATGATATTTTACAACTTGTTTAAAATATATTTGCTTCTAATCTCGCTTTACTTCTTTTTTAGTGATTTGGATCGTATAAGAGAAGGAATAGGAGAGAAAGTTTGTATTTGCATCTTCTTCATGTCAACAACTATCCTAAGTTTCATCTGTGCTCTTGCTATTGGTTGGAAATTGACTCTCGTTATTATGTCTGTTATGCCTATTCTGATTGTTTCTGCAGCAGTTATATCTAAGGTGAATATAAAAGTTTATTTTAAATATATTTTAATAGCTAATTTGTAAATCAAAAAGAGCAAAATGACTAGTAATATAAATATACACTTCTTCACAATTCGAGTGAGAAGATATACCTAGGGAAATAATTTGCACGAAATTTTTTATATATTATGCGTAAATAAATAAAAGTTTCTTACCTCAAATCTAAATTCCAATAGGTTGATAACCTTTGTAAATTTGTAATAATACTCTTTATACAAATGAAAGAATTATTATAAACTTGATTTCAACCCTATCTAGAGCTTCCATAGTAAAAATAGGCTTTTGGTTTATCTTTGATCAAAATTTGTGTGAATGAATGCAGGTTATCTCTATATTTGATATTCTTAATGCATCCAGTTGTTTCAGGTTGATATACTTTCTAATGAGCAAAAGAGATTTTCACTTGGAATCGAATTAATTTAAAAATTGTTCGACGACAAAACTCTGATCCGTATTCAGTAACAACGAATTTTTGCTAAATCTGGTTATGCAGCGATGCTGAATTCGTTTCTACTTTTTGAATTCACCCAGTATTAGAATTCTGACTAGTTCAGTCAGCTTGTTTTATCTATACTTAGTTCTATTGGTAATGTCATTACAAGATGTCACCAGCATTATACATTTTTAGTCCAGTATAAGCAGCAATCATGCTGCGTATACTAGACTAAATATAAATACGTAGTATAACTACTTAATTTTTTCAATGGTCATAAAATTATTATAATTATGATAATTGATTTTATGTGTTTTGTTGTTTTATGATAATTTTATTACGTCGTCTTCCATTTTTACCAATGATCGGTCTAACTTGTTAACTCAGCACAACGTTCAAGCATCTTCAGTACATTTTTTACTCCCGCCCTCCTAGCCAATTAGATTTCTTACTTACATTCTGAGTTACTGAACACGGCTCTGGTGCCAGCGGGATTAGATGAGAATATTTGATTGGATTGATAGAACAAGCAAACGCAACTCATGGATCATTTTCTAAGGGAGGAGTGTCTCCAGAGAAGACTTTCTGTGGCAAATACTTCATTTAACATATGCTCAATAATTTCTATAGAACTTTTAACTTTATTAGAGAATGTATGAAGATTTTAAGAATGGGAAAATCTGTTTATTTCGAAATTTAGATTCAAGCGAAATCATCAATGTCAGAACTTTCAGCTTATGGAAAAGCTGGAGCAGTCGCTGAAGAAGTACTTTCCTCAATTCGCACAGTAGTGTCTTTTGGAGGTGAACGAAAAGAAATTGACAGGTACACAGAATTTTTAAGCCTATTCTAAAGATAAATGATGAAAATAATCAAATTCCGTTAAATTATCACCTTACACATTATTTAATTTTCAATGATATTAGCATTTTTGACATTATTCTATTGACGAGATCATTTTTAAAACGATAAGTGTGTACATCAGTGTTTTTCAACTTTTCTTTTTATCTCGCGGCACACTTGAACCTATAATTAAATTTCCTCGGCACAAATTTACGAGGAAAAAATCTAAACATTCTATCTCCATATTACTTACTAGTAATATGGTGATAGAATGTTTAGGCTTCACCTAATTCTTTTTGTCTATATTTTTTGTAAATTAAACAAAATAGTATTGTTGTTCCTTAAAATAGCAGCAGGTTACAATAGTTATTTAAATTAATAACTTTCATTTACATAAGAAAAGCAATTAATATTAAGTCTTTATTTGCATTTAAAAGTGGCGTGATAATTGCTTTTAGAAAACTGTCCAATAGCCTGCTATTTCTAAGTTAAAATAATTTGAACTAAATATGGACAATTATAGGTACATTTTTGATTTAAAGAAAATTTCATTTTAAATGAAATAACCTGGAGTTATGCACATATAATTTTGCTTATGAATATACATTTTTACTACATTATGTATACGTTTATTTATTATAACAATGAAAAACTCGTATAATCAATTTAAAGTGGTTTTAATTTTGACATGTACACTTATTGTTGTTTGGGTTTTTTCGAAAATAATTTATTTCATAACCTTCAAAAATTTTCGCAGCTTACCGGTGAAAATCATTGGTGTACAGTACAGTATATATTAATTATAATTAGTAAAATAGTTGTTTACAGAATGAATTTAATATATTTCAGATATGAAAAAAATCTTATTTATGCAAAAAAGAATGGAATTAAACGTGGATTGGCAACTAGTGTTGGGTCGTGCTTGGTATGGTTTACAATTTATTCAAGTTACGCTCTAGCCTTCTGGTATGGAACAGAATTGATCATAAAATCGCATGAAAATAATTCGAAAGAATATAAACCCAGTACATTAATTATAGTTAGTATTGACTTATGAAAAATTGAACATGACAAATTCATCAAATGGATTTAAAAATAGTAAATTTATATGTAATTTTTATACAATTTTTTTCAGGTATTTTTCAATGTCTTGCAAGCGGCTATCTATATGGGAGAAGCTACACCATACTTTGAGGCATTTGCAATGGCTCGAGGAGCTGCTGCTAATATATTCAATATTATTTTACAAGTAAGTTTCTGATAAAGTTTAACTTAAGCACTTTTCGTACAATTTATCAACCTACTGATCTCGGAGATCCGCGATCGAATCGGACAAGTAACTAATCAGGAGTAATTCATGTATGATCTGTCCGAGATATGTCGGACCCAGTCTTTCACCATCTGGTTGCCCTGTTTTTGGCCAGGCTAAACCTACGGTGGATGTGGAAAATCGCCTTGTTAGTGCTCACTGGCAGAGAGTTAAAAAAAAAAATGAAAAACAAAGTTTATATAATTTAATTTAATGTCATAATCAACAATTATGTTTACAAGTGTTTATTTATATTGACAATTATTAATCATTTATTGTAGGTACCACATATCGATAGTTCTTCAGAAACCGGAGAAAAACCAAAAAATCTTATTGGGAACGTTCAGTTTAAAAACGTTTGCTTCAGATATCCTGCAAGATTCGATGTGCCGGTAAGTCTAAACAACAAATTCTAGTTGGCAGCAATTTATGAATACTTTCAACGAGATATAATTGATTTTATAGGTTTTGAATGGACTTACATTAGAAGGAAAAGCAGGTCAAACAATTGCACTCGTTGGTTCAAGTGGCTGTGGAAAAAGTACTGTTATTCAGCTATTGCAAAGATTTTACGATCCTCTAAGGGGACAGGTAAAACAATCATTATTGCTTTAGAACATATTTTAAATGAAATAAATTAAAAATATGATTAAAAATTGCAGTCCGGCATTGTAACGATGTCACAATAAACAATTACTCGTTAAAATTTATCTTAAAATTCTGCAAAAAATAAAATTAGTTTAATTCTGCATGTCATTTTAACGGAATTCAACTGAACGCTGTAATTGGTCGCGGGTTCTCGCTCCATCAACGGGCAGGCCATGTGAACTTTTCCGGGTTCTCTTCACTTCACCTAAATATGGGGCAATTTTACATAAAATGTCCTATCGGAAGGCACCCTGATTGGCATATCGCTCAAGTGTCGCGTTACCTTATTCAAACCAATCCAATTCAATCCGATTTTGTGTTCCTACTGTGAACTGTCCTTATACTTTGCAAAAATAATTTTACGTATATACAAGTATTTTACTAAATTTAGTTTTATTTTAAACTTAATTTAAACGCCTCACCAATACTGCTAGTTAAGTAACCGTTTTACAAGTAATATCTTTCATTTAATCTCTTATTTTAGACAAATTTCAACAGAAAAATTTCGCTTATATTGTTTATTTTAACGTCCGTATTTATTTTCATATTTGTTTATTTTATTATGGGAGCTGGTCGCTCCAAGTCATGTATATCATCAATTATATTTCTAATTAAATTGTAAAGAAAAATTTTAATTTATTATTAAAGACATTAAATATATGTGTTTAATTAACAGATACTTTTAGATGGAAAAGAAATTGGCACGTATAATTTGGGTTGGTTGAGAAAGCAGATTGGAGTCGTTGGTCAAGAACCGGTTCTTTTCTCTTCTTCCATTGCTGAAAATATTCGACATGGTTATCCCCAAGCTACAGATGAAGAAATTCAAAACGCTGCAAAAGCTGCTAATGCCCACGATTTCATTTCAAAACTTCCAAACGTAATTATTAGTATTTACTTCCAGAGTAGTCAATATAACTCTCGTATTGGTGATTTTAATTTAAAGTATTAGAAAAGATTAAATTCTAACAATCATATTTTCGAAAATTTTGATAAGAACTGAAAGTTACTACAAATAAATCTATATGTAAATATTTTTCTTATTACGTTTTAAATGCATTATTGCCCGTTTGAAGATGTCTGTTTTTATACAACACAAAAGTTAGGCCAGGAACATACATGCGTAAAACTGTGTGGCAGAAAACTGAATCAGAAATCAGCTTTCATTTCAGTTTCTGTTTTACGCTTTTATGCCAGAACACACATACGTAAAAATTCTGGACGAATAGGAAACGTCACTACCGCCAACAGTACTAATTTTATTAATTTTTTTCCTCTCATATATCTATTTCTTTATACTTCCATTTTTCTCTCCGCTTCCTCTGTTTTAATATAGAAAATTTAAATTAATACACTTGTATTCCGAATTCAAATAAAGAACGTGTGATCTAAATACTTGGCCTATATATCGATTCTACTAGACCTACCTGTTATTTCAAATTTTGCACCTATAGCCATCCATAAAATTTGTGTTTAAATACAGTGTCTTTATACATGACACTGATGTGGTCGAACGGATTCAATAAACCCCCCTATTTCATTTATTTTTCGTTTTTTCGAGACCGTCACAATTATAGGGTTAACCCTCATTGCCGCCACCGTTAGAATAAAAGCCACGTGTATACTTTGACGTCACAGAAAAGACTTCTCTTTATTGGAGGAATTTTGGCGTAAAAATTTTACCGCGTAAAAAGTAGAGACATGCTCTACTCTTTTTCAGTTCTGTTTCAGCCAAAATTTCAGAAAAATTTTTACGCTTTCTGTTTTATGCTAAATTTTATGCCGAATTTTACGCATGTGTGTTCCTGGCCTTAGACTAGCCTGATGTCAATATCAGAATATTGCCAAGAATAAGTTCCTCTGTAAAATTGAGTTTGCATGTAAAATGATAATTCAGTTTCAATTTCTCTCATAAAAGTTTACAATCTCAAACAAGTACTTTCTAATATTCCCTATTTGTTAAAGGACAAATATAAAATTAATAATTTGATTTTTCGATAACCATTTTCCAACCCGCATATTTATGACAATGCTATTGAGAGAATCCTCCAGCATTATAAATTTTAGCGTATTTGTGCCATGAAGTAGGTTCATTATTTTTACTGTTAGAAAATACATGACCTTTTTACATACAAAATTACATATTTGAATTTTTAGCGCTATGAAACTGTTGTTGGTGAAAGAGGAACACAACTGAGTGGAGGTCAAAAACAAAGAATTGCCATAGCCAGAGCTTTGGTACGAAATCCTAAAATACTTCTCTTAGACGAAGCTACATCCGCTTTGGATACCGAAAGTGAATCCATTGTTCAACAGGCTTTGGACCAGGTTTGTAACTGCAATTAAAATAATATTTTGATTACCGTTGATTAATTAATAATTAATTGATGCTTAAATAGCTTTTTTGAAGATATCTTTTATGTTTTTAAAACATTCAATTTTATTATTTGTAAAAGCAATGACAAAGATTACTTCAATTTTCATTGTTGGAAAACCAATAAGTGAGATCATAATTTTTCTTTCTGTCATTCTATAAAATTTCTGTCCAGTGGATACAACCACTTAACACCGACAGATGGTCACGATATCAGACCTGAATAAAGGGTTGGCGGAGTTGTGTTTTCTGGGTTTTCTTCATATGTCTAACACCTAAATAGGGGCTAATTTTCCCATAGTAATTTCTCTTGGAAGGCATCTTGCTTGCAGATCGCGCATGTATCGCATTGGAATTAGTTATCCAATGTAATTTTACCTTTGTATAGACGATACAATTTTAATTTGGGATTAATTACAATATTTTTATTAATCCCGAATTAAAATCTTATTATCTATACATTAACAAATTAATTCATAAAGATATGCAACTTTTCACATATCTATGAAATTTTCTTCATAATTATTATATTAATTTTCAAAATTTCAATTTTCAATACTTATTTCCAATGCTTGTTTCCAATACAAACAATTTTGTTTTTATACTTATTGCACTACTTCAAATTTTATTCATTCGTTTTAAATTGAAAGGCTGTTTGCAAAGTAGGAAAGGTTTGAAATTGAATTAACAGCGCTGCACTTTCAAAGGATTAAATATACTGTCTCTAAATACAATGAAAGATTACTAGGATTCTGTTTAAGTATTGATGGAAACTACATACATATCCACGGAATTTTTTGCCGTTTCACTTTCCCAGCTGTTATATATACATAACATGGAAAGTATTGGAATCGTGTCAAATTTGGCCTTCCGAGATTTTTGTAAATCTCCACGTTTTGAGACCCCCTGAACCCAAAAAAGTCAGAAAAAAAGGTAAAAAAAAAAAATCCGTGGATGTGTGTGTGTTGGCGTCTAATTCGTTTAATATCTGAAGATGAGGTAAAGATTAAGAAATGAAATTTGGCAAGGTAGCTTGTATATAGAAGCATTGATGCTATTAATTTTTGGTGATAAAAGTCGAGGGGAGGAGAAATAGAAGGTGGTCACGTTATATCTCGCGTGGGGATGGCCTTAATGAAGATTTTACTTGTTATTAACATTTACAGATCTTTATAAAACTCATCTTTACACTCAAAGTTAAGTCTTTTGCTATTTTATAATAATTAAAAACAAATAAAGTTTTTATAACAAAATTTCATAATAAATAGTGCCACATATAATTTTATTTATTTATTACGATTAATAATTAAAAAGTGATTTTTAAATAAAATCTCATAACAGCCGGGAAAGTTACGCAACTCACTGCTGGACTTTTTTTACTTCTTTGGGTTCAGGAAGTCTCAAAATGTGGGGATTTAAAAAGAAAACCCGGCGGCTCAAATTTGACACGATTCCAATAGTTTTTCTTGTTATGCATACTTAATAGCCGGGAAAGTATTAGGATTAAGCCACTGTTGAGCTCAGCCTTTTGAATTCATTCTTGCCTTAGCTAGTGTTACCACCCGTTCGGTTTTCACCCGGACAGTCCGGGAATTGACTCACTGTCCGGGTAAACTATTAATTTTGTCCGGTAATTTCGTAGAAATTGTGAAATTACGATGAAACAAAGTTCTTGCAAATATTGTTATAAATTTACACCATTTGAACAACAGAAGACTTCATACTCACTAAAAACTCATCTGCCATTCCGCCATGTTACTCTGTTTATGCTGACGTGTGACGCGCAACCTACTTCTCGACTTTTTTTTTTTCTTGCATGTTACTCCTACGCAAGTCCCTAGTGTAACTGTAACTGAGTTAGAACCAGCATGCGCGTTATTCTTCGCATTGTAAAATGACATTGCGCATGCGTCAGGAACTTCTGTTCGAAGAAACCTGACCTGCCGTCCGGGTCAGCAATTTTGTAAAGCTTTATACTACACCATATTCGGTCATCAATAATTTTATATTTACTTTCATGTATTTATCTTATTATATTGAATATTTTATGAATTTCTACAGGCTAGAGAAGGCAGAACGACTTTTGTTGTTGCTCATCGCTTGAGTACTGTAAGGACTGCAGACAAAATTATCTGCATAAATAAAGGAGTCGTTGCTGAGGTTGGAACGCATACAGAATTAATGAAACAGAAAGGACTTTATTATCAAATGGTTATAAAACAAGTAGGGCTTTTTCATTTTATTCTTAACTGTACTATATATTTTTGAAATATTTTATTCGTTACTATTTTATAAATAGTTTGATGATATATTTACAATATTTAAATAAATGCTAATCTTATATAAGCTTGTTATTTGAAACCATGCCTATATTCTTCGTATACTTTTTTAAAACTACAATGAAGCGTTGGTTGAAGACCCTACACTATAAAACGTCCATTCATTCAATTCTTTATTCCTAATTCCTTCAACTTTTTTCTCGAGAACTAAATTGAAGTACTTAAAACGACTAACAACATCCATAGTATTAAATGTCAAGATTTACCAAGAATGTGAAGTACGAAAGACTGTAAAAGTCATGAGAATAAACTATTAAAGACAGACTTCAAGAGTAAACTGAAGAAGAGTTTCAAGCTCTAAGTGCGTTTTGGCTGATGGATCGACCAAAGTCAAGAATTGAATAAAAGGATGTTGAATAGTCTATAGCGGGAGTGGCGAACCTTGGTTACCCGTGCCCAAAGTGATACGGAAGGAGAAA
This sequence comes from Centruroides vittatus, assembly GCF_030686945.1. Taxonomy (NCBI): domain Eukaryota; kingdom Metazoa; phylum Arthropoda; class Arachnida; order Scorpiones; family Buthidae; genus Centruroides; species Centruroides vittatus. The sequence continues at coordinate 1,357,924 of NW_027122173.1, forward strand.
TCATCTGGCACATAAAGTATAATACGATTTCGATATATCATCTGTGTTTTTCAATTATCCTTCCAGTTTACCACATGTTCATCGTTTTTTTCAATCAGCTTTTTTACGTTTATTCTAGTTAAAGCATATTCGTTTAACTTCTTTAAATATCGTTATTCGAAGTCTAAAATTTTGGCACGCATAAACAGCTTTATAGTTAAGAATGCTTACTATATGACACCCAGGCTCAAAAAGGTTCTCCATCCCTGGTGTATAGTTCAATCAACATCCCATTGTGGTTTGATAGAGTATACTTATAGTAATCTAATAACTGATAACTCAAAATTTGCAGAAAAATATAATTTTAAAGTTTTATTTTCTCGTGATATTTAGATTTAGCTGTAGTACGAATTAGCGACCGACATATTGTGATTGCTGCTTCCTTTTGGTGAATGTATTCAGGAATGTTGTTGCAAAAAATGGTTACCATATCGATAAAGATATATTGGTCTTGTACGTACAATAATGAATAACTCATTCATTATAAGAGAATTGTACATACAAGACCAATATATCTTTATCGATTATATAATTTTTTAAAACTCTTAAAGTTTTTTTCTGCTGATATGAGGGCGAACGAATGGCTTCTATTTAATCAAATACTAAAGGCTAATATTCTGCAATACTCAAAAAACTGAGTGATCTATGTAAGTTCAGGATATAAGTATGAAATCCACCCAATCGATGTTTTTTAAAATAAATATTATGTTTTGGCCGCCTTTTTTTGAAAAATTTGTATGCAACTTACATAAAGATATACCAATGACAAATATTCATCGAAGTCATCAAAACAGTATTTTTGACACCAAACGCAATGCTGCAGTTCTGGACACAAAAACTTGAAGCTTTCGCTGGTATTTGCTGCACGCTGGCATATAAAGCATAATTTTAATAACAAACCTGACCCCAAGTATTACGATAAATTAGCATAGGTGAAGGATGTGAAATAATCCCCACAGTCGTACTGCCAATGATAAATTATAATCTGAATCGCATTTGAACGTAGGATCTCTATGACAATAAGTTATAAATTAACTATACTGCTATGTTGTTGACTATTATAAATGTATTTTCTTAAAAACTTAAATACTATTATTATCTAATTAAATTTTCATAACATAATATGCTTATAAAATTTCTTTTATTATAGAATTTGGAAACTGAAGAACCGATTGAGAACTTAGAAGAACAAACACTCAATTTAACACAACCAACAACAAAACTCAATCTAACTCGTAACATAAGCACAATAAGCAATGGGTCCACTAATTTGAAATCGGAAATTAGTCCAGTTCTTCCTCAGGTAATAAAATCTCGAAAATCAATTGTTCAAATGCTGTTTATCCAAATTTGATTTCCAAAATTCTCATATTTTAATTGTCAAACCTTCAATTACGATTTAGATCAATGACAAAAACGACGATGAAAATATTAATAATAAGCGATTGGTAAAAGTTGCAGCGCAGGAGTGGCCATATTTACTTACTGGATGCGCTTGTTCTCTAATAATGGGTTTATCTATTCCTATTTATGGAATAATTATTGGCGATGTTATACAAGTAAGTGTAATTGAATTTTCTTTCGAGCTTATTTCACTCTTGTTATGGTTACAAAACAATACACAGTTACATAAATATAAGTACAGGTACATTCAAACATCAGAAGGCCATTGAGTAGGCTACTGACAAAACTCTGTAAACAGAAACATAAAGTAGAACCGTTGTTTGGAGACTACCTTGTATTCATCTTCGATCTACTTTTCTGGGAAAAAATGGCAGCCTTTGTACATGTACATGGTCTTTGTTAAAAGCGTCGACTGTATTTAGTTATATAAATACTTATGATGATAATTAAGACAATTAAGCATTCATAGTTAAATACAGTAGAGCGTCGATAAGTGGAACCAATTGGGGACTGGGGTCCTTCCAGTTAATGATTTGTTCCAGTTTCCGACTTTGTACGAAAAAATACATTAACCTGTCCGATGTTCAAATTTTTCTCCGTTGCGTATCGCTTTCTGTTGAATTTTTCTCCGTTGCGTGTCGCTTCGTGTTGAATTTTCGTCGATTTTAAGCCTAACGAAAATTTTTATAATAATCATCGAGGTTATCGTATCGTTAAAAATTATTTCTGCATTTTGTACAAACAAAATAAATATATTAAAGAATATAAAAAACATGAAAATTATACTTTAGAAGTAAATTTAGTTTCAAAAACATTCGATTCAGCACGACACAGTCCAACTGAAAATCGTTCCACTTTCCGGCCATTCCACTTACCGACGTTCCACTTATCGACGCTCTACTGTAGTTTAATTTTTACAAATTTTTACGACTAAAATAAACGAATAATAACACATTCTAAAATTAAATTTCTACGACAAAAATGTTTTATTTTAATTAAAGTTAAAATATAAAATATAAAATTTTATTTTTTACATTTCATAATTCTGCTAGCATATAACTAAATTTGATATTAGAATTTAAGAAAAAGTAATTTTTCTAAAATTCACACTTTGTACACTTCATAAAAGTAATGATTTTTCATGAAAATTAAAATAATTTTTAGATGTTATCAAGCATAGATAAAGTACAGATTCGAAAAGACACAACCTGGTTCTCGACGTTGTTCATGATTATGGCGGTTATTACTGCAATTGCGGCTTTTCTTCAGGTATTTAAACGTTTATTATGAAACGTTATCATAATTTACTAACTTCGGATATTTTGTAAGGTTATAAAATTAAATTATGACGTATAATCTTTAGTCATTGATGTTCACAATTGCTGGGGAAAGATTAACAATGAAACTTCGAAAGAACGTATTCGCAGTTATGGTTCGTCAGGTTGGTATATAAAATGCTGTATTAAAAATTTCTATTAATACAACGTTATGTGAAAATCATACTTTCCTTTAAAGCATATTGGATGGTTCGATGAACCTCAAAACAACACCGGGGCGTTGTGTTCAAAATTATCGTCTGATGCTTCTCAGATACAAGGTGTAAGTATTTTTGTTTTTATGCTATGTGTCTGTTATGTTTTACAAATTATTTCTGAATCTCATATTGAAATGTTTATAGGCTACAGGGGCTCGACTAGCTACATTAAATCAAGCTCTTGCCACATTGATAGCTTCAGTTGTAATTGGCATTTATTATAACTGGAAGATAGGTCTAGTCGTTCTTAGTTTTGTCCCTCTTGTTTTACTGGCTACGTATTTGGAAAGTCGAATTATTAGTGGACATCTCTTGAGAGAAAAGAAATCCACAGAAAGCGCCACAAAGGTATAAGACAGAAATTCTACTTAATGATATTAAATTAGCTATTATCTAGATGTAATGAACGTAATTAATTATGTAGAATACTTTCAGGATTCTCAGCTAAATATATTTATAACGAATTTATAAAGATTTCAAATCTTATTACATTCATAAATAATTAATTACACTGCTGACCATTAAAACTGCTACATCATGAAAGCTGCACGCAACAAATGTTATATTTGCATGAAAGTACATGCTGTGATATGTAAATGTATAGCATTTCAGCACATGCTAGCAAAGTATGTAGGTAAGGCCACCTACAGCAGTGGTTCCCAACCGGTGTTCCGCGGAACACTGGTGTTCCGTAAGCATCTCCCAAGTGTTCCGCAGATTTAGTCGCAAATCGGAAAGTGTACAATCGTATTCGAGCCGCCGGATATCAAAATCATTAAAATCATAAAATTTTCATAAACTTAAATATATTTGTACAGTACGACTCGTACTTATGGAGTGTACTACTGTTTCGAATAAGATAAAGGCAATGATAAAAACTGAATGAAATATGTAAAAAGCATCAGGCACAAGTTTCCCATTAAAGTTATTTAGATATATTTTTTCCTGTCTTAGAATTGGCGTTAATAATATGAGTAGAGATTTTGAATTATAACTGCTCACTTCTAATAAAATAATATGAAATACATAAGCTTGTCATCAGTTAACTTAAGTAAGTGTTCCGCTAAAGAAAGTTGCTCACAAAAGTGTTCCGCATCCTAGAAAAGGTTGGGAACCACTGACCTACAGTCTGTTTAAAAGGGAAAGCGTAAAGCGGGTTTTTTTATACGGAAATAGCATTCGCACGCTGGTTGCTTGTGTAAAGCTTTTTTAATGCCTTGTGTAATGGTGCGTCCTACGTGACAGCGTCCGCGAGCGGAAAGAATCTTTCTACGCGCTTCCAACTCGCGAGCGACCTCTGTCCAGAGTGGACGCGTGTTGTTTACAAAGTGGCGGCAAGGCGACTTCGTCGAATGTTTGCTATAGAAAATAGAGAGGTTGCGCCGACATTTTCAACGCGAAAATGTGAACGTCGGACGTTTAGTGTTGCCTTCCTGTAAGCCTAGAAGTTTGACAATGACGTTTGGAACGTCAATGGAATCATGCTCGACGTTCCAAACGCCATTGTTAAATTTTAGGCTTAGAGGAAGGCGGCGCTGAACGTCCGACGTTCGCGTTTTCGCGTTGAAAACGTCGGCCGCAACCTCGCTAATATGACAAGCATTAAAACGTTAAGTTTGAAAGGTAAATGTTATCACTAACTAGATAAACAACAAATGTAAAGATTCTTCATAGAATAAGTTAAAGTTTTGTTTTTAAAATGCATTTACAAAATCAGAAGTTATTAAATTACGTAAAAGTTATTAATTGAAGTATATACAACATATATACACAATTTATTTGTCATTCTGTCTCATTCATGTACAAAATCAGCCCTTTTCCTCTTTGGATGCGGCAATTAAACTTGCTTGGTAGCTGCTTCCTGCGCGAGCGTGTAGAAGGGATAATTATCTGGTGGTCGTTGTGGTAGCTGCACGCTAAACGCGGTTACTCCGGACACGCACATTAGGTCGCGTTTTTTTTCATACAATGGTCAATATGGAATGTGCAGCTCATGTAGCTATTTACTCCGAGAACGAGAATATGGACGCATGCCTCCGATTAGCCAGCCTTATAGATGGACTGGCCATACGCGCGAGGGGGGGAATAATGCCTTCCCGGAGGTTTTTTAAGGAAAACTGGACCCTATTCAGGCGTTACAGACGTAGAGAAAACCCGGAAAACTCCACGTCGGCCAGCCTCGCTCGGATCCCACGACCGAACTCCCACCGCCGATTGCAGAGACAGAGTTTACGTTAAACGACGTTTAACAACAGAACGGCCTATAGACGTTGGCTGGCTGAACCGCGGTTTAAAATGCGTTGCAAAGACGACGAGCGTCTATTTCTGAACGCTCTCTAAAGGAACTTCGGCAATACATTGGCTCTTACTTTCTCCGTCATTACTCTCCTGTTTTAGGAGTCGTTCGGCCACTCGGATTATTCGTTTGTGACATCAGAATAGGTCGCCAACTATATTCCGAAAGCTTCCGGAAATAAAATCTTAAGGCCGTCAACAACCATTATTCGGCAATTAATGACAATCTTTTTCCATTTCGATATTTAATTTCGTCGCCAATACGGTTTAAAATAAGAACAAATCCATATTTAGAAAATTTATACCGAATTCGAAATTCGTCTTCGGAATAGATTTTTAAGGAATTATTTCGACATCGTCTCCCTTCGTAACTGTCGAAATGTAATAGTAATAATAAAAAATGAATAATTTTAAATATATATTTTAAATATTTCTATAAAAAGATTTCGGTAATTATTAAAATTGTCTTGTTTAACAGAGCGTTCTGACTAGGTGATTAACTACAATGACTTCGAAATGCATTAACGTTTTATAACCGACACGATACTCGAATTGTAAATAAAACTACAATTAATTTAAACCGGATGCATTTAAGTCTTTACCCATTTGAATATCGGAATTAGAACATTTAAAACAAATTTAAAATATTTAATTTTGTTATTTTTGCTCCAAGCAATTAATTAATAAATAATTATTCGATTCGTATTGTTTACAACATTTATCGAAGAAATGATATTCATTTTTATCTAAACTTTTCCACCAACAAAACTACCACTCGAATTAAAAAGTCCTCTAAACCTGCTGTCCAGTGAGTCTAGAAAGTAGGTCAAATAACTTGTTTCTAATCGCTGTCTACATTAACGCTCGGCAAGCTCGAAACGCTGTCTCTGCAATGAAATTTTTCCGAACCGCGGTCTATCCGATCTGTAAACCGCCGTCGGCCTCTAAACGTTCTCTCTGCGATCGGCTGCCAGTGTCTGCACGGACAGGGCGACGACGTCTGCAGCATCACGGATTAAAAGCATGGCGACCATTGCTGCGACTTCCCTTGACACTGCAGCGGAGATAGAAGCGTCTACAATGGTACATTCAACGACGAATATGGATGCAGGAGTGGCGTCACGTCGTCTTTTCAGAGGAAATCTGGTTATACATACAGCATCATGATGATCGTATCAGTGTGTGGATGCACCGAGGGAAACGATCATTGCCAGTGTGCATTCGTCATCGTCATCATGCGGCCCCAGCACCTGCAGTGATGGTATGGAGTGCTAACGCTATTTTTCAACAGGAGAATGTACGACCCCATACTGTTCTGACCTTCCTGTATACAGAGGGTGTTCGACTGTTGCCCTGGCCAGCACGTTCTCCTGATCTGTCACCAATTAAGAACATCTGGTCATTGGTTGCAGAGATACTGGCATGCCACCCACTCGCCAGTACGTATGATAGATGAACTCTGGCATAAATTGAAGCCTCATGGACTGCTATATCCATACCTGCCATCCAAACTCTGTTCAACTCGATGCCCAGCTTAATGACAGCTGTTATTGCTGCCAAAGGCGGCTGCTCTTGGTAATGATTTCTGCATGCTTTGTGTCTCAAAATTACCTGTCAATTTAATCATATCTTTCTCCCATTATACTGTATGTGTACAATAAATATGATTCTGATATTTGATTTCCTCCCTGGTGTAGCATCGTTAATGGCCAGCAGTCTATATACGGACGTACTTCTATCACAATTTAATATAATTTACTTTTAAAAATAATTAAAATTTTCTTAACAATTTTAATTATTATTGATGTAGATTTCAGTTGAAGCCATTGAAAATATTCGCACAGTAACGTCTCTTCACCAGCAAGAATCGTTTTACAATAGCTACGTAACATTTTTATCAGAGTCATCCAGGTAATATGTTCATATCAATATGAAAAGTTCCTTTAATATATTTTTAGATTTTTCTTTTAAATTAAAAACTCAGCTGGAATAATTTTATTAAAAATTTAATTGTTTTTTTAATTAGAAGAAAATTTAAGACAAGATGTTTCGCTCGTGGTTTGACCTTTGGTTTTGCTCAGAGCATTCCAACTTTGGCTTATTCCGTAGCCATGTACTACGGAAGTATATTGATGGTGGAAGAGGACTTAAAGTTTGGAGATCTTTTTAAGTAAGTTGAAAAGTTATTATTGAAATATTTTTATGAACCTATTAACTATAATAAACGAAATGTAATAAGAATGCTCGTATCTGTCAATCTTATTACTTAATTGTTCTTCATGTTCATTTATATTTTGTGATATTTTTATAATTTCAAAAATTAAACAATAATTATAATCAATTTTCATTTTAAATAGAATTACTGAAAGTATTATTTTGGGAACAATGATGATGGCAGAAGCAGTTTCGTTTGCACCAAACTATCAAAAGGCAAAAACTGCAACAAATAGAATATTTAAATTTTTAGATATCAAATCAAAAGTCGACAGTTTCTGTCAAGCGGGGCTCAAACAGGTAACAATTGATTACAATATACAATCAAATACTTTTTAATAATTCTGTTTATTTATTATATTACTGAATTTTTATATTGATAGACCTCCCCGATATCTATTGATAATAACAATCGTCGATATTCCTGTATAGAAAATTTTTGGATAAAATTCTTTATTTCGGGGAAATTTTAAGCGGGTATTATTTCAGCTAAGTAATAATGAATTCATTGCTCGAAGAAAAGTATTGTTTATAATCATGCTATTAAATAAATGTTCTGATTGACTTTTAAAACACTTTCAATTAAAATTTATTGCGTACTTCGTATTAGTACTTTTGAGAGGAAGATTTTTCCGTTCTCTTCAAGAGTATTAACATGACTAGGATGAGATGGCATAAACTAGAATTTTATATTGGATGTGTAGATTGACAGGATTACAAATAAAAGTGAAGGTGAGAAAATGCAGGAGGCAAGGTCGAGATGGTTTCGGCATATGAGGGGAAGAGGAAGCTTTGTTTACTGGAAGGAAGATTGTGATAATGGAAACTGATAGGAAAATGAAGGCACAAGAAAATGTGGGAAAGAGACCCACAGCGATGAAGCCAAAGAAAAAATGGATAACAGATTACGAAGCTCGTTAAAACACTAATTCTATGAATAAAACAATCTAAGCTAACTGATGAAGTAACTTCGTATTGTGATATTCCGATAGCAATATACTAATATCGGAAATTTTTCAATATTGACGTATCTGTATATCGATAGCTGTGAGAATAATGAAGTCTAATTGATAGATTTCTAAAAGGAAAAAACAGTATTATTCTCTAATATTAAAAACAACAAAGCTTTAGGCTATACAAAATTTAATTTTTCAAAATATCGTTCAAATGAAAGTGAATTCGTAAATTAGTTTAAAATACATAATAATTTATTTAAGTGTTTATAGTAAATAGTTAATCTTATTTTAGAACTAAAGCTGAGTGTTTAATGTTAAATTTAATTGATTAATTAATGACAACTTAAAATTTATTCAGGTATCAACATCTGGTTGTATCGAATTCAAAAACTTGTTTTTCAATTATCCAACACGTTCAGAAGTAAAAGTATTAGAAGGTCTGGATTTGACAGTAAGTTCTGGACAAACTGTAGCATTAGTGGGAAGTAGTGGATGCGGTAAAAGTACCTGTATACAATTATTGGAAAGATTCTACGATGCACTCGATGGAGAAGTGGTACGTTCCATTAAATTCATTTGTAAAGTATAAAAATGTAGTGATATAGATGTCTGTGCTGTTATATTCGTATTAAATAATGCTCAGGGACGTAAGGCTTGCACTTACCTAACGCGCTGTACCAAAGGGTAGCAACAATGTGCAAGTTACTTTCTATTGCCTTGCATATTTATAATTCATATTTTCACTTATACCCATTAGTTATCGTATATCCATCGTATTAGTTTCATACACACCTAAATGTAAATATAAATTAGTAGCGGAAATTGGACTTACTCTAAGGGAAGCTAGTTTTCTATATACTAATTATATCAAAAATAAATGATATTTTATAACGAAATTCGGTGTGCTACTATTAAATTATTAGCTAAATAAATGCATATTGTTACATACCTTGGTAGATTCGGGTTTAGAAATTATTTTGGGATATGCGGATTCACATGTTTAGTAGAATATTTTTATATATATTTCTAAATAATTTTCAAAATATATTTCAGTTGGTTGATGGTATTAACATCGAGAATCTGAATGTATCTTGGCTGAGATCACAAATTGGTTTGGTATCTCAGGAACCAGTTCTCTTCGGCTATAGCATCGCTGAAAATATCGCTTACGGTGACAATTCCCGACAAGTTACGATGGACGAGATTATCGAAGCCGCTCGTAAAGCCAATATTCACAATTTCATAGCATCCTTGCCAGCTGTAAGAACGCTTAACATTATAATAAAAAACTTATTTGGTGCTATTGATTAACTAATTTGAATTTTATAGGGATATGACACCAGTGTAGGTGATAGGGGCACGCAGTTAAGTGGTGGTCAGAAACAGCGCATTGCTATCGCAAGAGCTTTGGTTCGGAAACCAAAAATTCTTTTATTAGATGAAGCAACATCTGCACTGGACACAGAAAGCGAGAAGGTAAATAATATAAAAATATTTATAAAATAATCCCCAAAATTCTTCATTATAATAAATTACCGTTTTATCTCCTATTCCAGATAGTACAGGATGCGTTAGATCAAGCACGTGTAGGAAGAACTTGCATCGTTATTGCTCATCGATTATCCACCATACAAAATGCCGACCAGATTGTAGTTATTCATAAAGGAAAAGTTGTTGAGAAAGGAACCCATAATTCTCTTTTGTCAAAAAAGGGTCTTTATCATAAACTGTGCGCCTTTCAATCTGGAAAATTAAGTGATTCATAAAAGTCAACACGTACAGTACTCTACAGTTCATACCTAGGTTAAAAAGTGACTAAAAGAAAACACACTTATTTTATTTATACCATTTTTAATGTCGATGTTGGTACATTTTATTTATAATATATAGTATGTTGCTTGTGATATATATGTATAAACGGTAACTTTTTATTGATATTGCATAAATTTTTATTAAAAAATAAAAAAAAACACATTTTTTAAAATTTATTCTTTCCATCATATGAGTACTATCAAAAGCACTATGCGTATAAGAGCACTTATTCGTTCTATCAAGCCCATCGAGGGTTCGACCAGTCTACATTGGCGCGGTTGGGAAGAGAGCGGTGTCAGCTTGCCCAATGGCAAGTAAACGTTAGACAATATGTTAAAAATGTTAATGACTTTTTAGTAGCTTAAAAATATAATAGAAGTTTTAATAGTATTACTAAATGCAACTAAAATTTCTGTTGTATTACTATTTTAATAGTCATTTTTCGAGAATATGTTATATTTAAGAATGTAATAAATAACTGAAAATACAGTGGATGATCGGTTAACGAAACACCTCACAAAACAAACACAAGAAGAAGCGACGTAAAGTAATGAATACCAATTAGTCATCCCTTGTCTTCAGGCATATATCAGAAACTTTTTAGAGAGCGGGAGACGTCGACATCGACGCTCAACCCGTCGGATAGTATTCCTCCGAACTTTGAAACTCTCCCTTGTAATTCCAGCCTTTTATTTTTTCTGACAAACAATTCTTTTATAGTATTCGCGAGACTGTCGGGCGGGCATTCGTTGAGTTTTGCGTCGGTTTTTATTTTCGAAAGGCGAGAGTATAATAGCAAAGATAGAGTAGGCAGATGTCGTCTGATGTCGCTAAGCAGTATGACTTGAACAGGTCTACAGTAGGCCGCAGTTCAATCATATCTAAGAAAGATACTGTATAAATCAAGAAGACAAGCAGATTGAGGAGTAACAAAAATCACATCTGAGAAATGAACATTGAAGAGCTCATAATGGAACCTGAAACTGATCTGACAACAGAACGCCAAGAACTCTTGAATGAAGAACACCAAGAAACTCGGCGAGATATGTTTTCTTCTGAAAAAGTGAATTAATGTAGATATCTGCGATTAAACTTTCTTTGAAGAAGTGGGAGGATGTCAGATTGACGGTCTTAGAATGGCATCCAAATCAGGTTGAGGTTAATAGGTTTGGGGGATCTCTACAATTAAAATGCTATTAATTACTTCTGAAAAAGAGAGAAAAGCAATCGACATTGTTTGGGGCTAAAGAATCTGTCCAAACGGAAAAAACATGACAAATAAAAATGCAAGACTGTGCATATATGTATTTTTATTATTACATATAAATGTAGTAAGAAAGTATATATTTTTTAGTTTTGGGGATCTCCAGAACGAATTAATCAAATTGCCATAAAATCCTATGGTAAATCGATAATCGGTTAACGAATAATTCGGATAACGAACAGTCTTGGAACGGATTACGTTCGTTAACCGATCACCCACTGTATAATTGTGATTCGGATATTAGACCGATGGAAATGCCATCTTGTACTATGGAATGCACAAAAGAGTACAATTTTAAAAATGAAATGTGGTCTTAGCGATTGCAAACACTTCGTGTAGTAAATCCTGACTGGCTGCGGAGACGCGACTAAAACTACGAAGGAGAATTCCTGATACTCAAACTGAGAAAGAAAATTCCAGACGTTGGGAGCCGGTCATAAGTTCGAGTAGTCATTAAACAAGTAGGTCATTAAATGAGGAGTGGCTGTAACTTTTAAACATTTGAAAATAAACGAACAACAAAAACGCTTTTTCCTCTGTCACAATTACAAAACTAGCGACTTCAGCCCTTCTAAGATCCTTAGAATGACCTAATAAACAAGCTCCAGCTGTCACTACTAGAGTGAGTAAATTGTTCTTCAAATACTGAGGGTGTTCAATAATACCACTCTTTGCTCTACTGATTTTCTTACATGATTCTATGAAAAACACATTGTGTTTGTCTTTCCAATATAGTAATTTAGACCAAAACCTCATTGCCTCTTCATTCAAGATTTTCACCAATTTTTCCATCTTCTTGTCATACTCTACCAAAACGACGATATTATCTTTGTATCATAGGTTGTTTTCGACCCATGAATGAAAATGCCAGTGACTTCATTTTTAAATTCTTCAATCGCTGTTCTCATATCAGTATTGATAACCTCGCTAAATATTTGTTTTAATATTTTAAATGACATAAGAAAATATAAGTTGTATGCTCCATCGTAGAAATTTTGTTTAAATTTAAATTCAGTCAAATAAATATTAAAAATTTATTCATTTCATGTATTAATCTTATTTTTGATAAATTTCTATAGGTTAGAAAAAGTAGGACGACATTTGTTTTTGCTCCTTGCTTGGGTACTGTAAGAAATGAAGGCAAAATTGTCTGCATAAATAAAAAAGTCGTTGCTGAAGTTGGAACGCCTACAGAATTAATGAAGCAGAAAGGACTTTGTTATCAAATAGTGAAAAATAAAATGCAAGTTGTTTTATAAATTTTATTTTTAATTGCAGTATAAATTTATTGAAATATTCTATTCGTTACTATCTTATAAATAGTTTGATAGAATATTTACTATGTTGAAACGGTGAAACCGTCACAAAGCTGGGCTGCAATTTTTAATCATATTTTTAATTAATTTAATTTAAAGTATATTCTCTCCACCTCAAATTAGTAGTGCCTTGCCCCTGTATATCATACTTTTCCTTTAACAAGAGAGTCGTGTAGGTTATCTAAAAACACACGACCAGATACGGAAATCTTAGGGGCAGGAGGTCTGAACTATATACGAACTTCCGTTGAAAACCGAAATTCACGTTATTTCAATTCAAAAATTTCTTTGAAAAAGTGTTAGGAAGATAACCGACACGACTCAGGTTACTATTAAGCTTAGATCCCCTTTTAACGGGTATGTGGCCAACACCAAGGAAAAAAACGAAAGATTGCTCAAAGGAAAAACTCTAGAAATGCTAGTTCCAGCTGAACCTTTCGGTCCATACTTAATACTTAAATAATAGTAATTTCTGGTTTTTCTATTTACAAAATCTCATTTTCTTTGTTTTTACTATTTTGATACCAAACAAATAGCATTTTTATATTGATGTCGCGGGCCACAACTAATTGTCTCGCGGGCCTGTTATGGCCCGCGGGCCGTATCTTTGACCTGCCTGCGCTAGAGGTTTAAATGATTCTTTAGTTTTGAATAATAATAATTATCAATAATTGTTATAGGTAAACTGTTACTAAAACCAAGAGAACTAATTACATTAAATATATAAATTATTATATTTGAAAACAAAAATTATAAAAGTAAATTCCCAATAACTTGGTGTTATTAAATTTCTTTATAGAATATTTTAAAATAACCTAAATGAGCAAATTATATAAATAACAACTATTTTAATTTTATTTTTCATATTAGAAAATATAAATAATGATTGTGTAGAAGTGCCGCTAGCTTTATACAAATGCAGCTATACATATATTTTTATTAAAACTTTCTTACAATATCACCAGATGGAGCTACAAGTATTTAAATATAAATACTGAATTTAAATAAAAATGAAATAAAAAGAGTGAAAAACATGCACTTAAAGGAATTCGATTCTAAAGAAAAAACACAAAAATTATTAAAAATTTGTAAATGTAAAATTAATTATATACATAAGGTCATAAAAATGTAGATATGGTGAATGTTACAATTAAAACAAAAAATAAAACAGAAGATATATAGGAATTTCTTTTATTGGCCTCCAAAGTAAAGTAAAGTATTCTCCATGAGAACATTGGAGACCAATTTTGACAAATTTCGTAAAACTTCTAGAAATGGTTCCCAAACAAGATTTTTCCCATCTTGAGAACTGCTATCACATGAACCCGAATCACAGAAACATCAGCAAAATGCGGTCCTTCAATGACCACTTTTAGGCAAGGAAACAAATAAAAGACCACAAACCCAAAATGGCAGAAATATGGCGGGTGATCAAAAACAGGTCACACCACACTGAGCCAAGTATTGGTGTATAAGGATCGCACAGTATGCTGATACGCTGGCATGTAGCAAAACCCATTTTCCAGTTTCGCGGAATTCTGGCCGTACGTGCCAGCAGGGCCGGTTCTGGTAGGTGTGCAGTGCCAAATTATTAGGGCTGCACAACATTTAATGAAGTTTCACACACCACGTATTATGTTGACTATACACGTATAAGCACATGGAACGTGAGGTACTCTCGGATAGTTATATTTTGAGTTACTAAGGTCCACGCAGCAAAAGAGTAAACATGAGTCAGCCTATGTCAAATGAAAGGAATGGAAAGAGACATTATTGACGTGTGAACAACATTGCACTTAAAAGTAAATTTGTAAAAAGAATAAAACAATAAAAATTTATGATAAAGATGGCATTAAAACGTTTTAGAAATGTAAAAAGTAAAACAGCTGAAAGACATCAAATACATGTTTCAACTCCCAAATGTTGAAAGTACTATTTTTAGTATCTCAGGAAACAGACACTAACTGCGGCCAGTAAAACTTCCGTTAACCTAACGGGTACTTTACGCGGATTCGAGATTAATTTGCCAGGCCTGGGCTTTTACGAGTGCACCGAAAAAAGAAAAAAAGAATTAGTAAGAATAACGACAAATATCAAGTCAAAGAAAAAGTTTCAAGTACATTTAATTATGTACAAATGTCTATAATCCAAAACAAAAAATTTATTAACGAAAATCAACCCGACAATAAAACTCAGCTACTTAGCTTAACTTAATCTTAATTCCCCTTTGAAAATGCGACAAATCAAATACTTAAGAACCATGAACAAAATCTCTTGTGACTGATAGTTCGTCTCACCATACTAGGAACCCGTTTCCTCAATCCTTTCGCTATCGTCAAATCGAATTCCTCTTTAAACACCTTGGATCGCCTAACTTTCAATCTGGACTTCGCCTCGAATGTTTCACTCAGTAGTACACCTCGATCAGGAATCACCTCGTTCGTCTTTCTTTCTTTCTTTACTTCTCCTCCGGTTTATATGGAGATTCTGGCCTCGATTCGCCTTTTCTCCGATAGACACCTCGTTCGTCTTCGGTTAGCGAGCTGGTTTTATGCTGTGAGGTGACGTCACAATTCAGCTAGGTTACTCCTCTTATTTACATACTTAAGTGTCTAACATCAAATTTCTTTCTGGCAGCTTGAATTCTCCGACAAAATCTTATAAACCGTTTACAAAGCATTTAGCACAATTTTCTGGGATGTTTTATGACGGTTTAGTAAGTATTTCTTTTCCTAGTGAGTGTGGGGATTCCCCCCTCCATTCTTTTCTGTGGACTGTTCGTTTCCGCTGGGCAGCGCAAGTGCGCGTGATTTTTCCTACGGCGCTCGTTCTTTCGTGAGTTGGTTTATTATCTTCTTTTTTGGTTACTAAGAGAGTGGTGGGGAACCTTCGTCCTAACTAAACATAAGCCCCAAACAAAATAAAATAAAACGAAAAATAATAATAAAATAAAAATAATGCTCGGACTCAGTTCCTTACAAAGGGAGTTGAAACATGTATTTGATCTTTTGTCACATGTCTCCTTTCATTCCTTTTATTTGACATACAATGGTAGACAAAACTATTGGCACACTCGCAGCGCCGGATTAAGCCTCTAGCGGGCCCTAGACAAAATTTAAATTGGGGCCCAATTTATATAAGTTGCTTCTAAACAAATCTTAAATAATATCACTTAAAATTTTTATTAATAATAGAGAATACAAACACTAATACAATAACTTGTACAGCAAAAGAGTTTCTGATACAACGAAAAATGTATATACAGTTGTCCTTTGATAATCCGACAGGTATGGGACCAAAGGGGTGTCGGACTACCAAAAGTGTCCGAATTACCGAAAGTGATTACATATTTGGCATTGTTTTGCTAGCAGTAGCCTACAATATTTCTACATTTTATGAGTAAAATGCTGCCTAGGTTAATATGGAAATGAAACACCCATTTCGGTTAACTGAAACATGTTTATTACTTTACTCTAATAAAGTAACTCTATTAATCTCTATTAAAAGAAATATGGAAGCCAATAAATGTACAGTACAGTACATACAGTAGTGTAGGCATAAATAATACAGTATGTACGTACAGAACTGCTCATGGAAAACACAAGAAATGTGTCATCGTGTAAGAATTGGGTGTGGCGATTCATGTCGCAACATGCTTCTGTGCAAGCAGACACGTAACGGGGACGGGGACTACGGTGACATTGACGGGAGGTGCGTCGGACTACTGAGCATGTCGGATTACAAAACGTCGGACTATCAAGGGACAACTATACTGTAATTTTATCCATTAATCAGCCTTTAAAATATTTAAATTTTTCGTTTTTGGATTTTCATTTGAGAAAATTGATCAATCTAACTGTTTGAGAGTGTCTCTTTAGTAAGCATTGTTAAAGACAGCCTTTCCTGTCCTATCGAATTTCTTAAATAATTTTTAACTCGTTTTAAAACAGAGAAAGATTCTGCACTGAAGCCGGGCCCCTCCGAATTACGGGCCCCAGACATTTGTCTAATTTGTCTATTGGATAATCCGGCCCTGCACACTCGGTATTTTTGAATGTATAGTGAAATATACTTAGAATAAAGTAATTGTTTTCAAAATAAAAATCATATACACATAGTTAAGAATGATATAAAATATATTACAAACTTTTAAACTAAAATTAAATAATGATATATTCTTAAAAGATTAATGAAGTTTCCTACTCATCAAAACAAATGACAAAAGTATTGGCACAGTTGCAAATAATGCTAAAAATATATTACAATTTATATTTTGTAGTAAATCTCTGGTTCTAAATAATAGCTCTTACTCTCTCTATCATTGAATGCACTATTCTCTTTATTCAAGGAGAAGTCTTTGAAATGATTTAAGTTCAATATCTCTTATTTTCTCACTCTATTGTGAAGTTTTTTTTCTGTAAATATTTAATAGGATTCAAATCTGGAGATTGTGAAGGATGTTTCAGAGTGTGAGGTGTATCATAAAGTAGTCATTGACAGACAATACGAGCCAAATTTTTATGGTCATTGTCCTGCTGAAAGTAAAAGCCATCGTCCAAATTTAGTTTATTGCACTTTACTGAAGATTTCCCTTGAGAATATTTAAATACGTCATTTTATCTATTGTACTGTCTATGAATACAAGTTTTCTCACATCAGTAGCCGATATCCAACCTCACATCATCACAATACAACCACCATGTTTTACTGTGGCTTGAACATTCTTTTCTAGCAGCTCTGTGTTGGGTTTTCTCCAAAGTAAATTTTTTCCATTGTTATGAATTAAAGTAAATTTACTTTCATCTGAAAACAACACTTTAGACCAAAATGAATTAGGCTTGTTTATAGGATCTTTTGGGAAAGTTAGCCTCTTCTTTTGATTTATTTTACTTATATATAGCTTTCTTCTGGCTACTCTCGCCCTGTAACCAGCACAATGAAGGATTTGGCGGACAGTTTTCGGATGAACCACCTTGTTGAAATCTTCTTTTAGCATCATTGCAACTTCAGTTAAAGATATTTTTGGCTTCTTCTTGACTGAACAGACTACATATCTCTTTTCTCTGAGAGTAAGCTTCCTTGGGCAACCGTATCTTGGTTTATTTTCCATGCTGCGATTCGATTTAAAACGCTTAATAACATTTCTTATAGTAAACCTATTCTTTTTATCTATTTTCTCAATTTCTGAATATGATTTATTAAGACTACACAAATGTGAAATGATTTTTCTTTCTTCTTTTTTTCAGTACCTTTGCTATTTATTTTGATAAAAACAACAACTAGATTGAAATAACAATATTTTTTATATTTGATAAGGTTAAAAGAAACATTGGATTTCATATATCCATCATATGGGCATAAAAAATGACATGGTAAAACTAATTTGCTTAAATATTACTGTGCCAATACTTTTGTCCATCATTGTAGACCCTTTCAGCTCAGACTAATTCAAGTCTATTCTTTCGGTGTGCGGACTATATATGATAATAATCTACAGTTAATTGACCTAACTATTTATAACCTATAATATTTGCAAAGATTTGTCTAAATCCTTACTTATATAATCCTTATATGATACGAGCGTTTTTATACTCCATCCCGAATTCATAGGACGTTGGTCTTTCGCGAAGGTACTTCACAAAATTAGTTGAGGTGCGCATATGTAACTCCTGGAGCCTAAGAGAACATCTATAGAGCAAGGCTAAGGCCTTGTTCTATAGAAGTTTTCTTAGGTGATAAAAATAAAATCATCAGTGATAAAAGTAAAATTAAATATTTTTGTTTAAAGATATTTTAATTAATTTTCTTATTTTTACTGTATAATGTGCAAGATAAAATTTAAGAAAAACAATTAAAAATAAAGATTTTCTTTACTTTTAAATTTTTTCTTAAAACGTATACGCATGTACTCCTTTTCTTTGCAATTATTCGTAACATAAACTTCTTATTGCGTCATATATGTTATAACTAAGGTCCGGATTTTTGGGTACCTCACCCACTCGATTTTTGAAAGGGGCAGAGTGTAAAAAGACAAACTAAGTTGGTTTAGTGCAGTAGGCCCACTCATTGCCAAATTGTTTAGCACCCAAATTGCAAACCTGCCTCCAAAACAGTGACTAGCACCCAAACTATATATTTTGCACCCAGTTTCTCCCTTTTTACATTTTCAAAGAATATGTTGACAATTATCTCTTTTTTGGTGGTTTTTATTCATTCACTTGATGGGGGAAAAACAAATTCGTTAAACCAGGCCACGTATGCTGAGGAAAAAATACAATAATTAGCTTACTCTCTTCTTTTGTTGAGAGAAAAGGGAGTAAAGCGGAATTTTCTGGACTAAACAACTAAGCCTTGGGGTTGTTCTAAGAATGTAAACAGATTCGCTGAAAATCTGCAACACGTGTTTTCTTTTTTTAAGAAAAGAACAATCTAGAAAATTCTGTATTGAGGTCACCTTACCTTGACTTGTGAGCACAACAGTTCCAATTTCCTTTGTTCGGTGTTCGGCGACATTAGAAAATGGCAAAACTGTCCGCATCTAAACTGAACATTTTAGCAAATAAGTTTAAAGATGAAGGTGTATGCACAGACGGAAACGTTTTTTGCTGTTCCATTTGCGATTATGCGATTTCGGTTGATGTGAAACACCAAGAAACGAAAATCAGGCGACAAATAAGTTTGGAAAAGCATAGAGAAGGCAAACAAAAAAAGAGGAATTTCGAGCATATATTTATAGGGGCACCTGGACGTTGTTGGAGACAATCCTGTAGTGTTTATACTGGAAGAAACAACGGATTCCACAAAACGGTACGTGTTGAACATTCTTGTTGCACCACTGACCAGGTGCTACGTACAACCAATGTTGTTCAAAATGTACCAACTTGAAAATACGAACTCAACGAACTCTAATATCTGGTCATCCGTTGGGGGTCTTACATAAACAAGTGTGGTATTCTACTTCGAATTAATTAATGCGTTTATCAACAAACTTCCTCCTGGTGATTCTGCGGCCGTCGATAGTGTCGAGAAACTGGTCGCTGATCCAGTAGTGATCACAGAGCTCTACTCCGTGCATTCGTACAAGTTATTGGTGGATAAAATCAACGAGCTGGAAAGACGTGGAACTGAAATGCGAAATCAGTGGAATGTTGTAAGTCAGGCGCTTGATGTACTGAACTGTTTTGCCCTGGACAAACTCAAATCTAGTTTATCAAAAAATCCCGATTTGAAAAATATTCTGGATTGCACCGAACTAGAATTTTCAGTAAAACTGAAACATGTCCCCTTAGTCTCGGTCGACATAAAAAATCTTTTCCCTTACATTCTATTCTCCAAACGAGAAAACTTCACTTTTAAGAACATTGAAATGGTTACTGTTGTAATTACAATGCTCATCTTTTATGTCTAAATTGCAATAAACAATTATATAGTTTGTAAATATAGTACATCTTGTTGGTTTTTGTCTTAATAATACAGCATTTAAAAGCACCCAAACGAGCACCCAATCCATTCTAAAACTGCATCCAAAAATCCGGACATATACATAATCTGATGGGACTTCATTCAAAAACTTGCAGTTTTCACTTATATTTTAACATAAATAAAAATTTATGGCAATTTTATAAAAGTTGTGATATTTTTATGTAAATGTGATATACTTTACAAGTATTTCATAAAAAAGTGAAAGGTTAATTAAAGTTCTCAATTCATTTAACTCTGTTGACACGTTGTCGCATAACTGTATACATTAAGCTAGGTCGAATTTTAAAATTTAGTCTCTGTCACGACAAGCCATTTTATTACTTCTATTAATTTGCAACATTTCTTTTAATTTGATCAACTTATTTTTTGGAAAAACGTGTTTCAGCGAGTTGTCAATTTGAGTCGCTGCCAAGTAAACTTGCAAAAGAGGCTCATCTCGCTCGCAGCACTTCAATTACTAAGCATAATAAGAGCTAATGATAATTAACATTTTAATTTAAGAAAAAAGTGTAAAGTTTAAGAAAACATTGCTAGATATTTTACAATATTTTTATCGGACTATATATTCATTGCTTCACATTATCTACACGCTTAATTTGAGGAGTAAAGCAACACAACACGTGGTTGATGTGCCAAGAGGGTGTCTGCCGCGGAGTCTTTCTGGTAAATTTTCCCGTTTTGGTGTTAGACATGTGAAAAACCCTAAAAAACTCCACTCGTCCAGCCGTTTGTCGGATGAGAACCCACTACCAACTACTAATGTTTAGTAGATCTAGTACCTACCATTAGTACTATTGGGCTTCTTGTGAGCATCACCTGAGAATTCAGGAAGAACGATAATAGATTCCTTGGTTCTTTTAATTAGTTTATTTCAAATAATATTAAATATTTAAGAAAATCCGTAGAATGAAATTGTTATTTACGTACAGTTAATGGAAAGACGTCATGATAAGAGCTGTTGACAAAAAAAAAAAAAGAAGTTAAAAGTTCTTAATTTTCAGAGAAATTTTAATTGTGTAAAAATTTAATTACAAGTTTATTTTCCTGTTAATAGCTTTATTTTTCTGATAGTATTTTTAATTAAATTTTAATCTATTCTTGATTAAATTTAAAGATACATTTCGACATCAGAAAAACTTGGCTTTCTATCATGTGAAGGAGAAGAAAAAACATTGCATCGAATTCAACTTGCTTTAAGTGAATTTAAATTTTACAAGTATTTGAATACAAGGAAAAGTAACATTTGTTATTTCATAAATTATTTTTCTATCTCAGTATTTTATTTTGCATAATTTAAAAAATATTTGAAAAGATTTTATTTTTCTACTGTTCTCTTTTAAAAACTAAAACACTTTTATAGAAAGAAATAATATCAATTTACTTTGAAATCACCAAAAATAAATAAATAAGTAGTTTTGCATTTACTTAAAAGGATCCAAATCATATTAAATCTAGTAATTGTTTTCTTACTAAATAATGTAAGAGATGTTGGACCAAGCTCAAATGGAAGGAACTACATCATGACTATTTATCGATCTCGTGCTAATCAGATGATTTATAAAGGAAATATTGTCCAAAGAATCAAATGTTTTGCAATCGAGAATATTGGATTGGTTTGATAAACTAAGACAACGCATCACAGGGATAAACTACAAAGGGAAGTGCCCCCAAGAAAGACTTCTATGAAAACTGACCCCTTTTAGATATGTGAAGACAATTCGAAAAACTTCACGTGAAATCGCAGTAGGAAAAGGGCCCTTTCTATATCCATGGTGCGATTGACCAAGCCCACAACGTGAAAGTACGGGGGGGAAGAAGAACGGCGAACCAGGAGGATGGGATAAGGAATCTTATATCAGTTTCCGAAATATTCCTGGGATTTTTAGATGTCTTTAATTCCATGTATAAAATAACAACAAAAAAAAGTATTATCGATCTTTCTTATTTCATCACTTTTTCAGAATAAATTATAACTTGTCTTAATCTTTCCTGTTGTAGTATTAGATGCTGCCACAGCGTTAATTCATTTTGTTGGTTTATTCCTGTTCTAGAACAAATTCAATTGACATCGAGAATGAATTCATTAATATTGATTTAAGAATTATTCCGCATCCATTACGCCAATACATCCTTTTTTTAGATGATATTGTTAAGTTTTCTATAAACACCACAAAAAATCTCCTGGAAGGAAGTAAAGTCGTGTTTATTATGACAGACCGCCTTTTAACAGAGAGATAAGAATGTAATAGAATAAGGTGTAAAAAAGAAAAAAGACATTTTAATTGGCATTGTATTTATTTCTTCATTATAAGATTGAAAATAAAAGAAATAAAAATAAAACACACGAACTTTTTGCAGGGAAGATGAATACAGTGAAGAATGATACAGTGGGTGATTGGTTAACGAACATAATTCGTTCCAAGACTTTGTTCGCTATCCGAATTGTTCATTAACCGATTATCGATTTACCATAGGTTTTTATGGCAATTTGATTAATTCGTTCTAAAGATCCCAAAAAATAAAAAAATATATACTTTCTTACTACGTTTATTTATATGTAATAATAAAAATACATATATGCACAGTCTTGCATTTTTATTAGTCGTGTTTTTCGTTTGTTGGGGGTTAAAGAATATCTCTATTGTCGATTGCTTTTCTCTCTTCTTCAGGATTTTTCAGAAGTAATTAATAGCATTGTAATTGTAGAGATCCCCAAGCCTGTTAACCTCAACCTGGTTTGGATGCCATACTAAGACTATCGTTCTGACATCCTCCCACTTCTTCAAAAGATCTTTAATAGCGGATATCGGCATTAATCCTCTTTTTCAGAAGAAAACATCTCGCCGAGTTTCTTGGTGTTCTTCTGTAGTCAGATCAGTTTCAGATTCCATTGTGAGCTCTTCAATGTTTTTTATTTCGCAGATGTGATTTTTGTTACTCCTTAAAAGCTGCTTGAGTCGTCTTGATTATACAGTATCTTTCTTAGATAAGATTGAACTGCGGCTTACTGTAGACCTGTTTAAGCCATACTGCCCAGCAACATCAGACATCTGCACACACTCTACCTTTGCTATTACACTCTCACCTTTCAAAAATAAAAACCCACTCTTGCGAATACTATAAAACAATTGTTTCTGTCAGAAAAATAAAAGGCTGGAATTACAAGGGAGAGTTTCGGAGGAATACTATCCGATCAGTATATACCGGGTTGAGCGTCAATGTCGACGTCTCCCGCTCTCCGAAAAGTTTCGAATTGTTGCCTGAAGACAAGGGAAGACCAATCGGTATTCATTATTTTACGTCGCTTCTTCTTGTGTTTGTTCTGTGAGGTGTTCGTTGTCCGAGCATAAAAAATCTTTCGCGGAAGTGTTCGTTATCCGATTTGTTAGTTAACCAATCACCCACTGTATTTTTACTTTTTCAGCTGTTATATATAACAGAGGGAAAGTATGGAGATTGGTCTAAAAATGACTGTAGTGATATCGGACTTCCTTGCCCTCCCTCGACTGCGATTTTGTAAGTCCATGTGCAATCCATTCGCATGCAGTCATAACGGGTAATAAGAAATGTAGACAAAGGGCCATAAAAAAAAGAAAGGAGTAAAGGCGGAAAAAGTGACAGTCAGAGTAGCTAGGAGGACGGTAGAAAGAAGAGTGGTGAAGTGGTGGAGTCTGAAAGTGGGATTAGATATTAGTTTTTCGTGTTACAATATTTGATTGTTCGAGTTTCTGTGTGACAATGCGGCAGGACGAAATCTGTAATTCAGATAGGGTTCTCTAAAGTGACTCTCCAAGATTTTTACATTTTTGAACTTAAGACACCTTGAAACGTCGAGAAATTAAAAATAAAAATAAAATAAAATATAAAAATTCGGGGGTAAGTTCTGTATGTATGGATATGTGCGGAGGACACGATTTTGTTCACCCACTTTGAAGCTGAAATAAACCTCCCTGCAAAATTTCAGAAATTTTTCAGGGAGGTTTCTTTACTATGGGGATTGATCCTATTAAATTTTGGTGGTTAAAGGTCGAGGGATGGGGAGATAATGGGGGTCTTGTATATCTCCAGTAGAGTCGGACTTAATGACGATTTTATTCGTTATTAGCATTTACAATTTTTTAATAAAACTTATCCCTACCCTTAAAATTAAGCTCTTTGCCATTTTATAATTGTTAAAAATATAAAAAGTTTTTTAATGAAATATGGTAACAGATGACGCTACCAAAATTTTAAATGTTGCTGGGAAAGTTGAGCTACTCGTTTCTGGTTTATTTTTGTACAGGTAAAAGCATCCAGCATATAGGCTACAAAATATGTGTTATTTTCTCCTGTGCAGGCAATAGTATAACTTTTATGTAATAAAATTGTCAATGGGATATTTTTGTATGCTGTTGCCACATATTTTAGAGGTGATGCAGACGTAATATAAAAGAGTGGCAAATTTCAAAATCTGAAAATCTGTCTTTAATGTTAAATACTACGTATTTTTTGTGAATATTAACACGATTCTCTTGTATAAATGTTACCTGTCTATGCATAACATAACAGACATGCATCGTCAATGTAATTGAAATTATTAACTAAATATTATTGACAATGAAGTTAGACACCCAGATAGAATTCTCCGATCACTGCAAAATTTGACATATAGGCCTAGCTATGTCTCAGATAGGTATGCAAATGATTACAGTTGTAGTCTTATTGCACTCCAGGTAATGCCACTAGTGCTTTAAATCTGTAATGCAATATGCTGTCAAAAGGCTCGCAGATACTCACTGTATTGAGAGTTTTCAATCTGTCTGCTATTTGGAATTCATCGAACACCGGACATGGTTATACGATGCATTCAAAAACGTTACTCATATCTCACGGTGTTTGCAAAAGGTGCATCAACAGGTCGAGGGAAGCAGGATTGCCGTTTCTTCAAATTGGCCACCAGTTGAACAGTGAACATTTCAAGATGCACATACCTGCGGACAGCCTCAGGATGCCTTTCGTGGTAAGGCTGTAAACAGCTATTTTCCATCAAGATAATGCTCAACCGCACACAGAGCTGAGGTTTCACAAAAACGTCTCCGTCATATTGTGACACTTTTGTGGCCTGCTCGATCTCAAAGGTTGTAACCCATCGAACTTTTGTGAGACCAAGCAGGATGCCAACTTGAGTCACTTACGAGTGTGGCGTAGTAATTGCAAGATCTGTGGGCAAATTGTCTGTTGTTACGATATTCATCATATTCGCTATAATAAAGTTTCATTCGATACCACTACCTCATTCTTGGAGCAAAACTTTTTCTTTTTTGTTGTAATTTGTATTTAACAACGTGACTCACGGGTAACCTGCCGAAAAAGGATACCTCCCAGGAAAACTTTCTATGGAATTCTGGTCCCTATTAGATTTTAGATACGTAAATTAAAACCCAGCAAATTCCACGTGCGGACGCAAACTCGCTACCAACTACTAGTATTCGATGGTGTTATCCACTCCGCCACTCATGAGCTGTGCAAGTGTGACGTTTACCATGTGCCTTCTTTTTGTCAATTATTGTATTTAATTAAATTTTGCTATAATCTTTTCTACTCTTGTCTTCAATCTAAATTTAGAATATCTTTTTGACTCTATTTTTTCTAAATCACTATAGGAAAATTTAATAAAACCTGCTCTTAAGAATTAATACTAATATTTTTAATTTATAAAAATATTCATATTTTTTACAGAACAGAGAACACAAATCGTTTTTATCTGTTCTTGAGTTTTGATTTATATAAAAGGGCAATGTTTATTCATATTTTGAAGCAACTATTGCGAAACAATTTTTAATTTTGGTAATTAAAAGTTTGAAGAATTACGTTTTTGCAAAACAATGCACTTTTAATAGAAGTTTGCGGAAAATTACATAACCTATATATAATAATATAACTTAAACGTAATTAATCGGATAATATTAAGATATAAATCAGTATATATATTAGCTCCTAACATATGCCAAAATTTATTTTACAGAAAAAGAAAATATTTTATAAGAAAATGTGAAACTGAATTTATTTTAAAATTGTTAATAATATGATAAAAATTGTACCCTTTTCTTCATCTTCTTTCTAAACCTTTGATCCCAGAAGAGGGCGAATGAATAAGTTCACTGAACTCTGAGTCCAAAAATGTAAAAATGTTTTGGGGATTATTTTTTTCCGATCGCCATACTTTTCCAATGTTATATATAGGCCTAAAGGAGCCGGGAAAGTAACGAGAATCGTAAAATGCTTTGATTTGATGGGACACGGGCGATCTGCCAAAGAGAGTGGTGCTGTCGCAAAAACTATGATAAACTAGATATTATTTAAATGTTAGGCACCTTTTTAAAGGAAACCGAAAAACTTCATGTGACCACGTTTCTGAAGCGCGAACCTGCAACCAATTACCAGTGTTTGGTGGTTTTAACTAGCCGGAATAATCGTAAAATATATTTAGCAACCATTTTATGACGAAATCAACTTTTGCAAACTTTTTGTATTGAAAAGAATGTTTAAATTTCTGTGTGATTTATCGCGTATATTTCCAAGCAACATCTTGTTTAATACATTTGTCAATTATCAGGATATTTATAAAGGATCGTGTCGATTAATCATCATCTCGTAGCTTTAGTTTCACGTTTAATTATTTACATATTGCAGAAATAAAAATAAAATTTTAATTATAAAATCTCTGAACTAGTTTCGCATGAAAATAAATTTAATTCTCACATTTATGAGATTGATAAAGTTAACTTTATTGTTTGAACCTATAGTGCGATAGCAAAGTATATACTGCAATCGATGGTAGATTCAGCCTGAAGGTAACTGTTATATTTGGTAACAGCAATTACTGATAAAATTAATTCAGAACACTGCAAGGAGTTTAGCGAATTTTGCTACATTTTGACTTTTTTCGTTCTTATCTATGTTTTCTTCGTGTGAACGACACATTTATCTGAGAGTTGCGCCGTGAAATTCTTTCTTTTCCTCGTCAATGTCAACGATTTCAACAATAAGCTGAGTGTCTTTTATCAAAGGTTTTATGTACATGAATGAATACAATTGATTTTCATACAAAACAAGACTACTAGCTGATCTGATGACAGAATTTTATTTGCTTCGAATCCGCAATCTGGTGAAACAGAAACACGGTATAGTTTTTATTTCGTCAGATTGAGAATTCGAATTCTGCTTCAAGCAAGGATGTTTGTGCATAGTGTGTAGATTACGTAGAAATTCATCTTCTGTATACACCTATTGTTCAGTTTTGCCTAAGGAAAATTTTTTCAGCAAGTAGCGATTTATGTCAGGATGAAGTTGGATAGATTACTGCTGACAGATTTACCAAACTTCTTTGTTTTCTATCAAAAGAATAGAAATGCCAAACACTCGTGTTACTCCTTCTTGAAATGGGGGATAAAACGTGTAAAGAAAAGATATGTTTAGTTTTATTTTCAACAGACATAAACAGGAAAATAAAAAGAATAAATGTTATCCACACAAGAAAGATAATATTTATTTATTTTACTGACAAAATTAATTTTTTTAAATGTTCTACAGACATTAAGAATAAGAATTAGAAAATAAAATGCTGATAATTCTCGCTTGTAACTAATGAAATCTAAACCTTACTTTTCTTTAAAATAAATATCGTATACAAAATCAATAAATATTATTTTAAAGTGGCTTATATATAAGATTTCCATTTTTAAATTTGTGAATTGCCTTTCTTGTCCACTATATATTGTTTATATATTGATCCGGAAAGTTAAATTGTTTAGATTCGATAGATTCTTGTAAACAGAATATCAATAGAAAAATTCTCAGTATACCATCTGGTGATGATTTGAACTGGATTAGATTGATGAGTAAGGTAATGAAACACTGTATCATTTGTGTTTTCCGGTGTTTGTGTCCCTATATTAAGAAGAATAAACTCAGTACTTACAAAGAGAATACCAGACCTTTATTTCCTAGTTTACAGCATCAATTGGTGCCGCTTTATCGCGCTGCCGCCTTGCTGCCAGTTGTACAAATTGAAAATTTCAATATTCTAAAATCCATGGGCAAATTTGAGACAACACGCGTGCTTGCTTGATTACAAAAAATTCGAATAACGGAGTTTACACTTAAAAGTCTTGTTGTACGGGGATATCCCAAAATTTCAAATCGTGTCAGAGCGAAACCGTGTTGTAGAGTACCGTGGTATACGTGGTATACGAGCCTGTATATATTTAGTTATTCTTATATATTATAAAAATTATCATCATATCTTTTAACCCATTTCCTAAAAGATAAAAACTAAGTGATAAACATTAATATATTTTATATTATAAGTTTTAATTGCCATTAATTTTAAGAACGTATTTTTATGTTATTATTGTTAAGTTTTTCCAATTATTTTTTTCAAATGTAATGAAACTGCTCTAATAAGTATTAAAAGAACCGGTTATAAATTTAAACTGTTGACAAATATTTTTAATGACTGTTATAATATGACAGGAAATTAATACATATTAAAGCAGTTTAAATTTAATTTATAACAGCAGAATTTAATAAGCCCGTGAATTACTGTAGATATCAATAAAATTTATAAATATTGCATATTTAAAAAAAGTTTGTTTCATAAAATATTAAACTTCTGAGGATTGTTTACTCTTGAAATTGCGTTATGTATCTGCCAACGGTTCTGCTACCATATTTAGATGGTTTATCGTGTATAATAATTTTGTTTGTTCTCTGTAAGATAAGATAAACACGGTGACAAACAAAAACTTTAATTAATTAATTAGAAGAAATCCCACAACAAATAAAAAAGTTTTTCAATTATGGTGTTTGATGATTTTCATAAATTCTTTTATTTCAGTAAATAATCTGTTTGATGTAGAAGCAGACATATCATTTGGATTGCGTATTAATGAAGTCTGACAGCTAGGAAAAATAGAGAACTTTTTGATTATTTTATGAGCCCACGTAGATAATAAAGTGATCGCATTTCGTGTTGATCTAACTGTGGCATTTCTTTTCCAATTACGCTTGTTTTCTTATATTTATAATGTTTATAATATTTATAATGAAAATAGCTCCTAAAAGGAGCTGTTTTCATTATAAATATTTAGATTCATATCTGCATCTCTCGTCAAATGAATTAAATAATCATCATCATGATTATTTTTGCTATTTTCAAATTCAAAATAATGTGATAACGTAATAATTCTGAGTGTTTATGTTTATTCTATTGCATTTTTTGGAATCGGATTTTTGGCACGAACTGCTAAAAAAATTTTATTTTGCATTCTGAGAAAGTCTTCCCACTAAACAGTAATGAAATTTATAAACATTTCAGTACAAACCTTGAAGATCTAATGTATTTATAGTTTACACAAGGTTCACTAGCGGCCAAGTGGTTCTGTTCCCTGAATGTTAAGCGTTTGTTCGTGGGTTCGCGCCTCGCCAAGGATGTGCTGGCCACATGGAGTTTACAGAGATTTTTCCATGTCTGTAATGCCTGAATAGGGGCCAGTTACCCTTAAAAAGGCGTCTCCCCTAGGCATATCGCTCAAATATTGCGTTGCTGTAACTTAATTGAACGATAAGCTAACACAACATGTTTTCTAAAGGTTTCCATATATTGAACGGTATTTTTGTTGCCAATTTTTAAATTTTGAAATAAATTTGCAAATTATTTAAGTGAAGATATTGTTTCGTTATATGATTCAATGAAAGTATGGCTTAATCCTTGTGTACAAATACAAGAATTCATTATTTTGAACCATTGTCCAACAGTTTCTA
The DNA here is from genome assembly GCF_030686945.1 of Centruroides vittatus. Taxonomy (NCBI): domain Eukaryota; kingdom Metazoa; phylum Arthropoda; class Arachnida; order Scorpiones; family Buthidae; genus Centruroides; species Centruroides vittatus. Next base: position 1,388,044 of record NW_027122173.1, read on the forward strand.
TAAACCAAACAGTTGAAAGAACTAACTTATCTAATTTTCCCACGTCCACAAAATATCTGAGCTGCATTATGGTTTATTACTGAATGAGCTAGCCCAACTTTTATTTTATCATAATAAGTGAATACAGTTTCTATTGAGCTGTAGAACCAATCTCGGCTTTCTTTCTTATTTTTATCCAAATTAATGAGCTTATGGATATATAGTAATAATACTTCATTACTTGGAACATTATATTTCTGTACAATATCCATTGACAAAAATATATCATTACTATTGATTATAATAGATTTTTTAATAGCTTTATGTGGAAGATCAGGCAGGAAAACTTTTCTTTTTAAATCGTTAGGATGAATACAGTAATTTTTAATCTGAGATAACCTTCCAGCAACAACGCCACATTCTTGCCAAAGAGCTTGGTTCTGACCTCACATATCAGATAGGCATAATCCAGAATGTTGTATCTGTACAACGTTCTGGATTATGCCTACATTTCTACATTTCTTTATTATTTCACAAATTGTTTGAATAAGTAATTTGGGACATATGAAGTTGCTCGTAATACGATATTCAATAACTTGCTTCCATCTAATGCTTATCCCACCTAACAGAAAAGCTAAAGCATGTATTGCCAGCTTTTCATAACTGTTTTCAAGTGATTGTAAAGTAAGTCCTCCTAAAATATATCCCGTTGTTTCCAAACAAAATCCTTAAGAATTAAGCATTTCATCAATCATAATTACAACATGGCGTTCTTCAGGGAGCTTTGTTTTAATTTTCATTTCAAGTAATTGAATGACTTCGTTATTTATACCAGGATCTAAATTTAATTCCTGACAGAAGAGGATCGTTAGTATTTTAAAAACTTGTGACCTTTACTTCCATATGCTAATTGTAATCTTAGTGATTCTTGAATTGTCATCATATCAAACGGCACTATTCCCTCCAATTTTTAAATAATCAATCTGATCACAATTAAATATTTTTCGGAATGTATTAAGAAATTATTTTTCCCCCTATTAAGCTGTGATATATTTTTCTGTGGTAAGTTTAATTAAATTTTGAATTTGTATCATGTAGAACACCACTATCATTAATGTCTTCTGATTCTTCATTACATGAATTTTCAATAACATTTATAAAATCTGACAAAAAAACAATAATCATGCTGTTATTTTTATTATGAATAAGAACTAACAAATTAAAAATACCAAACATGAAGACAACTTAGATATTTTAATTATAATATAGATTTTAAAAAATTTAAATAATAGACCTATAAATTTTAAAAAAATAGATGACAAAAAGAATTATTTTCTCAATTGGCCATAAATTTAAGCTAATTATGCTTAAAATGTGAATATATTTTATCTAAATTTTATTACTTGAAAACAATAATACAAAAATGTGTAAAAAAAACTAGCTATATCGAAGTAACCACAAAAAAACGTTGACTCTAATCGCATATATTTCAACAATAAGTTTTGCAATAAAAGATTTTGTATTTATAAAAGAAAATATAAAATCTTTTATACTAAAACCAAATGTGTTTAATATTCAAAGTTTATGAGAGAACTTTACAAAAATGTTGAAATTGAATTTAGAAACAGAATTGCAAAAATGCACGAGAACGATGTTTTTACCGCGGCATTCGTCTGCGCCATTCCGGGATGTTTGCATAATTACTCTCTGTCATCCCCGTGGTTTCTTTTAAACCTTTCATCTTATTCAGTTTGCTTTGGTTCGTGTAGTTCGGGCCATTGTGTATCGTCTTGATCGTTCGTTTCTTGTAATAATACTCTTATTCTATCAGATACAACTATAAGAATCAATTTACTTCCCTTAAATGAATCTGAATTTTTGTACTTAGGTCTATAGTATTTTTATGTTCTTATTGTTTTAATATTAATCTTATCGTGCCATTATTTAAACATAAGAATTTGTCTTATGTTATCAGATATCTATTACTTTTCAGGTGTACACATGAGTGAGTGAGTCTCATTGGCAATAAAACGCCTAAAAAGGTCACAACTGTCACGAAATACGTCCATGTTAAGGAGCCCTCACTCCTTCCTTGCTGATTTCATCTGCAAACTCACAAATCCTTTGACCGATTTGAATTAAATTCCACATAGTTAGTCCATATTTCCCGTGCGGTACTAGAGAGTATCATAAAACTTTAACTTCTCGCTCCTTCTCTCTGATTTCATCCCCTTACCACCAAACTCCATAATGTTTTGAACTATCTGGACAAATTTTAAATAGTTACTCTCTACAACCTCCAAAAAGTATACGTTACTTTACACTCGGACCCTCATTCCTTTTCCCTGATCTCATCCCCCGCAAATTGCCAAATACTTTGACTGATTTTCACCAAATTTTGCATAATTACTCTCTGTCATCCTGTGGGAAACCATCTTTACCTCATAACGAAGATAACTCAATCCTCTACCTCTGTTCCCAGGTAACGCTAGGCATTCTTTGCTAGTAGACAATAAATGTATAAATTCATAAATTTTTAGGAAATAATTTGAGTTTATAATGATTAGATCTTCAAAATATACTTTATGTATGGTATGATAATAATATTTGTAGAATTAATGATAGTTCACTTATATGTTTAATGTTTAGAAAAAATAAAAAATAAAATGTGAGTTCACTTTAAAATAATAGAACATTAGACTATATTATACTCTCTTCAAATATTTATTTACTATTAAATAGTTCTTTATTCCCCGAAAACTTGAAAAATACGACTCCATGTTCCATAAACCTACATAAAAACTGTCCCAAACCTCACTCCAGGAGGTTTGTGACAGTTTTTATGTATTTTTAGTTCTTTATTCCGTTTCTTTATGTCGACAAAAGAGGTTTATTATTGGAAGTTGAAGACTGCCTTCCTAGCTGAAAAAGTATGAAAAATTTCATTTTAATTAATAACATTGTAATTTATTATAAATATGATGTAATTTTCCATTACAAAGCTGTAAATAAACAAAATTTACATTATTTAATGCAAAACAGATTTAAATTTCAATTGGTCTAATAGGAATCTACAATGATCGTTAAGATGACTAAAATCTCTAAAATAAATAGGATAAACCTTGCAGGAGGAACAAATGATTCGTCTACGTTGTTACAGATTAATATCAAAGAAAACTATTATGACTACAATGCAAAATGATCAATAAATAAGATTTATTGTTAATTTGGAATTCTTGACAGTTTACCTTCGGATTCACACAAATGTTTAAAATTAAGATTATTGATGTCATTCTATTGACTAAGCTTGACATTCTATGAAGGATACAGTTATTATCTTTCTATATATGGATACAGTAAATCCAGAGAATATTGAAAGTTCCTTTAAAATATTTAAGATAAGTCGAATATTAGGAGTCATATAAAACTTTATAACCTTTTAAATACATTTGTTAACAGCATATATTAAAATTTTACCCCTAAAAATTTACCTTAATGTTTTAATACTTCATTTTAAATGCTAAAAATCAGTAATAAAAGGTATTTTGTGAAAAAACAGTGAAATTAAAGTGAAAATAATTGAAATTAACGTAGATTTGATGCAGTGTATTCCCGTGTAAATATAAAAAAATGGAAAAAATATCTAAAGGTAGTTCCAAGTGTAACTAGTAAATAAAGTTCATATTTCTACACGCTTAAATTTAACCGTTATTAATTAAGATGAAATTATAATTAAATACAAAACAATTATAATATCAAATTTTATCTTAATAATGTAATCGAGTTGATATTTTTAGCTATTCAGCAATGATTATTATCTCATCTTTGCTATTAATTAAAAGGATTTACTAAGATAAATCTAAATACTAGTGAAAACACAAATTTCATATAAATATTATCCAATTTTTTTATTAATAAACTAATAAAAACTCCTTACTATTTGTAAAATAATTAATATTTTAAGAAATTACTAATAAATTTCTGTAATTCAATGCAAGAGAGAAGCGTATTTGATATGTAAAATTCGCCTGTAAAAGAATAAAACAAAGATTAAAGTAAAACCTACGGTTCCAGATTTACGGAACATCCTGTAGATTTTTATAAAAAATAAATAAAGATGCTATTAAATATAATTCCTGAGACATAATATTGTTAGACTATATTCAATATCGATTGAACATTAAATAAATTGCCGTTCTACATCACACTAATTTACTTTAACTTTATTACTGTTTTTGCAGCTTACTGTTAAAATAAATTTCAATATCCTTTATAAATAATTTAATATCTAACTTCATCGACTATCGTAAAATATCTAGCAATATTAATTATTGATCATTAAACAGCTTAAAATAGAAATTTGTCTAGAAGTGCAACAAAATATAAGCGTCAAAGGAAAAAAATTATAAAGTTATTTAATAAAAAAAAGCGTAAAAGATTTTAAATATTAAAGTTTTGTTACTTATTTTTGAGCTATAAATTTTTAAATTTTTAAAATATTTAGTATTATTTATAAAGATTTTCTAAAAAAATAGCACATGCAACTAAACTTAAATGGTGTAGACTGGTATTTTTCAATTTTCAATTAAAAAACAAAGCTCTTGTTCAAGATTATGAATTATAATGTAAATAATTTGCTAAACCAATATCATAAATAGTAGCATTAAAGATAACAAATTTCAACCAAAGTCTTGGAAAAGAGAAGTAATGGCTAGAGATATTGTTATGTCAAAACAAGTGTTTTCCTTTATGTGAATTGATAGTGATGTTGATAAATGATGATGAATAAAGCTCTCGAGGTTTGAGAAGAAATCATTTCTATCCTTTAATACAGCTAAACATTAACAGATAATATAGATATTGAAAGAATTGTATTGATGGAATACGGCATCACACCACATGGGCAATCTGCCTCAGAGACGACTTCCTATAAAAATATTGGCCCTATTTAGGTGTTAGGCATGTGAAGAAAACTTGGAAAACTCCCCTAGGTGTTGGCGAGATGTAAACCAACTACTAATGTTCAGTGGTTGTATCCCCTCAGTAACAGGTACTCTAAATAAATGATTAAATTTATAGACAAAACTGAACTACGATTAAATGTTTAATTCAAAATTGATTATTTTTTTAAACATTATTTAATACTTATAAAAGAGTTTTTAAACATTTTCTTTGCACTTATTATTTTCTTGAAAATTAATTTTAAAAGCTATTTTAATTTATATTTATTGCAACTACTCGCATCTGATAAAATACAGTAATTAAAATTAATATGAGACAAAGTTCATTTTTCATGAGAGCTAAATTTTAAAAATATTCTCTAAATCAAATGTCTAATTTAATAGCAAGTATTAGTGAGATTTTAGGTACATAATATTATAGCAAATGCTAGTGCAGTAATTATAAATAACCATTTCATCTAACAGGAAACGATTTATCAAGTTTCAGTCATGCAATGGATAACAATTACGTTGCTTGACAAATTTGCTCACCAATGTTATTAAATAACATTTATCCAATTTGATTAGCCATCAAAAGTAGTCCAAGAAGTCTACAACATAATTAGATTATGCCATTTATTATTTTGTACGCATGAAGATTACACAAGGTGTCTGTTCATCATTTATTCACCTGGTTAAGAAACTCAATACAGGAAAAACTATAACATATATTTAAAAACTCCCAAACTTGGTAATTTCCTCTAGGAGAAATACTCAAATCGTTGGATCGGTCGAGTTGAATCAATTGCATGGCCAAGCAGGGATGGATTTAAGGGGACGCGTGGCGCAGCTACACCCTCTTCTGAGGGATTTTCCCGAGTAATGCCGGGTACCTCGTGTAGCAAAAAATGTTATAAGACATATTGTTACCTTCCTACATCTCCATTTAAATATTTCTGGATTCGCTGGATTTTGTTATCTAGGTCTCTTGAAATCACCTTCTTGATTTCTTTCTGTGACGGTCCGTAAAAGACAAAGTGTATTCAAAGAAAAGATAATTAGCATTGAGGAATTACAAGACAACGGTTCAGGTTATGAACACAATACTGAGAAGAGATGTTTAAAAAATTGAGTACAGACTTGATATTCTCAGAGCAAAAAAAAAAAAAAAATGATTGGTTTCGGAAGATAACGCAACGCAACACATGAGCGACTTGCAAAGACGATGCCTCCATGGAGCATATTCAATGAGAAACTAGCCTCTAAGGTGTTACACACGTGAAGGAAACCCAGTCTAACCCTTAAGTGAGCCGCTGAACCCACGACCACCTGTCACAAGTGATCGAGTGGATAAAACCACTCGGCCACTTGCAGGCTGGAAAAACAAAAGGACGATCACACGTAAAAATTTACTAATAAGCCATCTTGATCCCAAAGATTTGGCCATCCCTGTATTACTAATAGAGTTAAATTTAGTTGTTAAGATAAAATTTGATAATCAGAAGCATAAATAGTAACTTTTTGCAATTTACTCTTTTGAAATTGCTAAAAAAAACCATTTGTTTTTCTAACGAACTTTACTCTTTAGTTAAATTAATTGGAAAATTATGTTGATAAAATTTTGAATAAAACGTTTTATCAATTAACTTGTTCCTGTTTATGCAACAGCACGGAATTAATTGATAATATAATTTCGCTTCGAGAATGATTACTTGAATTTAAGAGGAAATAGATTCAAAATAAAGTATACAAAATCCTTTGAAAGGATTATAATCCTAGTTCTAAACATCAAATATTTAAATTCATTCAAGATAAAATTGAATTCGTTTTCTAAAGAATCCCATTTAACCTGATTTCTTGTAGTTTTCGGCATTCCTGTGTTATGTGCAGTTCAAAGAAAATAAGAAAATTTAGTTTGGTTTGGGGTTGTTTGATGGAGATGGCAACGCAACACACGGACAATCTGACAAGGGGCGCCTCCCGGGAGGGTTTTTTATGGGAAACACCTCTATTTAAATGCACGCGAAAAAAACATGAAAAACTCCAGCCTTCTCGTGAGGCGCTAACCTAAGACCAACAAACAGTGTTCAGTGGGCTAAGAAAATTTGACATGTTTCATAATTTATAAAAATATTATAAAAATACATGATTATAATTATCCCATAATATCAACATCACTGAAATTGAAGTTATGTTACATACTATTATTATTTATTTATAATTTTAAAGCTGAACATAATTATATATTCAACAGGATGGATCGTTTACTCGGTCACTTAACTAATTATGTGTATAAATGCGATAATTCATATTTAATTATCATAAAATAATCATAAAATAAAATTATATTATAAAATATTTAACTAAATATTCAATTGCTTTTACTGTAAAAACACAAGATTTTTTTAAATATGTGGGTCTATTTTAATTTTAAATATTCATAATATCAACAAGAAACAATGAAATTGAAATTAGTAAATGGAATTATTTAAATTAACCAGCGATTAATGATACAGTTCGTTAATATTATCCTGCGAGCTATTAATCATAATTAATTAATGTGTATAGTAAATATGTTATGGTCTATTCGAATATTAAGATTTCTCAACAATAAATATCCATATAATATATCAATTAGCGGATAGCCGAGACGGTTAAGGCAACAGCCTACATCTCTGGGGAAACCAAGATCGGTTGCGGGCAGGTCAAAGATCCCCAGAAATTCTTAGAGAGTAGTCTGTCCCATAATTGTCAGGCTCTATCTCTCACCACCCCGACCACCGCGTTGTGGGCCTAGATTTATCTACTATGGACTTAAGAAAGTCTCAGTGCTCACAGGGCAGAAGGGTTTGATTTGATAAGGCAACGCAACACTGGGTAATCTGCCATGGAAGAAATGACTTCTGGGAGGACTTTTAAGGGAAACTAGCCCCTATTTAGGCGTTAGGTACGTGATTCTTCACACTTCGCCTAACTAGAAAACCTGGAAAGTTCCACATGGCTACCCATTGGTCAGACGCGAACCCGTGATCAGTATTCAGTGGTTATATCTACGCGGTCACCAGTCAGTGGACCCCCACATGCGGCAATAACTAAATAAGTAAATAAATATATATATAACAATTAAACTGTATTTTATGCTATCGACAATTAGTATTGAAATAGTATATTATTATTATATCAGTAAACTAAAAATCAGCAATTTCATTATTATTATTTTTTTTTTGAAACTCCTCCTTGTGGGCATGTAAAGAGCCATTTTAATCAGAAGGTCGAAAAATCCGAAATTTTTCGACCAGGATTCGATTCCGGATCAATCAGAGAAGTAGACTGACGCATTAACCGTTTAGGTCACCCAACCTTCTAAACTTATTTTTAATATAGAATTTATTAAAACGTAAATTAAACTTTAAAAATTAGTTACTTACATATCAACCGCGAGTGATGTATATTGGAGTTTTTATAAGAATCTGTTTTCCTTAGTATTCCTATTGTGATAAGATATATAAGTTAAAATAAATAGAAAATTTAAGTAATACAAACGAAAATTAATAATAGATTCAGCAAATTTATGGCATTTTACAAGTCATTAAACAAATCTGATCCCGCGTAACGAGTTGCAAAATAATAAGAAATTAGACAACGAGATTTTTAATACATTCTCTGCTTTCGTGAGATTGGATAAATCTCAAAATAATCTCAAGATAAAATTAATTAAACTCTAAATTGTCTCATTTTACCCCTTAAAAGCTTTAAGAGATAAAGCTACTATAATTAATATGATTGTCAAAATGATTAAAGACCTGTCAAAACCTCCCAGGAACTATCACAGAACCGAGATAATCGCAGGAATTAGCTTTAACTACTTTGTATTAGTTTAATTTTCCTAAATGTTTTCAAGGTACGAAATTGTTTTTAATTTAATTTTACAATTAAAGTTTATAATTATTATTAAACAGCAGACGGAAAAAGTGTTTAAAGTTTTTATAACTTTAAAAAAAATTTCTTTGTAATTAAACTTAGTTCTTAAGAATTTTTTACAAAATTACAAAAAAGATTATCTTTTCATCATTGTGCTTGCAGTTGTATTGTCCCAGATGACAAGAATAATCTCTAGTACAAGAGTGGATTAGAGCTGTCGTGTGAGATGTTCTCTTCGAATATTGCAACCATTTGTTTGCTCGAGTATTACAGAATCTTAAACAAACTTGAAATTAATCGAAACTTTTGCTGATTTATTTCACTTTTAATTTAATATATAATAGATTTTATTGTGCGAAAAAACTCGTTGAGTTACATCCAAGTTAAATCTTTCTTTTGCATCACTGTCGTTGACTAATAAATATTTATAATATGAATGAAATAATATTTAATGTAAGGTAGAAGAGCACATTATGGCCTACCAAATTTGGACTATTATTTTGATCAATTTCATTTCCCCTCCCTCAAGAATGGGACTAAGTTAACGACTAAGCTAACAACTAGACTTTAGATGATAATGGAATTGGTCAAAATAATAGCCCAAACTTTGTCGGCCATAATGAGTCTCATACCTTATTTTCACATATTTTTCCGTGTATATTAAAAATTGAATTGTAGTGATTCTATTTATTTTTAATAATTAAGGCGCCATCTTACCGCTCAGAAGGATGACACCTTAATTGGTGGTATACGTCGGGTCTCGTCCCTCATCATATCTGGCCTCCCCTATTGTGGGCCTGGCAGACCCTAAGTGCCTACAGACGCAAAACTAAATTTCACTTTGAAATTCTTGTATATTAATTGTTTTATTTTATATTATATTAAAATTCTGTTATATATTTTGGATAATCTGAATTATAAAGAGACTTTCTGCAAAATAACATCATTTTACTCATAATTATGTAAGATTATCTATTTGAAGTATCTTTTTCATAGTCAAAACTGTGAATCAGAAAAAAAATATGTATAATTTATTCTTCACTGAAGTATAGATTATTTTAATAAACGATTAAAAATGAATTTAGACCATGGTTGAGGTCGCGGTTCGCTGTTCACTAACGGGCTGGCCACGTGGAGTTTTCAGGTTTAACAGGCTCAAGTTTCTCATAGAAATTCCTCCCACTTGTTGTACTGGCTTATCACATTAATCTTACAATCTTACAAAATGAATTTAGTAAAACTGTGATAAATATTTTCAAAAATGTCTTTTAACCTTACGTTAATTCATTTTTTGTGAATATCGCCAAGTGATTTGGTCTATTGACAACTCATCGATGTATTAGTTATCACCATTCAGAGTATCCTATAACTACACAAAGCTCTATCGAAATCCACACAATTTCTTTTTCAGTCGATAAAATCAATGTTTCAGCAAAAGTGAGAGACTTCCTTACTGCTATCAAAGACTTCAGTCACTTGTATCAGGGAGTAAATATAACTTGACTTCTACAATTCATTTTGTGCGCTTTATACTAAAACAGTTCTGTTGTTTAACTTTAAACGATGCGACAATTTTACATATTTAGCTAAAATTTGAAAATTAAATAACACTTTATAGAAAAATTTATCTTAAATACCCTTTTATAATTAAAAAGTGTAAAAATTTACAGTATTGAAGACAAACGAAAAATTTTTCGCAGTCTTCTTTAAAAAGTCCTTTCACAATCACTGAACACACAATCAACATTGGCGGAATCGATCTTTTTTATAGGCTTACCTCGCCTATATTTATGTAATTGGTTAAAATCCTTTTATAAATTTATATATAACTAAACAATATATTCATTTAGCCTATAATGTTAAACTTACTACTAAACGAAATTCTGTTTTTTTTTAGCCTGCCATTTTTATGTTTATTACAAAGTAATAAAGGAATGAAATCGGGGGAAAAGAAGGGTGTCAGGTTTTGTAGTAGGGTAAATTTTTTGCGGAGTCCTAGAGAATAACTGAAAAATTGGGGGGCCCACATGTAGCTGGATGCATAAAACTATTGAACACAGGCAAATTCGTTGAGAGTTTACGTATCACTAACGAACTGGCCATGTGGAGTTTTCGGGTTTCTTTCATGTGTATAACATTTAAATAAGGCCTGTTTTCAATAGAAAATCCTTCCGGGTAGCATCCCCTTGGCAGATAGCCATGTGTTGCGTTGCTATATCCCACCAAACCAACCAGGTCTGTCAGAAGGTTTAGAAGTAACCTATATACATGACAGACAGACATTCTAATATATATATATATATATAAATTAAAATGTCTGTCTATTCTGTATTAAATTAACTTTTAAATAATTCTGTACGCGTAATAAATCAGCGTAATAAATAAATATCAGAAGTTCAGATTAAATATTTTTAAAAAGGAATGAGATATAACTTTTTAGGTCGAAGTAAGATTAAATAAGCTCTTAATTTTCCTAATAACTTAAGGCATATTAACAACACGCTATTATATTATTTGCAAATTTATTAACTTATTTGAATTAATTATAATAAATTTTGCACTTAACTTATAGTTTATTGAATAAATTAAATTAGTGTATCAAGCATACGCAACCACTTCCATAGAAGTAAAATCAATGGAGGAGTAACTGAAGCTTAAATAATTTTTCTCAATTCATTTCTCTAATTTACATTGTCACTTTATTTTCTGCGTAGGGTAAATTTAAGAATAAAATAGTTCGCATATTGAGACAGATGAGAGATTCAATATGCAAACCCAATCCATGCAAAGTACAGTACGTTGTGTTTCTGACGTGTGCAAAAGGACAAAAGATAAAGACACTCTTAATTGTTCAGGGTGTTCTATTTTTGTGAATATTAAGTATAACTTTAAATAATTAATTATTTTAACATCAAATACGTATTATGTTTTACTCTTACAATATATAAATATTTATGTATCAACGTCGTAAAACTCCATCTGTACAAACATTGTTTTCCAACTTATCGATTCGTAATTCTTGTTTTTCAATATTCTGGATAAGCATGCTGTTATTGTAAAATTTTTCAAAGATATTTTACAAAGAGATTTTGAAAGTTTTTCGGCTATTTGTTTGCTCGATACTCTTGAAAACTGGCCTTTTCTATTCGGTAATTTAAAAATAAGTTGAATGTATTAAATGTCTATATAATCAAACACTCCAAATTATCTTGGTATTTCGTAAAAAATGCAATTAAAGAAATAAATAAACATAAATAATAAAAATAAATAAATGGCGAATTTTTTTCGATTTTTTCAGGAAGGAAACTGATCCATTTTCAGTTTATATCATCATTTTCTTCAGCAATATGATATGAAAAAGACAGAAATCGACTGTTTCTGTTGTAGAATTTCTTCTCATATCATGTTGCTCCTCGATATTCACTGCCAAATCCTACTTTTGAACTTTACGTGATTTTGCACACTAAAAAAAAGTAAGCGCATTCTCCTTTTTCAAAATCGATTTTACCACGAAAATAAAATAAAATCTATTTGATCGTAACTAAATAAAACAAAATGAAATGGAAATAAAGAAAAGTAAAACAACCAAACAAAACATAAAAAAAAACTTACAGAAATTGAAGTTGTCGATGTCAAATTTGAAACTCTTCTATTTGAATTTTCTTTTCCCATTTTTCTCAAATACCATTCTCTTCGGAGTAATGTTATAATCTGAGTTTAAAAAAATAAAAAAAATAGTAGACGTTTCACAAATATTCGAACAAAATTATTTATTTTTTCAACTAAATAATTTAATGCTATGTTTATATAATAAATACAATGCTTTTTCAGTACGGATCCGCTGCACAACGCGAATTATGATAATATAATTTCATTAAATTTGATTTATGCGCTTCTATTTTTTTATAATTAATCATTTATTATATTCACATAAAACATTCGCATCTAAGATTTTTACAAACAAATGAGTATCTTCGATAGGAAAATTTTACCCATCTCTTCTGATAAACACTCATCAAAAATTCTAACGTAGACATGTGTACAAATGTGTTATTAATGACAATGTTTTAAAAAAATTAAATATATTTCACACAAATTATATTCCAGCTTTGGATCCATGTGTTTGTTTATTTATCTAAAGAATTTAACATTCTTATCTCTTGAGCAGCGTGCAGCAATAACGGATCCACAAATGAGCACATGCTGTAATATGAGCACCTAACTATATATAAACTGAGATATAAGTTATTAGATGACGAAGCCCTATCATTAAATTCAGTCATCAACGATAATACTTCATTCAAATCAAGTTTTCCAATGGTTTGTCATTAGAAATAATATTTTTGCTAAATTATACGTGACCGAAATCCATGGACAACGTCGTGATTTCATGATGATCATTTTTTAAACTCAATTCTATTCGACAAATTTTCTTAACTTAATCTAATTTAAATTCCATTTATTTTCTTCTTAAAAATTTCATTAAATTCATAATAATAATAATAATTACATATCGTTTTGTTTGCCTTTCGAAGGCGATTTTTGTTATATTATTACTAAAATAGATATTTTTATATTAATAATTTACATTTGGAAATAAAATGTTTTTCTTAAAATTTTGTTAGCCTTATTTATTCTTATAAAAATACTCTGTTCTTTATAATTTCTATTATAATTTTCGAATAGCAGCTGTAATTTTATCCTTTAACTCAATAAAGTCGACTCTTAGACATTTATCATTAGGGATGGAGGTTGATTTTGCTAACTTATACAATTACTACATACAAAATGGAAGTCAAAAAGATTGACTCTCTTCCTCACTCTCCCAATCCCTCGTGTCCCTTCTTTATACTTCTTCATTTCTCTTAATTCCGAAAAAAATATACTGTTTTATTTTGGTAGCCCCCAAATTTTTCGACATTGGAGCCGATACGCTCTCTCAAACCCCCAACAGCTTCGCTCCCGCCCGCATTCACAAAATTTTCTGTACTAAAAAAGCGCATGTTTATTACTAAAATAGTCGTTGATTTTGTTTCATTTAACACATTTCTAATATTTAAAAGTTAACCTTCTACACATTTCATCTTTAAAATGCTTAATGGCTTTAGGATAATTAAAAACAAGAAAAAATTCGCTTCGTGTTCATTCTTATACATTTTTAAACAAAAAACGATTTTTTGTATCTCTCGAATGATTATTTTATCATAAATTATTATTTTTTCCCCCTCAGACTGCTGCTGGTGTTGTATGCGCCTGCGAAAGAGTTGGTCTTCTCATTAGAAGCTGTTTCAAAACAAAATTTCGTGCGATGTTAATTACCTCGCCGTTGAAGAAACAAAACAAGAGAGCGACGAATAAACCCTGCGAAAAAAATTTACACGCATTTTTATTCACTTTTAACAAATTATTTTTATTAATAAATCTTTATTCTTACCTGGAAAGAAGATACTACAGCCGAAATTGTTTCGTAAACAGCTTCTCCGTGAGACCTTGGCTCGGGACGGAATGGAGTCACAACATAATGAAGACCCAAGAGAGGAATAAGAATCAATGTAGCTCTGACAGCTTTTCTGTAATATATATATATATATATATATATTTATATTTATTTAAAATTACTATACATAAAAATCAGCCCTGTAGCCAGATATAAATCATTGGGGGATACAGGGGCAAAATTCTGACTGGCATTTTTCTCTTTTTCAGCCAACACTAGCTGTATTCCGAGTGTAAAAACAATAACAGTAGCCTAAGCTACGTGGCGAAAGTAAATGCATATGGGAACTACTAAATTAAGGGGGCTTAACTATCTCATAGATAAGGCTCTGCGTAAAATAGCATTATTCTTTGACGAATTTTAGTTCAGTCGCGTTACTAAATCAATAAGTCAGGACCATAACAATTAATGACTGTAATTATTCGCTTTGGGATAGAATGCTTGTCTCTTCCCTAGAGCGTAATAACTACATCTATACAATAATTAATTACGCAGATAGATAATTTATACGAAATGCTGTAATCATAATATCTGAAATTCAATAATATGAACATGGAAAACACTAAAATATCAATATTAAAAATCGAGATGTTAATATAATGTACAAGTATATTGATTTCTATTATGTACTACTTATAATTAATTACAATTGAGATTACCGTCGCTAATTATTTCGCTGTAACTATGAAGTTATAAACTTTATACAAAACTTTGCATAAAAATGAAAATTTTATATAAAAAATAATAAAATATCGGATGGTCCATTAATTACGTGTACAGTTTCTGACTCACCTTTGATCACCTCCTTCCCTGTCCTAAACAATGATATGCTTTTGGTAAACCTTCCCTTTAATTACTTGTAGAGTTTTTGGACCCCCTAATTTTTAAGCAATGACTTTAAAAAGTTCTGCAAATATTTGCTGAACTTTATAGGCAAATTCGTATAGCATTAACACTACTGAAAAAGTCCACGTAACGACGCTTCGACACACTCAAACTGTACACGTAATTAATGGATGGCACTATAATATTAATTAAAATTATTAAATTTACTGGAAAGTATGAAATGGAGAAATATTTACGAGAGTAAAAATATATTATAAAAAAAAGAAAAACAGCAAAGAAAAATTCAACAAATTATATTAAACTCTCGATATTAAATAAAAAAATCGATTTTACTTAGAGGCGTAAAATATTATTTTTACGGAAAAAAATTAAATATATTATGCAAAAAATATGCTAACAAAAAGCATGTTCAACAAATTTTTCTTTTATTTTTTATGCTTAATCTTTAAAACTTCAGAAGATTCGATTTAACGCTTTCATTTCACTAAAGACTACTGAAAATAAGAAGTAAAAACATTAAACTCGATTAAAGAGGTATATTTTTTTCCTAATTAAAGAGTTTAAAAAATTCTATTTTACTATTACTGTATTATTTTTGTTAGGAGTAGATCCTACTTAGAAATGAAGAGATGGGGAGAGTGAGGAGACGAGAAAGAGCAGAGAAGGTCCCAATAGGGTAGTAAACAGGTAAGGTGAATGAGAAAGTATGAAAATAAATACAATTTTTGTTGAGAAATGTTTATATAGTAGTTACAATTACGAAAACGATATTGAGCAGGAGTCCCCAAATTGGTCGATAGCAACCCCCAGGGGTCGAAAATTAATAGGGAGTCGATTGAAAATGGTTCGTAATTATTTTTAGCCAAATAGGTTAAGTTCCTACATGACAATTCTGGACGAAAATTTGTACACTGTAAGATCTTTTCTATGAGAACGATGTATGAATTAATATCGGCTTACCAGATTTATTTTTTTCATTTATTAACTATATATTAACAAAACAAAAAAGGTTGAGGAATCCTTGAAGAGATAGACAGTTTAAAAAGCTGATGTAGAGAGAGAGTATAGTGAAAGGCACAGTATATGAAAGAAGACGGTAATATCAAGTCTTTTGTAAAGAAATAATATCGTTTCCTACACATTTGGGAAAATAGTAACAAATAAATATTAAAACATAGCTTCATCATTAAAATCATTTTCAAAATTTTATACTTCTAATTAACTGTACTGTATTTTTAATTCGCTCAGTCACAATCGAAAGCATTTTAATGAAGATCATAAATAAATCAACAGTTGAAATAATAAAAAAAAATACATCAATTTAATTTATTTGTTTTATTCAAAGCTTCGATTTTCTTTTGAAAAATTACAACAATAAACAAACAGCACTATAAAATGGTAGCAGTACATTGTTTAAAATTTATTTCGGGTCATAAAATACCTGGAAAGTGTCGGATTTGAACAAAAATAGCAACAAGTACAAATCAGATTTTCAGACTGTAACTTGGAACTTAAAAAACAAATTTTTTCCCTTCTGTGAAATATATTTCTCGGATTTTTATGACTTAACTTAAGAAGACAACTTACAGCCTGTTTCACTGAATTTCTATAAAAACATAATTTACAACCGCCATGTTTCGGACTCATAAAGATTTATGAAATCTGACTCTATATAAAACTTTACCATTGGATGACATATTCCCACTATCTATTTTATAAAATGGACCACCAGTGGTCGACAGGATAAAAACCATTGAACACTGGTAGTTGGTCGCGGGTTCGCGCCTCACTAACGGGCTGCCGCGTGGAGTTTATCTGGTTTTTTCACGTGTCTAACGCCAAAGTAGGGGCAAGTTTCTAATAGCAAATCCTCCCGGAAGTCAATACTCCTTTGGTACTGTACTGTACAGTACATCGCCTATATTGCATTGCCTTAACTCATCAATTCTACAATCAGTGTTTCTTTCAGAAAACATTCTCCGAGGTATATTTCTCATCTGGAGGCGTATTTCTCCTCTATGGTGGTATATTTTTTATCTATGGGAGGGTATCTTTCTCATCTAAGGGAGGATTTTTTTTCATCTGAAAAGTGACGAATACAATTGGTCAGTCAATTTATATATATATATATATACATATATATAAAGTAAAACCTGTGTAAACCGGAATCGCACGGCATCGAATATTTTTCCGGTTTAGCAGATTTCCGTTTTTAGCAAGTTTTTGACTGAAAATCGCTCCGTTTCGAAGAATCTTTTCCGTTTACGCAGGCTTCCATTTTATTCATCTTCCATCTTAGATAGGTGTTACTGTATTTATACACGTAGAAACAATAATCATTTATGTGATTTTACAAAACTGTTTATATGAGGGAGTAATTTTCAATCTACGGAGGGAATTACCCCTGGACTCCCCACTGCCTAAAACTCAATTTTATAAAACTGCTTCACAATTTATCAAATTCTTTATAATATAAAACTATAATCGAATATAGCAAAAATGTTGCTAATAATATTAATTAATAAAATACGTAAATTGCTTTGAATAAAATAATATTGTAATGAAATGAAATAATAATGATGATATTTATTTGTTTAAGTTAATAAAATCAGACAATTAAGTAAAGGCATTTATTATATATAAGCGTGTGACTAGAGAAAAATCGATAAGAAAGAGGTAGCATGACAAGTTGCAAATGTTTATCGAAAGTCATAAACATCTGCAAGTTATTTATCAACTTCAGCTCTCTTCTGTCGTTACTGCTTTAACTTTTCAAACTTTCTTCTATAAACGATTTTTCTAGTGTATTTACTAAAGATTTTCCAAAACTCACCTTGTCTGATGAGCATCTGGAGAATTTACCGCCCGTAATTTGGTAACAAGGACACGAACAATGTTCACCAGAAAGATGAAATTCAGCTGAAAAAAAGATGAAAATTTAATAACTCGAATAGGAAAATTGAATGAAAGGCGGCTCGCTTTGTTCTCAATTAGTTCTTTAATTTGCTTAATCTTTGCAAATTTTTAGCTGTTAACTAACTTAGAGTAATGGATCGAATTTCATGAAAATCGTCACGTTTATTTTCTCGACACACTGTTAATTCAATAAAACTTTATTCGCTATCTTTTACATTATTCTAATAAAGTAAAACCTGTGCAAACTGCACGTACTGATTTATTTTTGCAGGTTTCCTCTTTACGCAGGTTGTAGTTTCGTATGCTTTTCATGTTAAATAACAATAAAAATATTCGCGAAATAAATAAATAATACTTACTGTCATCGAAACACATACAGGGCCCGATATTATCCACATATAAATACTCTCTTCTATCCAACAACTGAAATTTGAAAGTGTAATCTTTTAATTTTGTTCGATTAATATAATTAAATTTGAAATATTTCATATATTTAATTTAAATAAATTGATAAAGACTTTTAAATAATGAGTTTATTTCATTTTAATTTTATAATAATTGCATATTACGTGTAAATTATATATTCAAGCAGAGAAATTATATTGTTTGTGTGCGCAAAGAAGGCACCCGGTGATGACTGTACTTTTCAATGATTATGACATACAGAAAATAATAGAAAACCCGGTAAACTGTACATGACTAGTCTGTTGGAAAGGTGTGAACCCATGACCAATGTTCAATAGTTTTATTCATTCGGTCCCTTTTGAAATAACTCATGAAATCATGTTCAATTTCTTCAACTTTCTTCACGTATTCAGTGTTATCATTGTTTTATAAATTGACTTTATAAATTAAACTTTAGTTTAAAATCATGCGATTTATGTCTTATTCAATTTTTATTTACGATTTTTAAAGTATCATTAAGAAATTTCATTCTTACTGAAGAGTTTGTTCAGGAAACGAAGTTCTGGTTGCAGCATAAGCTATGATCAATAATGCAGGAGCACCTGAAATAAATTACGAAATATCTTACTTTAATAAATAATTAACGATATGACAAATTATCCATTATCAATTTAAAATAATACGCATTTTATTAATATTTTAATTAATATTCGAAGCTTAATTGGCGCAAACAATTTTTAAGAAATTAAAAGTGAGATTAATATTATTGTTAACCTGTACTTTTAAATATATTTTATTCCATATCATTTAATATTAAAATATTTATTAATTAATTAAATACAACTAGATTTAGTATCATTAATTTTTTTTCTTAAAAGTGCGAGATTAGTGCGCATTATAATCCGATGATAAATGAAATTGTAAGAAAAGTATATAAATTATTCGTGTTTAGTATTAATCATCTCAAATCTAAGTATAAAACGAGATAAAAAAAAACAATTTTTATAAATTAAAGAATGATCTAAGATAAACTCAACCTATAATTTCGTAAATAGAAGTGATTAAATTATCTTGAATACGATCAATGTTCTTAATTTTGTCTCGAAATTTAATACAGTTTGACTGCTTAATAAACATATTTTGTGAAGATTAATAGCTGCGGTTTGTTCACTTAATATAATTAAAACAAAATAATTTAAATATGAATAATGAAACAACCAAAATAAACTTAATGGAATATAGTTACTTGGTGAGGAAAAGAATATAATCCCATCCTAAGTTTGTTAAAGGATTATGACGAGTTAATCACTAAATGACAAATATTTGTTAGTCGATAATCTTCTTAATTACTTGTTCATTGAATTCAGTATACGCAATAGAATTAATGAATTTAAAATCTACTTAAATTTTCATCTCAATGATCAGTAAAATGAATAAAAATTCGAATTTGATCGGTAATTATATCAGCGCTTAATCAACTTGAAAATTCTATAACCTGTTTAATTTTTCAACAAGATTAAGAATATTATTTTTCTACGATGAACATTGAGATTAATTCGAAAACATTACGGAAATATTCGTTATCAAACGGCTACTTTATGTAATTATCAGTGGTACGTGTAATTATCAATAACAACTTTTAAAAGATAACGTTCAAAATGACGTAATATATTAAGGATTTTCACATTTTATTAAGAAACTGCTGAGAAATTCTGTTTAATGTGCTATTATCAAAAAAATATCTGTCTACTGATAAGGGAACCCATTGAGGCGCTTTCTTCTTATAAAAAAATATAACCATTAAACCGAAAGTTGATATTATCCCCTTGTATTGATATTACCACACTTAATTTGATATTACCCTCTTATATACTTCTATTCGAAGAGGTTATGTCTGAAATTTATTGTTAACTAGGGGACTTCAACAAGTACAGTGAAACCATTGTATAACACCACTCCTCCAAAGAGACAACCTCTCATAAAGTCTACTTTTGCTCGGAACCATTGATAGTTGATAAGTAGAGGTTTTAGAATACTTACTTTAAGAAAACCTTTGATGTTCGTGGTATGAAGAAATTACCATAGTTGTATTTTTCTACAAAAATCTAATTTCTTTCGAATAACCACACTTGTACTTTAAATTATCGCTATTTTTATTACTTAGAAGTATGTATAACTAATTAACTTACCCCATCCAAGCAAATAGAACCATTTCATGAGATTTCCTTCCGATAAAAATGCAACAACTAGTAATGTATGCAAATATAGTCCCTCACAAAACATCCAAAAGTAATTGGAAACCAGAAAATAATGTACGAAAACGTGTAATATCTGGCATCCTACCTAATTTTAAAATGTTCAATTTAATTAATAATTAATAACAATTTAAATTATTAAATTACATATTTTAATTTCAGAGAGAAAATACAGCCAAACCCCTAAACAACGGCCACTGACGGAAACATAAAAATGGCCGTTTTCGGAGATTATTTTTTATGCATTTCAGAAGGAAACTCTACTGAAAAAAAGGCCGTATGCCGTTTTGAATTGGCTCTTGTTGAGAGGTTCGACTGTATAACAAAATAAGTCTCGTTATTTTTTATTGAAAATAGCGTAAATAATGTTCAGCTTATAAATTTCATTCACGTGTTAAGTAGAAATAATATAAAATTTGGTAGTTTTGAATACAAATTTATAAAGATTAACAGATAAATTCACCTCGTTTTTGAGTAAGACGTCGGTATTTTGCACAACAGCCGTATACCATATAATCCACATACTATTATTTATGATAAAAGATATAAAGAGATTCTTATGAATAGTGATCCTGGTGCATTGAAGCGATCTGAAAAAAAAACTTAATTTAATTTAGAAAAATATATATGAATTTTATCGTTTTAAAACATTTAATAATGTTCTTACTTGAAATAACAAAATATAATTAATGATATTGTAACGGCAACCAGAGAAGTGGAGTATCCAGCAATATAAAAATTATTAATTCTCTGTCGGAACTACAAATAATACATTTTTAAATAGTGTGTTTAATTAAATTTAAATATATTATTCGTTAATTAAATCTGTTAGCGTTAATGCGGGAATTTAAATTCAAAAAAGAAAAGTGGAACTACGAAATAAATAATTATGAATCAATGGTTTGGTTTGATGGGATAAGGAAATACGTGGGTGATCTGCCATTGGAGACTTTCTATCGGAGACTGGCCCCTATTTTGGTGTTCAACACTTGGGCGATATGCCAAAAGGGGACTTTCTACGGAAGAATGGCCCCTATTTAGGTGTTAGACACGTGAAGAAACCCGGTGACCTGTCAGTTGGTAAAGCGCAAACCCTCGACCAACTCCAATGTTCAGTAGTTTATCCACTTCGGCCACTGGTTGTCCTCAAATGAAAGGCGATTGCAGTGTTACTTTAATTTATGAATATTTTTCCACAAAAAAAAAGTTTTTGTAAAGTATTAATTATAAAGAAGCTTTTAATCAATTATCATTATCCATGATAATTCACGTTAAAAATATATTAGAAGACTTTAATAAAAGTTATTTAATTAAATTTATTGATAATGTAGATTGTTTGTGTAAAAAACAATATAAAGCATTAATATTTATAACTAATTAAATATAAATTAATTATGTAAAACAATAACGTTAACAATTTAATAACTATATATCGTCATTATTATCAGAGAAAATTTCTATTTTTGCATTTCAATAGCTAAAAATGCATATATTTTCTACTAAATTATTACGAAACTAATATAAATTGTAATTAAATTTAATTATTTGATTGTAACCGATAACTTCAGTTTGTTTCAGATTAATTTCACGAATATTAGAAATAATATTGAAGTCCCACTTTTCAGCAAACCAAAAACTGTGTTCATCATCATCTGACCAGAAGAAATGGCCAGAATATTCTTTTGGTTGAAGAACAGAAATGGCGAAATTAGCCGAACATCTCAAGAATAGTCAGGAAATCCGGCTTTAGGATTTCATACTGAATTTCACCATAACGAAAGACTAAGCTCTTCTACATGGACACTAATCCTAAATAGAAAGCTGTTATAGCTCCTTGAATTTTATATAATCCCAAATATAGATTTATTCATCTATATTTTATCATATAGAAAGTAACTTAAACTAAAAATGAAATTGAATACATTAAATTCTTAAGGTTGATTGGTTACGCACAAGATCTCCAGCAGATGACGTTTAAAATGTAATGTTCTTCTATGAGGAAATTTCTTTCCAAAAATTCTCGAAAACGGAAGTAGATAGAATCAAACAGTTTTTTCCATTTGAATCCTATTTAATTTTTCTACTAACTGACGGTTTGGAATTCTGACAATCGAATTCGTTAAATTTCTACAAATTTTTCTACGGCTTTAAATATTTGTAGAAAATTAACGAATTCGATTCTCAGAAGTCTAAACGGTAAGTTAATAGAAGAATTAAATAAGATTAACCAGAAATAACCAAAGAGATTACAATCAGCCTTAATGATTGTAAACTAAAAACATATACAGTCAAACCTTTGTACAACAGCCGGTGATGACAACATAAAAAACGACCGTTGTTTGCAGGTTATTTTGTGTTCTTGAGAACAGAAAAGTTCCTGAAACGATAGCCGCCATTTAGAGGTTGGGAAGTATAGCCGTTATTGAAGGTTCGACTGTATGCAAGTGAAAATAAATTCCGTTTTTATAGATTCACTTGGTTCTTTACATCATTTATATAGAATTAAATGAATGAACTCTCTTTTATTTTATTTGAAGATTTTAGTTTCAAATTACTTAAATACAGTATTAAGTTAATAAAAATATCCGCCTACGCTTTAAAAATTCATCATTGAAAATGATTATCATCATAAAATAAGAGAAAAGGCAGATTAATTCATTTAAAGATTAATACATGAATTTAATTGAATCTTTCATGTAATGACAAGTAAACATTAATTTCTTAATCATTTCCAACGAATATAAGTTATGAGAAGACCGCATATTTATTGATCAAAGTGAATTTTCGATCGATTAATAAATTTTGTCATGAGAAAAATTGATTAAATTATATTTTCATGTTAAATAAACTGTGATGGAAATCTTCATATGCTTTAGTTTTACACATTCCGTTCTGGTAAACAGCATGTAGTTAAGATACCCATTAGAGAATTTATATATAGAATATTCTCCAAATTTTAATTTCTGTTATAAGTACACATATTTATTAATTTGCATCTACCGTATTTCTAAATTAAATAACCTTAGTTTGAAATCATATTTCTCTACCAGTGGCCGAGTGGATAACCGTTTAACACTGGTAGTCGGTCGCTGGTTCGCACCTGACCAACGGTTTGGCGCGTGAAGTTTTTTGGCTTTTCTCCACTTGTATAACACCTAAATAGAGTCTTGTTATTGTTGTTTGTATACGGCAACGCAACTCACGGGCGAGGGGTCTCCCGGAAAAACTTTCTATAGAAAACTGGCCCCTAGTTAGATGTTACAAACCCTAAATAGAAACACCCAGAAAACTCCACGTGACCAGCCCGTTGGCGAGGCGCGAACTACCAGTGTTTAATGATTTTATCTATTCGGCTACTGGTGGGCCAAATAGAAGCCAAGTTCCCATAGAATGTCCCCGGGAGGCATTTCCCATTGACAAATCGTCCATGTGTTGCGTTGCCTTGCCCATCAATCCAAGTTAAAATCGCATCTTTTATATATTAGCAAAGTAATTTATAAAGATTATTAAATTTTCATTTATCTGAGATCAGTTTTGTTTAGTCATTAATTCAGTGAAACCTCTAAACAACGGCCACTGACGGAAACATTAAAATAATGGTCGTTTTCGCAAGTTACCATTGTTTGGAGGTTATTTTGTATGCATTACAAAAAGAAACGTTTCTGAAAAAAGTTCGCCGCCGTTTACAGGTGGCAGTTATAGAAGGTTGGTATACTTGTCTTAGCCATAACAGGGTTTTCTGGTAAATCAAAAGTTCTAGTAAAAATAATTCAGAAGCTTTCGTTATTGTTACTTGTTACTTTTATTTTTCTGTAACTATGATACCGCAAAAATAAATAATTCGATTTTTTAAACAATTATTTTCAAAAAGATGGGATGACCCTTGAAAGAAAGAAAAAATAAAAAGAAAATACAGAAGAAATTCCTTTTGGAACTAATGAGTATTATTACTTTTATTGTAGCAATCTCAAAAAACACAATTAAGAAAATTGTGTTTATCTAAATTAATTTTTATTTTAGTCATTTGAATTTTCACTTTAAAACTTAATTAACCAATAAAGTAAAAACAGAACATTAATTTTTAATAAATAAAATAGAAACAAAACTAACCGATAAGTCATCCTGATCAATACAAGTCGTATAATTAGACCACGTGCGATTGGTATGGGGATGTCTGTACCATGTCCCATCTTCGTTACATATTTTGTGAGCAAATCCTGATACACAATTTACATAAAATTTTTATTAATTTTTATTTATTAAAAAATATTGATTTTACTACTTACTTTCAGGTAAAAAACCAGTTATGAACGTTGGACAAGTGATGTAAGCAGTCTCTCCAGCGGGTGTATCGTTCCAACATCCCCATCCATCGAAAGTACGTAAGCAATATTTCCTACCTTTTTTAAAATTAAAATTTATAATTAATCACTGCAAAAACTTTTGTAAAATTTGAATTTTTAAAGTGCACTCACTAAACTTTTTTTTTTTTCAAAACAATCGATATTTGTGGTAAAATTTAAAATATTTATACATAAACTTACCATCCTTAGGCCGAGGTTGAGATAATACATTATCGATACATTGATTGAACGCATATTCGATCGCAGAAACGGAGTAAGGAATTTCTTCTAGTTTTGCAAACTCATCAAAGAGATAGAACAATAATTCCTGATCCGTATTCTAATAATATTTAAATTAAATATTATAATTTAATTATTATATCTTACAGATACAAGATAAAGTTACAATTAGTAATTAATAAGCTTTTAATATTAAATTAATGTATTAAGAATGTTATTGCTTATTAGCATAATTAGTATGGGACCGTTCATTAATTACGTGTACATTTTTTCAGCCATTTTTGACCTCTCCCTTCCTGTTGTGTGCAATGATGTACTTTTGACAAACCCTTTTAATAGAGTGAAATAGTAATTCTGAAAAAGTGACTATAAAAATATTTTCTGATAGTTTATTCACGTGACTAGTAAGTAGGCTTATACGAACAGATTCGTATTCCCCACTGAAAAATGTCCAGGCAGACAATACCTCATACCCTCCTCCCGAATGTGTACAATGATGTGCAACCCCTCCCTTAAACTGTACACGTAATTAACGGACGACACCTTATTAGTTTAATTAGTATTATGTGCAAACAATAAATGGAAACAATCAGTTATAAGAATATGTTGTTGAATAATGTACTTACCAAAACCACATCAAATGGACACTGAGAGTAATTAGCAGCTTTTTCACTTCTATCGGGATTAGAAAACCATTTACCACTCTGAGTGCAATATTTGGTGACAAATTCTAAGAATAAATGGATACAGAATAATTGTAACGCGGCTTTATTTCTTAATAATAAAAAATTTAAAATGCTTACTGTTAGTTTGTTTCTTCGTTACTAAGAGAGGGCATTGCTGCTTGGCTACCTGACCAGCAGGTGTAGCATCCCAACATCCCCAACCGTCGAAAGTCGGGGGGCAGAATAATTGACCTTGAAAGAATATTTTGAATTCTAAACTTTGAAGCGATTAAACAATGTAAATGCCAAAAGCAGGTTTCTATAGAGTAATTAAAAACCCAACGTAGCGAAGTATCGATTATGCCTTTGTATTTTAAGAAGATTGCTATTGTTTTAAGATTCCTTTTATTTGAGAGAGCTCTGAATGAGAGAAAATAAAAGACTTACCCTCCTGATAATTTTTTGGTACTCTGTCCGCGGTGAGGTGACAATTCCAGTAAGCTCTCAACTGATCAGCCAAAGTATAATACTTATCTGCTGAGAGTTTGTCATTTTTATTGGTTTCCGATGAAACCAGATGGACAAAAGCCTAGAGAAAAGAGGAAAAAAATTCTTACTTGA
The DNA here is from genome assembly GCF_030686945.1 of Centruroides vittatus. Classification (NCBI taxonomy): domain Eukaryota; kingdom Metazoa; phylum Arthropoda; class Arachnida; order Scorpiones; family Buthidae; genus Centruroides; species Centruroides vittatus. The sequence continues at coordinate 1,414,672 of NW_027122173.1, forward strand.
TGTACAGTAAGTGCACAAATTGTACCTTAATTGGTCTGTCGTTACAGTTTTCTTTCTAGTTCCAGGCATTCACTGTCCATTATAATAATAGAAAATTTCCCTGTTTCTAAATATATTTCTTAAAAATATATTATAGTTCTACAAGTATTTATTTTTCTTATATTAAAATATTTAAAATTAGTTAAAGAATACAGCAAAATTTCAGACTGATTCATTGAAAATACATAAAAATCAATATATTTGATTGTGATTATGTATATATATCGTTTTAATCTAGTATAATCGTAAGATTTTACCGTAAAATCTGTCTAAAACGGAACTTAAACGAGACGGAAAAATAATTCGGTATTGTGAGATTCCGCTTAACACAGGTTTTACTGTACCAGGGAAAGTTATTGTAAGCTAAACAAGTTGGTAGCCAGAGCCGTATTTAGAATACGCAATACGCTACAACATACAACACACTCTTCTTCCTTTATAAAATAACAATGGGCAATATGTATGAATAGTCTTTGAGAACAGAACAAGGCCCCTCGTAATGTGAGGCCCTATGCTATAGCTTCTACGTAAATCCGGCATTATGGTAGCTTAAATTAAATACAGTAGAACCTCACTAATTCCCACTAATCGAGGAAAAGCCTAGTCCGATTTAGCCGGGTTTTACTGTACTTTTTATAATATATGTTATGCCTCACAGTTTATGTAAATAAATTACGTATGATTTAATAATAAAATATTTTAAAAAGCAAGAGGACGATAAAATAGATAATAAAAATCAAATCAATGGACGATTTTATTTCTAGAAGCCTGAGAAATGGATGGATAAAAGTCCTATTTTGGTCTTCTATAGAAAAAAAGGGGGTGGAAGAGATCTTTCTTACACTTGATCGAATTGTAGGAATCTGATTTATTCTGACAAATGTGGTTCACATAGGATATGGCCAACAAAAGATGTTTGTTTTATGACGGACAGATCGCTTTAAAAACAGATAAACACATTTATCAAGGCGACAAAAGTTCTTAATGCTCATTTTTGAAAGCGCAATCAGAAATATACTTTGACATTTCTTCACTTAAAAATTATTAATGGTTATTATTTAAAATTAAATTATTCAATTCAAGTAAAAAAAAATTAAGAAAGATATTCAAGTAAACAAATTATTCAATTTAACCTTTAATTAAATTTTAAATATATATAATTACCTGAATTTCGATTATAAATAAGACTAACATTATGGTTTTCTTGAAATTTTCATGGTGTAAATATATATTTTTACTTTATACCTATTTAAAATAATAAATAAATAAATTACATCATATATAAAAATTATAATTTTTCATGGTGAATATTACTAAAATATATTTAATTTATGGAAAGAATTCTTGAAAAATTTAGGCCCTATATAGTTAGACTTCATATAACAACTTCAATTTTATGACCATAAACATGAAATATTAATGTGAAATAGTAAACTAAAGGCAATTATTAAGTTATAAAATCTTAAAAACAAATTACATTTAAATTATAATCAATTTGGTTAATTAAGAAACTATACTTTACCATATTTATAAAAATATACTGAAAAATATATGCAATATAATTTTTATTTTGGGGACTAAGAAGGCCTCTATTATCAGGCTCTTCGTGGATTCTGCCGGGTCCACAATAGAAGAGAATGAGCAGTGAAGAATAGGGACCCGATTCAATTATGAAAATAAACATTAACATAAACTGTAGCAAAATTTAATAATGGCCACTTCCCAGCCTTTAAATGGCGTCTATCTCTTCAGGAACGTTTCTTTTTTAAAAATGATTACTAAAAAACCTCCAAACAACGATCATTTTTAATGTTCTCGTCGGTGGCCGTTTGCCAGAGGTTTGACTGTATTAAGAATATTAATCAATTAGATTTAAGGACTACAGCAAAGAAACTGATAAAATGTTGAATAAAATCGAAAGAATTCATTAACATTGGAAATTCTCGTTCTTGTTAAATTCAAAATAAAGTTAAGCTCCTTCATTAACCTAAAAATAAATTACAAGTATTTCCACAAAAATAATTTTATAAAAATTCGTCACCCTCCTGCCTTATCTTCATAGCCTATAAAATAATATACAATCGAATCTCCGAATAACGGCCACTAACGAGTACATAAAATATGGCCGTTGTTCGGAGGTTATTTTGTACGCATTTCAAAAACAGAAACTCTCCTCATAAATTGCCGCAATTTACAGGTGTCCGTTTTTTGGAGGTTCGACTGAATCAGAAAGACAATTTCATGCAGTTTTCTTTTAATTCCTTGTTGAATTAAAATCATCAATTTAAGTATACATCGTTTTATATTTACGATGTAGTGTTTCGAATTCTATAAAAATCTGTTTACTGTCACGAAAAAGAAATTTATTAATTTTGACAAGATCCGTGCAGAAATCTTACAAGAAAAGAAAAGGAAGAAAGTTACGAGAAGAATTATTTAAGTGAAAAATCAAATATAACACATTTATTTCACTTCAAAAGCCACGAACACAAAAGAAATGGGGAAATCAATCCCGAAACCTTTATCTCAATATCTGTTATTTCACTATTATCTAGTTCAATACAGAAGGCAATGTTATTTCTTTTCAACTCATCCATCATGCACCGGGACATTCAAACCAAATTTCTAACAATTTACTCTATCTGCCACACTTTTGCTTTCTTCGTGTCACTCGTACGCTCTTGAATTCCCCCTCCCTTTATCTCGCTGACGTTCTTACTTTTAGATATTTTAGTATGAAAGATACATATTTAAAGAATCGATTAATATTAAGGTATTTTAACAATAATACAGTCAAACCTCTAAACAACGGCCACTGACAAACATAAAAAGAAAACGGTCGTTGTTCGGAGGTGGCCGTTATTTCAAGGTTTCACTATATAAACTTTCAATAAATATTAAACTTTAAATCGAATTATAGATGTTTTTCTAATTTAATTCTTTAAAAAGACAAAAGTAATTTGCTGTGATTTCTGAAAAGATAATCTTATTTAAGGCAGAAATATCATAAAATATTAAAAAAAGAAACTATAAATTTAATATAGAAAAGTGAGAAAAGTGCAAACTTGATAACAAAGAAAACTATTAAATATTTACTATTTCGATTTTTAAAAAAACATAGTAAATATATACGAGATGAAATTTATAAAATAAAGTAATAATATTAATAGTAAAATAAATAATTATTAATTTAAAAATAAATTATTAAATTAAGATTAAAAATATCTTCTTACCTAAAATTCATAAATAACACTTCATCAAAAAATCTATCAATAAATATTGTTTTTTTCTGATAAAGTAATTATATCATTATTCTTGGTGAAGAATGTCTCCTTCCATTCACACAGGATCTATGTGGATTATAGAAAGCAACTCCTTAATCCGTATCCACTTTCAATGGCAATTCCTCTTCAGTCTAACCTATGGTGTGTAATCCATTGGAGTGAGGGGTGAATTTGGTTGGCTTTCATAATATCGAAGCTGCAACAAAAGAATTTAAAACTAATCATCCTATTGTCCTTACTAATCCTTCCAAATTAAGATAAAAATGATAGATAGCTACTATATTATAATTTTAAAAAATTCCTTAAGTAAACTTGCATAAAGTTTGTTCTCGAGTTATAATTAATTAGTGAAATAACGCGAAAAAAATTAAATTAAATATTTTTTTCTTAAAATAGAATTAAAATAAGCAAGAATCAACACAAAGTAATTATTTAAATATGCTTAGGTTACCTGTTAAAATTCAGGAATAAAACATTAAATAAATCAATCTGCAAGGGTATTGCAGCTGGTTTTTTTTGGCATTCGAACAGAATAAAATCCGATAATTTTCAATGATAATGTCTAGAAGTTCGAATGAAAAAGTCATTCTCATTTTGCAGGTAAGGGTAAGTTTTATTAAGTCTAACCTCAATCGAGAAGTGTTAGGGTGACCCCCTAACACTTCACTTCTCGATTGAGTATGGGGCATTAATGCCCTATATATATAAAATTTTCGTCCATGGAGGTATTGAAATATAAAGCAATACAGGCCATGACATATGCAGAATTTCGTTCTTTCTTTTTTTGTAAAAGCGGTTTCGGTTCCTCATTCGAAACTGTTCTTACAAACGACGTCATAGACCTGTTTCTGCTCTGAGAACGCTAAGAAATAAATTGAAGTACCTTAAAACATGAAGTAAATTCAAACAACCGAAGGGTCAAAATTTGACCTCTGTTATCCGGGAAAATCAAGCTGCATCATTCTGTACGTAGGAAAGAAAAGATGTAGGCCTATATAAATTTTTTTTTTTATTCTAACGCCATCTGGTAATCGTAATTAGTACAATTTTCGGACAAATGATCTAGTTTGGGCTTGAAGAAACGTCATTGACATCAACTGTCTTAATTACGAGACCGATCAACTCGTGAATTGATTGTTCTGTAACCAAGCGTCGGTTTCTGTAATTAAGGGAGAAAGTTTGACGTCATGACCTCTACGGTCTCTTATTTCTTTACTGTGACCAAATTTACCTTTTGCAGCTATCAATTACTCGATTTATACGAAATTAAACTCTATAAAATATGTAAAATTCTTTGGTAAAATAGCACGCATCGATTCTTACAAATTTATTATATGAAAAGAAAATAAGAGGTTGCATTTATATTTCAAATTCTGTATAAATATAGAAATCAAATGTTGTATTAAAACAAACTGAATTATACGAAATTCGTGTTTGAGCTTAATTTACATTTTAAATTTGTTGACTCTCTCTTCAAATACAAAGCTCTCGGGTCGATTTTAATTATGATAAAGTAGTTATGCTGCCAAACACAAAAGCAAAGTTTACATATTTATGCCAGATTTTTAAAAAATAATCTATATAAAGTTGTTTTATTTTTCGGGCAGTTATGGAATATAACGCAGGGAAAGTATGATCGTTAAATTTTGATTACTCTCGGCTTTTTGCATTTCTCAACGTTTTGATACTCCATAAGCCATTAATGAAAGTTTTACCCGTTTACAATTTCTTTAAAATGTTACTCTTATTCCAAAATACGCCTTTTTGTAATAATTAATAATATAAGAGTTATTTTTTTTATTAAAAGCTCATAACAGATAGCGCAAGACATAACTTTAACTTTGTAAATATGAGTGCCGGGAAATTCGCGTAAAATCCCTTGCAGCTTTACTTTATTTCATTTTTTTTCCTTAATATAAATTAAGAATGTAATTATGAGTAAGTTGCCTCCAATTTTCTTAATTTTCAACAACTTTTCATGAGATTGAACTATTTAATTCGGTGAAAGGAATGGTCAGTCCTTAATTACAGATAAAGGATAGCGATTAGCATGTTTTTTGCCCCTTTCCTTTTTTTATGGGTTAACACAGAAAATAGACGAAAGACAAATTTTAATAGAAAAAATTTAAATTAAATTCTGTAGAAAAACTACCCGACTGTTTTTTATTATTGCACGATTATTACATGACACCCCCTTTCAATTTATTACATGACTACATTTTTCTTTTTCTTTCTAACTGGAAAGAGAAGAATATTTTTCATTCCAACCCACTGATATATATGGTAGGTTTTTTTAGTTATTTCACAACAGAATGACATTGATCTTATGAATTTATTCCGCTTGTCTTATGTTTGTCAGTTGTCTACTTATCGATCTCAGAAAAAAGAAAAAACTTTTTGATTTGTTCTTTGACAAACCACACGGACGTTTAAACACAAATGAAAGCGATCTACAGAACTAAATATTTATTTAAATAATTCTGGAAATGTAATTTTATCTGTAAAACAATTCAAATTTACCTTAAAAGCATTCATTACACTATATATACTAATGTGTTTTGTAAAAGAATTATTTATACAGTTGAATCTCCAATAACGGACACCTCTAAACAATAGCCAACTTTTTGGACAAAAATGCATACAAAATAATTTGCAAACAATGGCCACCTGAGAAAAACGGCCTTTTTTTATGTTAAATCGGTGGCCGTTGTTCACAGTTTGACTGTATTCTTTCACTTTATTATTATTATACATTTGTTCAAAAGCGCATGTTATTTAAATTTAAGTAGCCGTTTCTTCATTTTAAAATGGAAAATAAAGAAACTAATATAACGTACTAAATAATATTTTTACAATGAATAGTAGTCTGTCATGTGACTTCGTGCAGTCATTTGCAACTACGAGTCTTTAATTAATAAAAGATAAATAATATAGTATGTTACCTTCATAAATTTACTCTAACGACGTATCTTTAAGTAAAACAATGTTATATTGTCATTTAAGGGGTGTATTATATACAGGACAAAAAATTCCTGTGCCTATATTGTAATATAGTTGCATAGTGACTTTATTGTCACCCTATACAATTTTCTTGCTAATTAATAAGAAAACATAGTTTTTTTCCATTAAATTACTTAAAATCATTGATTTCGTGTAATAACAACGCACAGACATTCAAACGAACGTCCGTTTTTTTACAAAATTACAAAGAAATATGAAAATAGTTTCGTGAAATATCTTTATGTGTGAAGCTTAGATTTCATTAATAATAATTTTTTATGAGTAATATTTCTTAATATATGAAACGGGCAAACATACAGACAGGCAGAATGATCGTTTCAGATTTATTTTGAATACTTAAATTGGTTCCATATCTTAAACGAAATAATAATTTGGTAAAAAGTAAGAAGCTGTTTACCCCATTTTACGTATGTCCATTGCACTAATTCCGATTTATTGTTCAGCGTAGCTTAGTGAGATCAGTAAAAAACGAAAATATAACAAAAAATGATTTTATATTTGGTATAAATTTAAAATATTATCACGTTAGCAATGTCAAAATTGTGTTTTAACGATAGAAGCACTCCATATCAAGTTAAGTCTAATCCCAAGAAGTGTTTTTCGGTCACGTTTTTACAAGTTGGAAAACATAGTTAACAATATGATAATATAATTAATACAAAAGATTTTCTATGGTAGTTTGTAGATAGTATTCGCTCATTCTTGACGATAATTTGGTGTTGTGAAGTGAACAGCTGCAACCTCTTTGCTTCGACTAGTCACCTCCTAGCGGAAACTGCAACAACCGCTAAACCGTCTTTGTGACGTCATCCCGTGTGTCGGTGCCATCTGCCAAAGATTCTTTTAGCTGAATGAGAGTTGCAATTGTTATGGTTTTCTCTTTCCTATTAAAGGATTGAAATTTACAATTACTATAGAAAATATACGTAGCGTTACTTTTTCTTGATTATATTTGTTTTACTATTATGAAACTCCTGGAAAATTGTCAAAAGAAAAGGAAAAAACACAAAACTGCAATTTCTCATCAGCAACGGATGGCATTTCACGAATGTGATGTCACCTCTCAATATCGGCTACGTCATTTTTTTAAATGAGAGATTTCGAAAATAGTCGGTTGGTTGGTTTGATGAGATACGGCCACGCAATACATGGGCGATTTGCCAAGGAGGATCCCTCCCGGGAGGACTTTCTATGGGAAACTGACCCCTATTCATTTGTTAGACACGCGAAAAAAAACCGGAATAAAATTGTGGATTACACGATACAAAGCAACGGGAACAAAAATCTTTCAGATTTCTAGTAACTGAGTGTAGTAACATGTTTATATATTGCTAAAATATAAAGGACGTCCACTTAAACATCCATCCAAAAGCACAACAGATCTTTCCAGCATTTCATGAACGTATGTATATGGTGCATGCTTGTTCCATCCGAAAAGAATCAATTTAAGACGATTTAGCATAACATACAAATATTCTCTGACCGTAAAGCATTCCAGAAAAATAAGCTCTGTACTTGGTGTCGAGTAAGTCACGTGCATCGTGGAGCACGCTCTGTTCCGTAGGTTTATATTGCGACGGTTATGCACTCCATTCCGGGAAAACAGGGTCCATAAAAAATTGTGCCGAAGGAGTTGTGGTACGTCACGTTGTAAATTTATCGTCATGTTGTAGAACTCGAATTGCTGCACGATATCCTCTGAATGTTGTGCTGGTTACAGCGGAATGGTGGTGTATTTGTGTCTGCGGTAGTCAATGTAATCTAATCAATGCCGGAAAGATCTCTTTTGACCTTGGATAAATGTGGACACTTTGTATAAGTTCAACGTAGAATGATACTTGATCCTAATGATTGATTTAATAAGTTGAATTTGGTAAGGTAACACATGAGATCTACTAAGAGGGATGTTTACGGAGGGAATTTTTATAGGAAACTGACCCCCATTTAAGTGTTAGGCTCGTGGAAAAAACACCAGAAAACTCCACACGGCCAGCCCGTGGGTGAGGCACGAACTCACTACCAACTACAAGCGTTCACTATTTTTATCCACTCGATCACTGATTCAGTTAATAGAGTTTCGAGAGTTAGTAAATCTTTCATTATTTTTTTCAAACTTTCTTAACAAAATTTGTTTCAGTTGCCTCAACCGCTTTTATTATTAATAGAAACAGATATTAAAGATGTAGAGATAAAGCTACATTTCCAATTGTCAAATGTATTTTTTATATTGGATACGCTTCAAAAAGCAATACATTTTTTTTATCCTAAAGAAATTGATACTAAATTCCGATTTCAAGTTTATAAAACATTTTTTAAAGCACAATTATTGATGTTTGCTCCTTATTGAAATGTCATCGATGTAAGGACTACGTTACAGGATACATATATCATACGTTTTTATAAAACATCCTCGTTCGTAAAACTAAAAATATAAATCAGCCAAGGATCTGATTTGGACTCCTCATTAAATTTAAGAAATGACATACAAAAGTTCTGCAAATATTTTCTGATATTTTATTCGTGTAACTAGTAGGTAGGCTTATAAAAACAAATTTGTATTTTACCAACACCACGAAAAAAGTCTACGTAGACAATGCCTCAATCCCCCTTCCCCTTCAATTATACATGTAATTAATAAAGAATTAATGCCCCTCACACTATTATTATTACAGTATTATTATTACAAATGATAATAATATAGATATATCATTATTATTATTATAATTATAAATGACGTAAGAGGCATAATATGGATATATTATTATTATTCGGTAGTAAAGGTTACTGAAAAGTCTAGAGCGAAGAAAGGAAACGAGTGAGATGAGAAACAGGAAAAAAAATCACAGTAGGATAATGAGAGGATAGGATGAATGAGAAAGTATGGAAAATATATACAATATTTGTTGAGAAACGTTATTCATAGAGTATTTATGAAACGAAGTATAAATAAATAATAAAATTATATTTAAAAACGATAAATCATAACTTCAATAGCCTTTATTCAAAAGTATAAAACACGCATTTAAAATTGTTTCTTGTTTTTTCTCCGGCTAAAAGTATATATTTTTTCCAAGTAAATGTAAATTATAGGCATATTTGTTTCTTTCTTTCTGTATATTTTCATGCTCTCTCTCTCTCATATCACAACTTTTAATATTAACGGACCAGTGGATAAAACTGGCAAGTTGGTACCCCAGTAACGGAGTGGCTTCGTAGAGTTTTCCAGGTTTTCTTCACGTATCTAACACCTAAATAAGGGCAACTTTCTTATAGAAAGTCCCCTTTGCATGATGGAGGCCCAAGTGTTGCTTTTTCCATCAATCTAATCCAATTTCTGTGTTTCCAAACATATCGATTATTAAAAAGTATATAAAAAATTTATTTACTTTATTCTTCCGTCTGTTTTCCAGGATATGATGATGATGATGTTCGTAATAAAATTTCCTTTTTGATAAGAGTAAAACATTTGAACTCGGAAGCACCACCAAGAAAATAGAAAGTACACTTCAATCAAGTTTGCAGCAATTTGGACATTTTTCAATATTGCTTTTTTTTTATATTTAAACTAGAAAGCCTCCTGCCATTTCTTAGTATAAAATCAAATTCATTCTGATCTTCCACATGAAAAAAATATGAAAATCAATTTGTCTTCTGCAGTACTAAAGAAAAGTTCTGTATTATCTTTCTTAAAAAGGAAAAAAAGATGCAGTTTTCTAAGCTGATAAAGTACATTCGAGTTTATATCAAATTTTGCATCAGACAATTTAAGTCAAGCCATTATAATTTCTTTTTAAATTTTACAAATTTTAATACAGCGCAATATCGTTATATCAGAGTCTAGGATAATGAAATTTTCGCTTTAACCAAAAATTTATAGAGACTGAATTTGTGACAAAATTCGCTATAACCGATATTTTCAATGCCGTGTTTGAAATATTTCGAAGCGGAGAACTCTAATATTATATTATATTTTTGAATTCAGTTATTGAAATACGTCAAAAAACTCTCTACTTTGACATAAATAATATTAATCTTATTGCAGTTAATGTTATCTGAATAAATTATTTAACCTCTGTATAGAGGCCAATTTGCCATAAAAAATTCTCCCTAGAGGTACCCTTCTCGGCAGATCGCCCACACGTCGCGTTGTCACACAAATTTTAAGGATTGTAGGATTAATGGGATAAGGATTGGATCGGATTGATGGTATAAGGCGACACAAAAGGCAAGGAGAAATGGCTCCTAGACTTTCATAGGAAACTGGCCCCTATTTAGGTATTAGATACTTGAAGAAAGTCTAGAAAAGTCCACGTGGACTTCTCTCTGGTTAGGTGCGAACCCACGCCCAACTCAGTTTAGCGATTTTATCCACTCAGCTACTGTTTAGCTGAAATTACCAGGTAAAAACTGTAAAATTATCGATTTTATGTATCCACAATATCAATTTTCATTTCATAATTACATGGAAGCTGTTGAGACGACAGATTTGCAGGTAAATAAGTTTACTCATCGATTTTGGTGTTAGTTGAAAGACAAAGTCAGCTGCAATTGTTTGTCACCTCCGTTTGAAGTGTTAATTGAAAGTACTTTCTTTAAATTACTTAGCAACTAAACTAAAGTGACTTTTTCCTTCTTTTCCCAACTAAACTAATATTTCTTGTAAGATATTTTTTCCGCCTTAAATAATAATGGTGTTGACTTTAAGTTTTAAATTTATTATTGCGTAAATTATTACTTCGTTTGTTTATTACAATCTTTAATGGAAAAATAATTTTTGTTCATAACTCTAAAAATAAAATTTAAAATTTTGTTTAAACAAATTAATCATATCTTCAGAATATTTAATTTTATTTTGAACACTAATTTAAGATTTTTGCTGCTTACTTTTTAAATCACATTCCCGAAATATATGCGTGAAAAATGTACACCTTGGGGCAAGAACGTACTAACTCAGTCTCTTTGTTGAATTCCTACTCGTGACCCATAACTTTTCATAGGCTGGTCTATCATTCTATAATATCATTAATACCTGTGATCTGTCCTAAAATACAGAGAAAATTCGGAAATTTAGATTGCTTTTCGCAGAAATTTGAAAAATTCCAGCAAGGAGTTGCTTAACTTTCCCGGCAATATTTGGTAGCGCCACCTGCTTTTATATTTTACTTTAAAACCTTTTTATATTTTTAACTATTATAAAATTATAATAAGCTTAATTTCGATGGTAGAAATGAGTTTTATAAAAAATTATAAATGCTAATAACATGCAAAATCGTCATTAAGTCTAACCCTAAGGGACATAAACATTCTCGATCTTTAACCACCAAAATGTAATAGCATCAATCCTTCTAATAAATAAACCTTCTTGCAAAATTTCAGAAATTTTTGACAAAAATCACAGGAGTTATTAAGCTTCGAACAGAGTGAACAAAATCGTGCCCCACATATACAAACACACATTAATATCCAAACATACAGGGAAAAAAAAACCCAAATTTTTTTGCATTTCTCGATATTTCAAGGTGTCCTGAGTCCAAAAGTGTAAAAATCTAGTCTATAAAATCACCGAACACTCGCGGTTCGCGACTTACCAACGGGCTGGATGCGTAGATTTTCCGGATTTTCTTCACGTGTTCAAAACCTATATATATAGTCCAGCCTCTCTTGGCAGCTCGCCCATGTGTTTAACAGCTCAATAGGACCAGTTACTCATAAAAAGTCCTTCCCCTCGGCAAATCAACCACGTGTTGCGTTGCCATATCTCATCAAACCAAACTAAACTCGGTTAATGTTACCTATGGTTCCAAGATGACGGCTCGTCTCTGATTCCAGCAAGGAAATAGTGGGATGCACGTTCTAACCTAACCTAACCTATTCTAATAATTTGGTTGCTAATAATTATGGTAATTTATTAGAATAGGTTAGGTTAGGTTAGAACGTGCATCCCACTGTTTCCTTGCTGGAATCAGAGACGAGCCGCCATCTTGGAACCATAGGTAACATTAACCCTAAACTCCAAGTCTTCGATTGTCATTTATGTTATAATAGTTATTATAATGGATGCTTCCAAGTGACAGGCAGTTAAGTAAGCAGTATTAAATTAGTTTTATATATAAATAAAACCCATAATTAATAAATTAAATTCATTAATTCTCTCCGTAAAAAGAAATAATAATAAATAAATAAAATTTCGAATAAAGAAGTTTAAGAAAAGAGCAAATTATAGATGCACTTTTTCATTTTTTATCCATAAAAAAGAATTTTCTCCAGTCTTTGACGTATAAAGAAATCGAAAATATTCCTCAATATTTTTACTTGAATGAAAATCATGGCCTAGTGAACAGAATAAAATAATGGAATAATGCCAATATTCATGAGTTGGTGACGTGTTAGAATGAGAAATTACTCGTTTGTTAATATCTTTGTTGTTATATTTATTTTATGTATATGAGTTATATTACATAAAACATAAATCAGCAAAAAGTTTTTAAATAACTTCAATTGTCTTTATAATTTTGAATTAAATATTTTATTTTATAAAGTTTGAATTACTTAAATAACAACTGTGAATGTAGATTTTAATCATCGCTGTTTTTAAATTTTTTAATTGCAATTATTACTTAGGAATTTAATTGTTTAAATTACGAAATGTTTAATTAAGAACACCTTAACGTTAATTACACAAAAGCAATAAAAAAATTACATAAAGATATTTCAAGATACTCATTAAAATCCGAATTATTTTTAAAATGTTGGTTGGGGTGGAATTGAATCTATTGGATAAGGAAGGCGTAGGCGATCCGTCAAGGGGTATGCATGGCTCCCCGGGGAATAAAACCACTAAACATTAGTCGCGGGTTCGCGCCTCACCAACGAGCTAGCCACGTAAAATTTTCCAGGTTTTTATCGCGTTTATAATACTTTAATAGGACCGATTTCCCCTAAAAAGTCTCCCAGGAGGGACATTCCCTTGGCAGATCGCTTATGTGTTGTGTTGCCTTATTCCATCAAGGGAAACATTATATGAGAAACTGACCCCTATCTGTACGTGCAGAAAACCCGAAAAACTATGCGGCTAGCCCGTTTGGTGAGGCGCAAACCGACGAAAAGTGTTCAGTAGTGTTATCCACTCGGATACGAATTTAAAGATGGATTTTATATACATATATATATATTAACATTGTTTAAATCGATACAGTCGTTCAATATTAAATTTACGTGCAGATTATATTGATAAATATTTGACAATTTAGTTAAATAGTTTCTGTTTATTTGTTCAAAATCGAAACGAAAATGCTTTTTAGAGAACTTTTCCCTTCGAGTCTATTGAAAGAATCTAAAGCTTTCATTCAATAAACGAAAAAAAGGAAAGAAGATGAAATACTATTCGCACATCTATCTAACATTTCCTCTTTGTATGCTTTAAAATAACTTTAAATTATAATTGCAATAGATTTTATTATATTAAAATTAAATATTTGTTGTTATAAAATAAATATTTGTCGATAAATGGAATTTATAAATTGCTTTCATTAAAATTTCCATTCTTTGTAATTGAAAAAGCTCATTTTTATAATATTTTTACTCATTTAATTTTTAATGAAAATATTAAATATTTAAATATTTTTAATAGATTCAAAGTTAATCAATTTATAAACTGTAAAAGCACTTCTAAATTTCAAATCAAAACATTTTATTTTAATTTGAAATTATATTTTCTTAACAAAATTGTCATTCTCCTTTAATTGAGCACAGAATTTCTCAGTAAGCTCTCGTAGCCATTAACTGAAATAACAACAAACAAAAATGGTTTGGCTTGATGGAATAAGGCAATACAACATATGGACGATCTTCCAGGGAAAAGTGCCTCCCGAGAAGACTTTTATGGTGGATTGGCCCAATTTATGTGTTAGATATATGCAGAAAATCCGGAAAACTCCACGTTGGTGAGACGAACCCGCAACTAATTGCCGGTGTTCAATGGTTTTATCCACTCGACCATTGGCAAGAGACCAAGCGGTTCCGTTCCCTGAACACTAGGAGTTCGATCGTGGGTTCGGTCCCGCCAAGACGTGGAGTTTTCCGGGTTTTCTCCACATCTGTAACTCCTGAATAGAGGTCAGTTACCCTTTAAAAAACTTCCCGGAAAGCATCCACCCCCTACGCAGATCGCCCAAGTGTTGCGTTGCCGTATAAACAAACAAATCATTGTTAAACAAAAATGGATGACATTACTTTGGTAATGCTACATATCTTGCCAATGCGAAATTTGCCGCCAACCGAGGCAAAGTCAAAAATCCGTCGTAAATGAATTCTTTTATCCTTTTCCATTATTTCATTTGAAAGCTTTAAACTGTTGAGCAATGTTGTCAGCAAATAGAAAAACGACGTCACTAAAATTAGTGTAAAATAAAAACGGAATGAAAAAGTAAAAATATTTTCAGATGTTTTTTTCCGTCCGGAATTCCGTTCGATCCAGAATTTCTAGACCGGAACGTTACAGTTTCCGTTACTGGAATATTTTTCGGTAATGTGGAAACCAAGCTTAAGTCTTGATCCTGAATCTCGGACTTCTAAAAACAGAAACTGATGATGAAAAATAAAAAATAAAAAGATTCAGTTTCGGGTTTGTTTCTGTTCAGCAAAGCGCCCCATTACCTAAGAATTGCAATTATTATTTTTATTTTTTTGTTTTTTTTCAAAATGGAGTAGGCTTTGGTAGCTTCGATGTTTGTCACGTTTGCAAGTAGTCTGTTAATTATTAAAACAAGAAGAGATGACAAGAATTGACAAAGTAAACGTTTCTGTGCTGACGATTTGAACGTCATTTACGTAACCGTTTCTTATTGGTGAAATCACAACTGAAAGCTTAACAAACAAAAAGAACTGGTATTTTTAACTTTGCTTTCGTGTTATATTCTGTCAAACTGAAAGCGAAAAAGCCGAAAGTTGCGTCATTTTCGGTTTCAATTGTATTTTCAGGTAATCTAGAGTCCAGGAATAAAAATAAATTTCTAAAATTGAATATTAAATATTAAATATAAAATAATATGAAATATAAAATTGAATATTAAAATACAGCAAAATTCGCTAATTTATGCATAACTAGAACTGATATCTTACTAATAATTAATCTATAATTTACTCTCATCCGTAATTAATCTGTTAATTAAACATAACTGTAACGTATTTATTAATTATACATAATTGTAGCGATATTGTTAGTAGATTATAATCTTAGTCGAATTATATGTGCTAGATTTACGATTGTGAATTAATTACATGACGAATTTAAACAAAATTATGTTTCCTTTTAGTCATTTAATTATATGAAAAACTAATTGAAGTGAAATTAAGGTTAAGATTAGTAGTTAATTACAATGTGGTTGGCAATAAGAACTAAAGTGATAACATTAGTAATTTATACCTGAAAGTCTAATTAGCTTCTTATAGAAACTTAAATTTTTAAATATGCAAATTTTATTGTTTAATTATCAAACTTTCAATTAGAAAACCACTTTTTAAAGATCTTACTTCTGGACTGATGGAATAAAACAACGCATCACGTGGGCGATCTCTCATGGGGATGCCTTCAGGCAGAACTTTCTATGAGAAACTCCACTATTGATGAGGTGCGAACCCGCGATCACTAGAAGATGGATCTTACTTCTGAATTATTACACAGTATTTGTAATAATCTTTAGTGAATTATTCTAGCCTAATATATATATATATGTTTTTTCTTTCTCCTAAAAATGCCTTTTCTCCGTGTCCATCGTATTTTGGCCAGGTATACAATGAGGAGTACAGAGTGGTGAAGGGTCCGATGTATCCAGTGGCCGAATAAATAAAACCACTAGTCTAAATCAGATAGTCATGAGTTCGAGTCTCGTCAACGAGCTGGCCACGTGGAGTTTTCCGGGTTTTCTTTTTGCCTAACATCTAAATAGGGGCCAATTTCCCATAAAAGTCCTCCGTGGAGGCAGATTGCCCAAGTGTCGTTTTGCCTTATCCTATTAATCTTACATTCCCAAGTTATCACGGACAGAAACAACGTCCCGAAAAATTCTGCAGTTGCTGGCTCGGATGCGATCCCGGGTCCCCTAGAGTGAAAGTCAACTACTGTCTTTTGTAGGAGGTGATAATGTGTTTTTGAAAAACAAATTTATTACTGCCTTAAAAACAAAAATAACAATTATTATTAATATGTTTCAAAGTATAAAAATAAATAAAAACAACCAGTATGTTATTCTCTTTGCTATCTGAGGAAATAACATAAATTTACTATATAACTTATTTATATAATATCAATTTATCATTTTCTTCAAAAAGAAAAAAAAAACATTCTGATATCGTATTCTCTAGCGATTCTTCCGGCGTAGATCTTAGTTAAAATCAATATTCTTCTCCTTTCATATATACAGAAATCTTAAATTTTAAATGTTGGATTAAAGTTTGTTGTAGAAAAAAAAATCTCTTAAATCCTTCAGAATTTATATTTTTAATTAAATTAAGCAAAAATGATTAATAAATAATCAAAAAACAGTTAAGACCCATTCGTTAAGGTGATGAATTTCACGTTAAATTGAGTTTATGCATCAACGAGCTCGTCTTTACCACCTGGATGCATGCTGATAGATATAGAAATTTACCAAACAATTTTCTTAACCACTTGCTAGACTTAACCAATTGAAATCTGTTTCGAGGTATTCTAGCGATTTCCGCTTCCGTTTATCGATTACTATTTCCCTGCCAGGTTTAATGACTCTAGACTCTGAAAAGAAAAGTATTTCTTGCTCGAATTTCCGAAAATATTTCAAAATAAATTATCGAAATTGTTTTTTCATAAGCTTTCACGAGACTTAACGATTTTATTAAAATAATTTTTTTTTACATTTATTGTAAAGCCTTCTAAATGGATATTTACGCAGCGAAAAACCTGGAAAAATATGATTTTTTATTACATTTTCTTTGTTGAAAGATAACTTAATACCTACAATTTCCATACTTTTAGATATTTTTAGTTTCTGTCAACAAATTCTTCTATATTTCATGGAAAATCCTATGTAAATCCCTAAGAAGCTATAATCCTTGTATGAAATAGAGAGTATGATTTTAAGTGATAGCGAATTTACTACTCCCCGTACCTTTTCGCAATCTTGTAGAGAAGAAAATACGTTGTATTATTCTAATAACAAATGAAATTTGTACGTTTAAATGTTTAAAGGTAACTGAGAAAGGTAACGTGCAAAGACTAAAGCAGGATGAAGAGGTTGAAACGAGAAGAGCTCTTATCAAATGGATATCTAACGCTGGAGGCGGTATGACAATATGAAAGACACCACACTTCTATCAGTTAAGACTGAAACATCATCCCAAGAAATATGTTGTTATTATTATTATTATTATTATTTCTAAAACTCGTTTAAACTCACTTTTATAATACATTAAATCTATTTCTGGTAATTATTTTAAAACAAATTTATTTTTAGCGGAGAAAAATTGCACTAATTTCTTTGTCATAAACACTTATGATTTTTAATTTAGGAACAGCTTATGTCTATAAAATAAAAATAATAAATGCTGTAAATTTTGCGTTTTGCAAAATAAATTTCTTAATTTGAACGAAGCATTTTATCATTTATTGTCATCGTAATAATATAATTAAATACATTTAAATTTATAAGAACATTATCACACACCCCTTAATATTAAATACATTAATTTTTGTTTTAAATAGAGTAAGTATACTGGTAATTAAATTTATTAATGATGTTACTAGTACAGTGACTCTGGCCTTTGAATATCATTAATATTCCTAGTCATTCGGATAGAATTTTTAGTCAGTCGTCACATTAATCCATTTATTTTTCTGCTCACCAACGGCCGAACAGCAAGGCGCGAACCCACGACTAGATCGCGCTTCGTTAACGGGCTTATCCACGTGAAATTTTCCGAATTTTCTCTGTAATTAACACCTAAATAAGAGTCAGTTTCCCATAGAAAGTCCTCCCGAGAAGCATTCCCCTTAGCAGATCACCAAACATTTATTTTTCTGCGAGCGAATTAACGTTTCGTACAAAAAAAGAATTAAATGGTTCTTAATTTTAATGGCATTTTTAAATTGATCGATTGAAATAAATCCTTTTATCAGACTTCCTTGTTAATAAGCTATTAAGAATGTAATTCTATAAGCTTAATGTGATTATAATTCATTCGATAAATTTCGTTCTGAATGTTGTCATCCGAATCGTATTTATGACATTAAAACGATTAATTTCACTTAGAAGAATTAACATCCGTGATTTTGGCTTATTCCGACCAGAGAATAATTTATGGATCAATAGAATCAAACATCTCGTAATCCCATTTTTCATAAATTCACATGTAAATTAATGGAAATTTAAATACTTTTTTTTTACAACATACCCTTGAGGTACTTCCTCTAGAATTCGATATTTTTATGCCTTTTATTACAGTAAACCCGTGTAAACCGGTATATCTTCCGTTTTAGACAGGTTTTTAGCCTATATTGAAATTAAAGGGCGTATTAAGCTGATAGAAAAATGATTCGAATTTTTAGAAAACAAACTCGATATTTTGTTCTTACAAATAGGTTCGTTTGTTAGTGTCAAGATCGATAGATAAGACAAAAAGAAAATACAACTGTATCAAAATTGAAAGTAAATCCTGACCCTTCCAGCAATTGCTAGAAATAATT
The DNA here is from genome assembly GCF_030686945.1 of Centruroides vittatus. Classification (NCBI taxonomy): domain Eukaryota; kingdom Metazoa; phylum Arthropoda; class Arachnida; order Scorpiones; family Buthidae; genus Centruroides; species Centruroides vittatus. Next base: position 1,433,734 of record NW_027122173.1, read on the forward strand.
ATTTTTACCTAGAATTTTATAAAATTACAGTTCTTTTTAATTGCTAATAACAGCAAATTTATCAACAGTCTAGAATAATAAACAAACACTTTATACGCATCATAAAGAATTGCTTACTACACCGAAAAAATAAATGCTGTTAAATGAATAAAACTGTTGATGATTATAATAAATTGTTATATTCACTTATAGAATTAAGCGGCATGAGGATTGTTAATCTGGATCTCGATTTAACAGAGTAGCAGCAATCAAGAGAATATATAAACTGCCACACGCGATTAAGATTTATGTAACGAATGCCATTGTGTTAACAGTAGCGACATCCTGACTTCTTAATGGTAATTATAAATATGGACGATCGTGAAAGCAATATCCACTCGAATTCTGTATGTAAATATATTCTCTTTTGACATTTGTAAGCTATTTAGCCTCTAGTTTTCGTTCTGTATTATAATCTTTATATAAACGTAACAATTTGATAAATGTTCATACGTTATTAACATTTATTATTATATTTATTGCTTAAATATATTATGATAATATTAAATATACACATTATTTTCTTTGGCTCGATGGAAGAAAAACATAACACGATGACGATCTGCGAAGGGGAATGTCCCACCAGCGACCGAGTAAGCAAAACTACTAGACGTTGGTGAGGTTCGAACCCACCTGTTGATTATGGGTTCGCACCTCATCAACAGGCTTGCCGCGTAAAGTTTTAAAGGTTTTATTCGAGTACCTAACACGTAAATAAGGGCCAATTTCCCGTAGAAAGTCCTCTTGTGACAGTGGCGCGTTGTAGATTCATGGGGCCCAGGAAAATTTGAATTAGGGGCTCTCATGTACAGTAGTGACTTCAGACATTTTTCTTCAAGAGAATTTTTTAAGGGAAATATTTTCTTATAAAAGGATGGTTTGTGTCCACCAACGGAGACCCAAACCAACGTTTTTGCCCATAGGATAACGCCACTATCTCGTAAAGTACCCCTCGGTAGATTACCCACATGTTGCGTTGCCTTATTCCATCAATCTAGCCAGGGGGATGCGTGCGTGAATTAAATAGGGAAAGGGGCCTATTTAATCTTACACACATAAAACCTCACGCAGAAATTCCGTCGATGAGGCGCGAACCCGCCACCAACTATCTGTATTCGGTGGTTTTATGCAGTCAATGGTGGGTCCCACAAATGATTATTTATTCAGAAATTCTGTCGAACTTAAACTTCACTTTCTTGCTTTCAATATACATTTAAATTAGGAATTTTTCAATTTATGAATTAATAATTTAATAATGAATTTAATTCTTTTGTAGGAGAAATTTAATTTTATAGGAAAAAATTAAATTTAATTTATATCGATTCGATTATCTAATTTTCGTTTAAATTTAAATGCGAGAAAACTTTAGATTTTAATTAAATTCTTTTGATAAATATAGAACTTTTATATAAAGGACATGATTTATGCTTCGCATTAAGGAAACGACTTTTCAGGATTTCTAAATTGTTCAATTGAGAAAAAGTTAAATTGTCGAGTTGCCATGACAATTGATCAAACTTATAACAGAGAAATTAATTGTAATGAACGGTTTTTTCCCTCTGTATGTGATGGGAAGCGCATTATCTGACAAACCGCCAAGTTATTGATTGCACGAGACATCTCGCAGAATATCCGCCGCCAATCTAGCTCAAAGGTATATCTCGATATGACACGAAACCCCAAGGATATACTAACTCAATAGAATACTTCTCGAATAACTTGTTTACTACTATTTTAGATACAAGATGTCTTGTAAGCTTAATTATTCCTGATTTGTATACAGTTTAAAACAAAATTAGCATTGGCAAAACTTATTACTTTTATTCTAGGCCTGTTCTAATTCTATTTCGTACCGAACAACAAAGAATAAATCTTGTTTACAATCTTAAATTTATTTAATATAAAAATAAATCTGGCACTTATATGACGCTTTTATTTATACTATATTACGTAATTTTATATTTTTAACACTTTATATATTCTAAAGCAGTATAATATATATATACAAAAAATATATATTATACTGCTCTGCATAGAATAATTTAAAACAAGTTGGCAAGAGCCTTTCTTTCACTCGAACAAGAAGCAAAGGAACCCAAAAAGGAAATCCATTAATTTTCAATTATAATTTATAAAACGTAGGAAAAAACTTTATTTTAAGATAAGAGTGAGTTTTTAAACGAGTAAAATTTTTATTAAGCCTGACCCCCTCGACTTATAATAGCATCAATGTACCATATACGGAAATATTCCTGCCAAATTTCGAAATTTTTAGTTCAGTACATTCTTAGATATGAAGCAAAATACAGGCCAACACGTAAAAATAAAGGATACAAAATTTTGTGTACGTTTTTAAATTCGGGAGACCTCAAAACATCGAGAAATGCAAGGACAAACTTGGAGGGTCAAAATTTGACCGATTACCATACAATCTATCACATTTCATCAACAGGAAAAGTAATAGAAGACTATGCGTAATAATTTGAGTAATAGAATTTCTTCCAGTTCAAATATCTAAACTGTATTATTATTGGATTAATTTATTCGCACTGCTTTCAATCAAATTTCTGAAATTCGGTTATGAAAAATTCGATTTTTTGAAATTGAAACGATTGCCCCTAAGCAGAACAGAATAAAATTTGAGTAATAAGTTCAGTAAGAAGTTTATATCATTGTTACGGAGTAAAATTCCGTGCAAAAAGTAATAATCTTATCTATTTTCAGGCATTTATATTCAGGCATTTGCCATTTTCATGTATTGAAAATGTTCTGCAAGACGTGTATCTGATAGCATCTACTTTTGTGGCCGAATAAAGGCGATATAGAAAATTGAATGACTTCATCCTGCTAAATCGTAAAATCCAGGAAGCCCGAAGATATTTTTGGCAATTCCTTCTGTAATATATATCGAGAAATGTCCGCGAATATCTAAATAACATCGTCTAAAACGTCATATCACTTGTCAAAAGTTGTATCTTCCATCTTATTCGAAAAAAATAATAATATTTTGGTTTTTGGCAGGGCCGTCGAGAGGAAAGAGCTGGAGAAAAATTCCCAGGTCTAACCCTCTCGACCCATATAACTTAATGTTATTTTTACTGACAAAAAAATAAAATCTTTTAGCTTGCTTTTTTATTTATTAACGAGCATTTTGCATATTTTATTTATTCAAAAACATGAAAAGAGGTTTCCTCCACCCCAAGATCCCGTACAAGTTCCTGGTTTAGGGATTTATATTTTGTTTATAAACCTTTGTTTCATTACGATAATGGATTATATTGTATCTGTACCTCAACAAATAAAATTTTTACTGTCTTTACTTTATGTTTACGTAATGCTTTAAAATCTTTATCATCTTCTAATCAGGGCTTAGACCAGTGGTCCTAAGCTTTAACCTAAAACAAGCGCCTTATAAAGCGAGGCCCTAAACTACAGCTTGTTTGCTTCTTTTACATTTTTCTAATCAATGAATCGTTTTCATTTCTGTTTAAAAACTGAAATATCAAAGTGCATAAACACGAAAAATTGACATTAAATATCTAACATTTTAATAATAATTTTAAAAACTCAATTATACTTTCCTCTTAATAATATTTAACATATGAGTTCTTGATATATCTCAACTGATAATTAATTATCACAAACAAGAATTCCACATTGAAAGGCACACGAGATAATTATTAAAATTAGAATAATGCACTCGAATTTTAATTAAAAAAAAAAAATTAATGTGCTTTTTCAATGTAATACTTTTTTATAATAAATGACACACGACTATATTTTTTTCGTTTTATTTTTATAAATAATATAATTATCATTTAATTAATTATATTTCAGATTTGAAATGAATATATTTTAAAATAAATTTATAAAATTCTTGTTATTTTGTTGAAATTCGAACTTCTAGATATTTTTAAATAATAATAATAATAAGTGTAATTCACTTGATGGATCTAAAATCAATAAAACAAGCTTCAAAAATGCTCATTATTAAATTGATTTCCATGAAAAATAAACAATATTCTTGATATTGTTCTAAATTGTATTTTGAAACTATAAAACTACAGTAAATTACCCTTAAAAAATAATAAAAATACATAAAGAAATTACATATAAACTTTAGTTTACTGAATTGTTTGGTTTGATGGACTGTGGCAATGAAAAACTCGAGAGATCTGCTCGTGTTGTATTACGACATCCTTAGAGGCAGATCTACAAAAGGGTGCCTCTCAAGAAGACTTTCTATGGAAAAATGGTCTCCTAGACAATTGAAGAAAATCCAGAAAACTCCACGTCGGCGAGGCACGGATCCGCGACCAACTACTATTATTCAGTAGCCGAGGGCTACTGAACAATCTTAATACTGAAACAAGGTTCAAGTAACGAAATTTTCGAATTTTTCTTCTTTTAAACGATTATTCGTGACGTCATTTCCATTGTAATGAGTTCTAAAGATATTCATGACAATGAATATTTAATTCGTTTGACATTGAATATCAAACGTCTGTCATTATCATTATGACGTTTTCTGTCAAACGTCATAATGAATATGAGGAGTTCGTAGTGTGTCAGCAATTTTACTTATTCTTATGGTAAAAAATCGAAAATTACTTTCTTTGTCTCGACTAAAATTTTAAATGAGAATTCTTTGATTAAAGTAAAGATATATTGCATATTACTGAGAATTCTAAAGATAAAAAACACCGTTTAATTTTATTTATAACTCGAAAAAACTGCAATTTTGATAAATTAATCATCAAAATGCTGTTTCATTCATTTACATGCTATAGAATAATATTTGATATTTGATACTCCGTATAACAGCTATACAAAACATGAATTTTTTAAAATATTTTTAAATCGATTTACAATGAAATTAAATTGAAAACAAAATAATTACACCCGTTTTATCTAGAAAATGTTTGCTTAAGAATATATTTTGAATCGATATATTAAATATTTTATTATCGATCAATGAGTTAAGCATTAACATCTCCGTGTAATTAATACATATTTCCTTTCTACTTGCACTAATTAAAATCTGTAATTATGACAATAAATATTTGATTTTCTATTTTACCTCACTTTAAAATGTAACTTGGCATCGTTTGTTACAATTAATAGAACGGACAAACTCAATCTACGGCTAAAGAAAAATATTACTTATTATTATATCGTATCACGTGACGATTTTTAAATTTTATTCCTATAAAAAAATGAGAAACAATAAATAAATTTTTATTCCCTAAACACGTTTTTTATATCAAATAGAATTTTGGAAAATATTTCTTTTTCTCCACCATAAAATACTTCTCACAAGCTAATGATCCTGAATGGAATATCCCCTTGTAAAAATAACTGAAACAAATTATTTACCTCCACCCCCTGAGAAAAATAAAAATTCTACTGTCTTTTCCGCAATATTTTTTTGAATCTCAGAGGCGAAATTTTCTGATTCCACCTGCTTCAACATGAAAAAATCTAACAGAAAAATCAGTCTATGTGAGACGTCAGCCTACACACTGCTGATGAATTTAGAAGAAAGATGATATGTTTATGGTTTCTGGTATCTTAAATTTTTTAAGTATGTATGAAAAACATTACATTTCCTCGAAATGTAAAAAAATGTATAAACTTTTACACATTTTTCTATAAAGAAAAACATCATTTTTCATCCGTATAACGGTATTTAGTTTAAATGAATTAAATCTATTCACTTAAATCAATTATTTTTCCGTATAAAACCGTGCGAAAAATTAACATTTTAGTTAATAAACAGTATTTTTACTTTCTAAATATTATAAATAATATATATATATATACTCGTATGTAATATAAATTTTAATACTAATTTATATTTTTTATATATATTATTAATAATTTTAACGAGATATATTCTTTATGTATTTAAGTGTGGTAATTAATTACAAAGACTGAAATATAAAATATTTAATTATTTTATACAGAAAACAATCCTGAAATAATAGCAAATAAAATTTTGTATGTATTGTATGACATAATTAAAGTAGACTTACCTTATTTAATGTTGTCTACGGAGATATTTAGCAGTCCAGATGATACTAAATTTATTACGGTGACATTTCAGGACACTCAGAAGACATTTCCTAAACGAATTATGGCCAAAACTCGCCACTGTGGGACTTTTGGCGCTTTTCAAGAGTCGTAAGGCACTTTAAAAGTGTGGTTTATCGAGGACACGTTGCAAATTTGGCAGCTTCGAAAGACAGTATCACACGTGAAAAGCATTATAAAAGATCAATTACGGTAGGATGTCGAACATGGTGCTTAGGTTTACACCTTTCAAATGACGACGGCATTGAGCACCATCCCCTGCATTGTTAAGTTCACCGTATAGCTCGAGTGTCTCGTACAAAATGTATGTTGCTTGCAGCGCCAAAACTGCCACAGTGGCGATTATTTTTACTCATATGTCTTTTTCGGAAGATATTTCTGCAAAAGAAGCGTTCCACGTGTCCTGAAATGTCAGCGTACCAAATTTAAACTGCTAAATAACTCTAAAAAACAATGTTAAATAGGGGGTACTTTAATTACGACTGCACAATACTTTTATGGAAAATGCTTTTAACGAAGTTCAATGATAATGATACTAATATTAAAATAACAACATTCAGAAAGAAATAGCACAATTGACTTGTTTACTAGTTATTTGAAGAAGAAAAATAAATTCGTTTTATGAAAAATAATTCTTAGAAGTTTATAAAGATATTTACAAGTTATATTAGAAAAAATAAACATAAATTATTTGTATTTCTAGAAGTAAATATTTTTCCCTCTTTATATGAATAAACTAAAATTTATTTTTTAAAAGTAAAACTATTTTAGAAGTGTTTTTTATAATTATTTTTTAAGGTTAATGTTGACATTTATATGCGCATTTCTAACAAGGATTTCTAATAGTGTTTTATAGAAAAATATATATGAACTGTAACAAACTTTAATAGTTTATTCAGTATATATAAACCTTTAAAATAAAGTATTAAGTTATTAAAAATATTTTATATTATTTATAATATTTAATATTAGTTTTTAATGCATACTGCATATAAATGTTGTTTATGCTCTCCCGTTACAAATTTCTACATCCAGATGGAATAAATCTTTACATTTACTTTTAAAATTAAAGAAATGGGAGCGCATTTATGCAAAAATTCGTTTGCATAGTTTCTTATTTTCAAATTTAATAAGGAACAAGTTAATCTTACCTCGGCGCTACAATCAGTAGAACGTATATAAAAGTTAATACAAGTCATCCTATGGAAAGGAGGGCATCAGTCATGTGATTATCTTCGCATTGATTGGATAATAAACTATATCTTGAATATAAACACATTCTCGCTTTTACGGGAGTTTATTGCAGTCGTGTCGTAATCTATTGATTCTTCATTCGTACAATTCACTAACACTAGACTACAGCATCCCCCCTTTTTTTTGTCAATCAGCAAAGCGTCTAACGAAGTCATCTGAGACGACTCTCTATCGATCGTTTATATCGGATTGCTTTTCATAATCTGACTTCGAAACATGGATTTCTTAATAAGTATATCTTTAAATTACACAAATATCTCTAGATTTTCACGTTAAATTTGGTGGATTTTTCAATAATTTCACTCAAAAACTATCCATATATTTATTTGTAAGCTGTCATTTTACATCACTGATTGATTCGTTTTCGCATTAACGAAACGACATTTGCATCACTCATTCTATAAATCGGCATTATACTTTAGGTAATGACGTATCAATTTTTATTAAATTTATTTATTTCTTTATAATATAAAGCTTTCAAGTAATTTATATAACAATAAATTAATGAGCATTCTTTGAGTTAAAATCTTGCTATTGATAATTTACTTCAAGTTTGTTAGGAAAAGACTTGAAAAGCATTGACTAGAATTGTTTCCGGACAGAAAAATGAGACTGTTTCCATATTGAGATTAATTCGTCATTCCTTTCATTATTTCTTAAAAGAAATAAATAATATATATATATATATATATATATATGGGTACAACCTGCAATAACGGCCACCTGTAAACAGCGGCCACTTAGGAAACTTTCTTTTATTTTGAATAAAAATGATGAGCAAAATAACCTCCATAGAACTGCCACTTTTTTATGTTCTCGTTAGTAGCCGTTGTTTGGAGGTTTCACTGTATTTATTTCTCAAAAACTGAGGAATTTTTTATGTAAATTTTAAATGTTACGACTTTTCATAAGAGATTCGACATGTGCAGTTAATGAAGCATTTTAATTCGTTTAAATTGATTTGGTTAAATTAAAATTGAACAAGTTTATTTAATTCCACAAGAAAGATAACATTAAGAAAACTCATTTTTTTTTACGTCGATTACACGGAGGAGAAAGAAAAAGTTATAATTTTTACTACAAAAAAATGAAAAGAAAATAATTTTCATAATGTTAAACCTCTGAACAACGGACACTGACGAGAGGTTGTTCGGAGGTTATTTTGTATGCATTTCGTAAAGAAACGTTCCTGAAAAAATGGTCGCCATTTACAGGTGGCCGTTAATGGAGGTTTAATAAATTTTACTAGAAAATCATATATTGGTTTATAAAAGTTGAAAAAACGCCTTTTAGACGATTATACATTATACAAGATAATATCAGACATACTATATATGCTGCGAGCATAATGTATATCAAGTAACAAAATTGAAGATATGAACTTTTAATATAATGTGTAATACGTATGTAGTGTATATACAGTACATTATACTCTCTTATATTTCGACTTTTATAAAATCTCGCGGTAAATGTAAACACGTCTGTTGCAATTCAATACAGAACATGCGTAAATACAGTAAGGCCTCGATTTAACGGACCCTGATTTCAAGGACAAGAAATTTATGCCCTAACGAAAAATTTAGAATGCATCCGATTTAATGTCTTTCGGAAATAGTGGACACTCCTCTCCCCAGTTAGTCCGTTAAATCGAGGGCCTACTGTATATTGAATTGTTGGGATAAGGTAACGCGATCGGTCAAGGAGAGATACCTCTCGGGAGGGCTTTCTATGGGAAACTGGCCTCAATTGAGGTTTTAGACAGGTGAAGAAATTCCGAAAACTCCACGTGGCCAACCAGTTGATGAGGAGCGAACCGACGACCAATTACCAGTATTCAGTGGTTTTATCCACAAGGCTACTGGTGGACCGTCTCGAGATTGTAACTTACATTTTATAATAAGCAAGTGTGTTTTGAACTGCAATTTGAAAAAATTGTAGACTTATGTCGTCCGTCTGTCTGTCTGTTCTTCCTTCCTTAATCTCGAGAATGGAGTTAGATGAAAATTGAGAGACCACATATGGAAAGCTTAAGGACAGGAAGACCCCGATTAACTATATACGAACTTCCGATGAAAACCGAAAGTCATGTTATTTCAATTCAAAACTTTTTCCCTGAAAGCAGTTAATAGATGAGCGGCACGACTCTATTGTTAAAATATGATGTACAGGGGCAAGCCACTACTAATTTGAGGCAAGAGCATGTATTTTAAATGAAATAAATTTAAAATATGAATAAAAATTGCAGCCCGGCATTGTGACGATGTCACAATAAATAATTGCTAGTTCATTTTGGGTACCTAACATTGAATTTGATTTGATCCAAGTGCTCGCTTTCCTAATTTATTATTTTTAAGTCTTTTTCAAAGAGTACGATATGGAATGTTAAATTCTTTGCTTGATTGGTAGTAATTTGATCTATTAGTATGTACCATTTCAGCTGGAAGAACTAAATCCTGTTCAGCCCATTGACACCAGTTTTCCTTCTTTTATATTCAGTAGGCATCTATAATTTATAAATTTTATTAAGCTCATAATAGAATATTTCAAAAAAGTACGCATCTCCCCTTAAATCCAGTAGGCATCTCTCACAAACCGTACGGGAGAGATGGGTATTTCTATATTTTAGATTAAAATTATTGGGGGAACCTCTGGCTTCGACAACAACACAACTAACTAACCCTACTTTCACATGAAAGAGAAATATAATAAAATAAATTCATTCGAGTTTCAGAGCCTTTCACGTAAATGTGAATGTCGCAAAAAAGTTTATACAGCGATGATAAACAAAAACGTATTTTTAACGAAAAAAGTAGCAAAACAGCTATTCGAAAGATAATGAAACACAAGCACAGCTCTACTAAAGTGACTGGTGACGTGTCCTACTGAGTATTATTTGAATAAACAACATCTTGGAGTCTCTCCCAACTAGGCTTCTCACCCGGTTTTACCCTATACTACTAAAGTATGCTAATGTATATACTATATATATGCCAAGAAGTGCACCCGGGAGAACTTTCTATGGGAAATTGGCCCTATTTAGTTGTTAAACAAGTGAAAAAATCCGGAAAACTCCCCGATAGTCAGGTGCGAACCCAAGACCGATTACACTGTATACTTTACTGTATATTATATGCTACTATACTATAGCATCGTATGCTAATATGTATACTGCATAACTTACTATTTTAACTGAATATATTAGACTATAAGACTAGAGAATTATTTATATTTATGCAAGAATGTACAGTACAGCAACTTGAGTGAATGCATCATCCGTCTTTCCTAATAATGTATATACACATTAACGAAGTTATGAAACATCTTTCATAAACAATAATTTTCACATTTTCTAATTTAATGAAGCCTTTAAAGTAGATTAATTAAGGAATTTTAAATGAAATAAAATTGTCTATCCGACACGTAAATGATTTTATGATTGAGGCAAAACGATGATAAATGACAACAATTCTGTAAAACAAAATATTAATTTGTATCTATAACATTTTATTTTATTAAAAATTATAAATGATAAAGTTCTTTTATACTCGATATTAAGCTCAAAATAATTACCTGTTATAGAAAATATTATGTAAACAACATGGCTACTTATAGAAGGGAATCCTAAAAAATGTTTACTAAGAATTTTTGTTTAGTCATTGAATTAATTATATGTTAGCGTTGTACGTGAGGTTTTATATTTTTAGATTCTTTTATAACACTCCAGGGAATTTCCAAGACGATAAATTTTTATATTCTATTAATATTAATATCAAATTTACAATGCTAATAAGCTATAATCGGTTAGGAAAATACTAACTTTTACATAAGTTTCAATAGAATTTAAACCTTAGAATTCTTTTAATATTTAAATTAAGTAGCTTCCCGAATATTTTAAATAGTTTATTGAATAAAATATATGAATATTCTTTCTAAAAATTCAAATTTATTTAAAGATTTCTACGTATAAAATAGTAATTGAAAAAGTAAGAGAGTTCGTTTCGTACAGTTAACCTCAATTTGACGCTATTCCCTCAGTTTACAATGAAAACGTTTAAAAAACGACGTCAATTTGACGTCATTCCCTCAGTTTACAATGAAAAAGTTTAAAAAACGACGTCAATTTGACGTAAAAGTGTGCACGTTCTGGACGAAACGAACAAGACTAACTGGTAAGATTAAAGTTTGTGAATTAGCAATTGTGCATTAGCATGTTATTGTCATTTAGTGGCATTTATACCGAAATTTTCAGCATTATTCGAAGACAATACCCAACGAGATTAACATTTTATTAATAAAATTAATACAATATTTATTGTCTCTCGTTACGGATCAATGAGTTCTAAATCAATATAAATGTATATCAAGTAACTAAATTCGAAGAAAAATTGCCTTTTTAAATTTACATTTTCAGCACTTAAAAACAACGAAGAATTCTTTAAAAATTCAAGATTTTAATCATTTTGTGATTTTTTTTACACGAAGAGTATACAAAAAATTTTAATATTTTCGTATAAACAACACGCTGTGAATTCAATTTTTATTCTAACATCAAAACTTTTCTGGAATTTCTTTTTAATTTCTTGACAAATTTTATTTAAAATAATGCAAAAATTAATAATATTTAGCAATTATTTAAGTGATGAAGTATAAAATATTCTAATTTGATGACGTCGTGATCATCGCCTTTGACGTCATCGAAAGATGGAGGAAGAGAGAGAGATAGAGAGAAAGAGAAGTTAAATCGAATTAATAGAAATAACCGAGTAAATTAAAAATAAATAATTTAATTTTAAATGTCGGATGTTTTTAAACGTTACATTAATTTTAAAACCTGTAATTCTTTTGTGTATGAAAGATTTCATTGGATTAATTTAAAAGACAATATAAAAACAATTGAATACCTTGGGGGCAAGAATGTGTAGACGTTATTTGCGAGTTGTTTTCTACGTGTAAAGAAAATGGCCGCCGTTTAGAGGTGTTGGTTATTGGAGGTTCGACTGCACCTCCGATAATGGCTGCCTCGCAGTTACGTTTGCGAATTACATAATAATCGAAATATTTTTTATTTATTTATTTATTTTGACTCCTCTCCTCTATGGGAATTAAGAGGACCTTGGATTCGGCCAGGCTCACAATGGTGGTAAGAAATGAAGGAACAGACTACCCCGAAAAACTCCTTAGTTTGCTAGCCTGGAATCAATCCTGGATTCCCCAGAGAGAGCGACCAAATTCTACTAGAAAGAAATTTATTCAAGAAAAATTCCCCCGAATTTAAATATATTTTTTAAACGCTAAAAGATGAAATACGTGAAATGAATATTTATTAGCAACATCTTAAGAAATGTCACATTAACTTTATAACTTAATTTTTGTCTTCTAAAATTTATGTTTTTATTATATCGATAATTCTTATATATTCTCTAAGCGTATTCAACCACTTGTGTAATGATTACAGTCGAACGGCCACCTCTAAACGGCGGCCATCTTACACCTCCATTTCTTTTATGTTCCCGTTAGTGGCAGTAGTTGAGAGGTTTGTATTACAGTATATTGTAATAATTTTGATATTTGTGATGATTAAATAATGATTTTATTTTTTTTAAAAAAACTAAGAAATTTTAAAAAATAATACTTTAAACAATAATTTACATATATTTTTAATATTTGAATATTTATTCAATAAAAATACCTTATGCTAATTTCGAAAAAATAATCAAATTTTCATTTGATTTAATCGGAAATTTCTTGATATTTCTGTAAATATTCTTTTTTAAAAAAGTAATTCATGCTTCCTGTTATTATCAGATTATGCTAATTAATGTAAATAAGAAGTTTCTTGCATCAAAGCAGCTAGAATAATGTAAAGTATGAATTTCGAACACGTTGACATTCATTGATTAGTAATCAAGACAGAATAAAAAGTAAACGAAGAGGATCATTTTCCCTTTTTATTTACAAAAATTGTATGGGTGACAATATTTATAGATTAATAATTATTATTAAATTAATAGAAGATTTCAGAAAAGAGACAATAAATATCTTCTAAACGTAAGTAATTAGATAGAATCATCAATAGTTGCAGTACGTTTCGAGATATTTGAGCAGTAATAACACAAAAGTAATTATAGGAAAACAAGAAGAAACTTAAAAGAGTTTGGCGATTTTAAGAGAATTTGATCCGACTTTTAACAAGTTTCTCCTTATTTTGTTCTTCAAACGAGTGCAACAGAATTATTCATTCTTTTTTTTATATCCTTTGTTTTTTAATCGTGGACAATAAAATATAAACGACTAACGGATTTCTTTCGTTTTTCGGGGTTTTTAGTGCTCCTTTCGGCTTTATGGCCCTCAATAAAACGACATATAGACCTTTCCCACTTCGTGGTTCAGGGATCAAACTTATCTAGATATACAAACTTTATTGCTACACGTGTCTTTATTTGTACTTGTAGGCAAGCTGTGGTGTGTCTATATATATATATATATATATATATATAACTTCTTGCATAGGTTTGCATTTTGTATGCACTTTTTGTTAAAAATTTACTCCATATGCGTGTAGTGTATATAGCCAAACCCCCGAACAACGGTCACTGACGGAAACGTAAAGAATTTCTGTTGTTTGGAGGGTATTTTATATGCATTTTCGTTCAAAAATGTTTGTGGCCGCTGTTTAAAGGTGACTGTCGTCGGAGGTTCGACTGTATATACATTATTAAAATGTACACGGTGATAAGGCTATAAAGAATATTTTCTATATTTAGTATAAGGTATAAAGCGTTCAGTTGTGAGGCATTTCTTGTCTTGTTATGTCTGTATTAAATCTTGCTAGCAGCATCTATACCCGAATAACGAAAGTAGAAAGATAATCGTGTTACCGAGTGAGGAAAATACTCCATCGATCACATAATGCGCATACCATGATTTACCCTTCAGTCATTTCCAATCGCACCTTCTCAATACTTTTCTAACAATAAACTTTTCTTGTTAAGATATTTACATAAGCAATGAATTCATCTTTAAAGCAATATTTTCATTTAAAGTGAATATTTAACTCAATATTTTATATATCATTTACCTCGAAAGAAGTGTTTTTATTTGCTTGAAAGAATTCGTAGTACAATAACCCCTCGTTATATCGCTCATTTGGACTGTCACCCTGCACGAGGGGTACTGTATTTAAGAGAAATTAATTAATTTAACTAAAATTTTAATATTTTATTTTATTCTACAGCTTTAAATCCTATTAAAAATTAATAAATAAACTAAATTAAATGGGATTTTTATTTATAATTTGAAATAAATATGTAATTCTGTTGCATATAAATGTCAAGTAATGAGTTTCTAACACGAAAATTTCGTAATTGTATGACTTATTCAGCGAATAAATACGTTAACAAAATGAATAGTAAATTTTCGAATTGTGTTAACATACAAACCCTTGGCCTAGATGAAATATTAGTTTATGATTTAAATTTTAATAAAGGTTCTGGTCTTCTTGCTACGATTAGATGAACGTCTCTAAAATTCAATTAAGAATAATTAATAAAAATAATAAATAATGAAACAAAACGAAAATAAAATTGATAAATAATGGCACAAAATGAAAGTAAAATGATCAAATAATGAATATAAAGTAGCTATTAAATAAAACAAATCAATATAATTATATCCGATTAAAGCGCAGAATTCATTAAAACTTGGAAAAATTCTTTAAAAGTTTTTAAACTAATAAGCATTGAATTATACGGAAATGAAATTTTTAAAGTAAATTAACGAAAATTCGAGCAAAAATTGAGTGTAAAGAAGTGAAAACGCATTTAACTTTGTTAATATCGATTAAAGAAAATTGTTCTCTCGATTCTTAAATCTATTTATAAATTTAATTATTTTTCCCCTCTACAATAAATTGTTCGTAATATCACAATTGTTGTTCGAATAAATAACTCGACATGGAATTAATTGCGAAAATATAAAAGATCGACAAAGGCTAGAAAGATTTAGCCAACGATAAATAATTGTAAATAAGAATACGTCAAATGCCAACATTAATGTTTATCACTTCGTCTCTGAGAATAGCATGACCTAGATGAAGTGCTCTTCTTTACTCAATATTATTTGCTCTTTTCTTTCTGTCTACTAAATGATCCATCTTCATTTTCCTAATGTTCCATTAGAATAAGGTAAGATTCGGCGCACCGTCTTCCTATTTATCAAACAATTCAAAACTCGTAAATATTCATTTAATATTCATAATACTTTAATTTAAATTTATAGTAAAAATATACGAGATTTATCTTTTGTTTAAAAGTTAATCTAACCAATCCAATCTCGTCGTTTCTCTTCGTTCTCTTCGTTCTCTGTACACGTAGTCCACTAGTTGCCGAGTGGATAGAACCACCCAACGCTGGTGGGTCTGGGTTCGTGCCCGACCAACGTACTAGCCGCGTTTTCCAGGTTTTCTTCGCGTGTTGAACACCTAAATAGGGACCAGTTTCCCACAGAAATCTTTCCCCTCGTCATATCACCCAGGTGTTACGTTTCCACATCCCATCAAACCAACCATCTGTAGATGTATTTACATATATATTCTTCTTCTTTATAAAATTATCGAACTGTCTAGATTGGTTTTATAAGCTTATTTATTTGTACGACGTGTTACATCTTATTGATTCAGCATTGTCGAATAGAAATGAAAATATATATTTTAAAATAAGATTTTTTCTACAGAACGATTCCTTCGCTTTCAATCGAAAAAATACAATATAAAGTAATTCGGTGTCTGAATATATTTGACCCTTGTTAAAATACATATAACCGTGAACCTTACTTTAATTTATTATGGCTAGATTTCTAGAAATTGAATTCGATTCTATATATTTTACATTTAATACATTTCTAGAATTGAAACTGTTGCCACGTAATATATATGTTAATAAAATTGTATCACGAAAATAAATCGTTAAACAATTAAATCTTTGCTTAATGCTTAATGCACGCATTCTCTCTATGTAAATTTGTACAGAGCGAATATTTTGCAGGCTATTTATAGAAGATTATCAAACGATTTTAAAAACCCAAGAGAAAAAATTGAAATTCTTTTTTCGATACTTTTAAATAATAAGAAAAGTTTGCGAATTCAATTGATAAGTAAGCAAAAAGTAAAGAAAAAAATAGAGAAACATATTATTCCCTTGACAAAAGAATACAAATAACTTCATTTATCTTTTCGTTTCGAGGGAGAAAAACCTATTTTCAAACATTAAAAATTGTTTTTAAGCTTTTGACTCGAATCCTAAGATACTGTATGAGATTTATTATTCTCACGGGATTGCTGCAGATTTACACGTAGATAGAGAGCTTTTCTCCCTCTTATCATTGACTGCTTCGACTACGTCACGAAGTTTTGCTTTCACGTTTATTTCCACATTTCGCATTCAAAATCTGGAATATTTCAAGAAATTTCTAGATTTTTTTAAAATCCCTTTCAAAACGAAGAATCCTTCAAAGTATTTTTCTATATTTAGACGTATCATTTCTGTCAACCAATTCGATAACTCCACGCAACATATAAAGCCTCGAAATAATATTTATGTATAAAACAACTAAAAAAATTAATATTTTAATTGTTATTTACCGTATTTTTCGACATATAATACACACAATATTCATTCTGAAGTTATTTTAAATGTTAAACTAGAGGGATACCGAGTCTGACCTTCAGCATATAGAGCGTAGCGGTGATTCTGAGAGTAAAATTTCGAAAAGGTTAAGTCTTGTATGCCTTAAAACACAGTATATTTGATGAATTATCTATATAACTTTTATATAATATCTGGTAGAATTTGTTGGCAAGATCATTATAGCAACCATGACATAAAATCCAGTATTAATAACTACTGATGCAATTGCTAATTGCCCTCGTAATTATCACGCTGACTTTAAACTAGGACACATCAATATTGGCCTTAATACTAAACTCCGTGCATTATGTGTTCTTTTTCTAAATAATTATATAAGAAAATAGCGTCGTCTCTTTTCATATTCAAAAGAATCGCATCAGATTAACTAAAATAACAATAAAAAAACATATAAATTGTCATTCCTACTCTTGAATTTTTTATTAATGATAGATAAATAATTGAAACGTTTGTGTTTACTTTTATGTTTTGGCTCCTTTACATAATTAATGATATACATCTTAATATTTTATCTCCATCTAGTAGTATTGATCTTCAGCATCATTATTTCCTCCCCTCTGTAAAACTTTTCTCTTCTTTTATAAACATTAAAATTTATTCGTAAAGAAAACGCTCGTTTCTTTCAATTTTATGAACTTTCAACTAATACAACTTTATATGCAGAAGGTAATTGATAGAGGAACGTCCTGTATGTATATGGCTACTTAAAATCCCTTCTTATTAAAGATTCATTGGCCTGTAAATTGTATCTGTCATCCGAATTTGAAAATATATTGCTATTTACATGTTTTTCAGACCGATATATTTGGAATATTAATAAGTTTCTTTCGTAAACTGAAAACTTTAAAAAATCATAATTAATTTCGACGATTCCTTTCGGATTATTTACTAAAATTTAAAAGTATTAAATGAACGATATTAATAAACTTAATTTCTTTTATAATTGTAATTAAATAACGTTAAGGAAATTTTTCATTAAATGGAAATTAATTAAAGAATCTTTAAATTATTTAACAAATTCCGTACAGCTTCTTATATTAAGCTCTAGTGCTTCGCTGGTTAATCTTTGATTTATGTTAACCTAAGATGGAAAGGATGCATTTATTATTTAATGTACCTATCGAGAGTGAAGTGATTAAAGCATGGAATGTGAGTGATTACATCCCTCACAAATACTTGTGGGAATCCCAGATACTTTCTTCTTACCGAATCAACTCATCTTCAAAACTTTCTACAACAAGTACTCAGCAGGAATTACAATTAAGTTCTCGATTCTTCACGCTTGTTGGTATAAATAACTTTATTTTTTTATATCATTTGATGCTTTTTTAGCTTAACTACTACTGAAAAAAATAACTTTCTTCCTTCATTTTTCATCCTAAAAAATACTGTAAAATGTAGGCAAATAACTAACAAAGAAAGTCATTTATTATTTTTTATTTCAAAATCTATCTCCAGTTTCTAAAAGCAATGTATTGTCGGATTTTCCCTCAGTGACTGTCAAATCCACTATAGCAGTCAGCCATGCGTATCTTCTGTTGATTTACTGTTGATGGTTAGACTGACATTAAGACCTGTCTTCAGGTTCAATGTTTATCTACTTTTGGTGCTTCTCTAGAGAATATTCGATTGACACTCAAGAGCGAACCTAATAATATTGAGGTTCTTTTGTACAGGATTTACTGTACTGGAATATTATAAGAAATTTGGAAGAAAACTGAATGTGTAGATGGAAAAATATTTATTAAATACTAAGAAAATATGCAAAAATATCGGTATAGATTTATATTTTCTTTCTTAGGCCCTTCTGTAGATATAAAAATATTTTAAGTGAGGAATGGGGAGTCAAGTTGAGACCCGAAGCAATGTTTTCAATGCCTAAGAAGAAAGTACCTCCGATCAATAATATATGGAATAATTTATATAAAATGATTTCCGTACGTTACAATAATATAGAATTATTTTCATCTAAATTCATACAAAGAAATATATATAAAAAAACATTAGATTAAATTATTTTTCTACGAAAACGCTTTAATTCTAACTTAAACGATTCGATTTCCTATAAACTTTTGAATTAATACTTTATAAAGAAATATTTTTTTATCCTCATATTTAAGTAATTTTATTTAAAAGGTTCATTAATTCTCTTGTTTCATTTTACTTGTCCCCGCTCCTCGATATTCAACATCACTTCTTATGAGATATTTAGAGATTCATTCCTTCTCTTGAACAATAATTAAGAAATTTATTCAAATTTTACGCTTGAACAAACTGAAATTTGAAAACAAATTTAAACTCCTTAATATTCTTTAAAGTAATTCGCATAACAACTGACTGATAACAGTTAATTAAGTCGTTTCTCTTATATATTTAGAGAAATATGAATCCAATAAATTCGAATGTAACAGGTAAAAGGTTAAGCAATTCGAATTTAAATAGGTTAGAAGAAATATTCGATCGAGATTTAGGGATTTCTTTAGGGATTTTCTCACGGATTAATTAGACATATCGAATCTTCTCAACTCAACACGTCCCTGATGTTATCTCCGCAATTACAACCAGTTGTATAGTCTCACTTTCAAGCAAGAAACAATTCGATTAATCCCTATCGCCAGGGAGGAAATCTGCAAGAGATTATATCGAACAGAACCCCGTCGACTCTTAGCAAAGAAACCGTTAATACGTCGACAGTAGCAGAAAAACCTTTGATAAAAGGCCGCATTACATTCATTACTGAAGGAAAAAAACGATATTAAAACGAAAATTACAGCGACGGATTAGAAGATCGAGATCAAAATTTATATGTTAAATTATTTTTGTAAAATCTATGAATAATATAAAAATACCTTCAAGCTCTTTGGCTTCTCTGTAATTGAAAGGCAAAGATTAGTTTTCCTTGGGCTTTCTCTTATCAGTACATGCTTTAAAATTGTTTTTCGTATGAAGTAAGATAACAAAAACACTTTCATAAATCAAGGAGAGTACGCAAACTGAATAGCATAAGAGACCGCACCATATTATGCACATGATAATAGAGACCTCTCCACTCTGATTTTATGTTCTAGAATATTAGATTTTTATCGCAATGCCGCATCATTAGAATAATGATGAGAATGTAAATTGTTCTTATTAAATTGATATCAGTTGATGCAATTGATAGATAACAAACGATAGCATTTTATATCAATTCCCAAATATTTCTTCATAATCATGAATGGATCGTATTTTTCCTGATAAACGGATTTTTTAATGAATATAAACTACTATTTTATTTCTTAAAAAGGTAAAATATTCCTTTTTAGTAAATACTTTCAGATTAACAAGGGAAATTAAATATTAAACTTTTCGTATTAAAGAATATTTATAATTATTTACTCGTATGTAAGGAGCAGATATTTTTTTAAAAATTTTAATTAATTAAAGAAACGCTAAAATTAATCGATAAAATACTTAATAATTAGTTAAATTTAAGTAAATTGTTTAAAATTCGACATTTTTTCCCTTAAATTTAAATTCAGAATTAAAATAACCCGAAAATCTAGTCTCTAGTATCTATCTATCTACATGTTTTTTGCCGTCTGATTTTCTTAATTTTTATTTTTTAAAATTTCCAATTAGTAAATAGCTCATTATTATGTAATTAGCGAATACTTATTACGAAAAAAACGAAAGAAATAGCTGAAGTAAAAACTATCAAGTAAAGAGCATCGTAAGATGGATGGAGCCAGGTGTGAAATATGTGACTTACCTGTACAAACAGACATCAAAGCAAGCACTGCGATGCTCTACCTGACACATTCTCACTCAACTCGTGCTTCTGCACTCGCATGTCACTCAGTACAATACCGACTTGTGTGAAGGCGCATGCTCAGTCGATATTCCTAGCTTTATTCATCTCTTAGCTATGTACGAAGTTTCCGCTTTAATAGAAGAATACATAAAGCAAGATCTCGCATAAGATGTGAGATGAAGCAGACACGAATTCTTGTTTCCTTCCCTATATTAATAAAGGTTTATCAAATGGATTCCAGCTAAATTATTTGTATTAATTCCAGAATTTTTTTTCTTTATCGTAAAAACGATAGAACGGATTTTACCGATCAAATATCAAAAACTGACATTTTCCTATCCACAAATTTGATTGATTGTTTCAAAGCATGACACGGTACAAACTTATCCCGCAATACTCGTTGCTTGTTATTACTCTGTAGATTGAACTAGAAAGAATATAGAAAATTGCAATTTTTTCTGTTTATTAAGTATATATATATATTAAAACGTTGTCTATATAAAACTAACTATACGAATAAATTTGTGTAAACGAGTAACTTAGTAATATCAGATAAAAAGCTTGATAATCAAATATTATTTAATAAAATTATCAGAGCGAACAATTTTAGACTAATAGAAATGCCATTAACGGTGTTTCGGCTTCTCCTTTTAGCTTCGGTGTTTGCAGAAAAGACGTCTTTACAGGCGAACTCTTTCTTTCTGAACCAATAAACGTCTGTAGAAATAATAGTATTTGATTCAGATTATTGTTTTCTGTAAAGATAATAATTATTGACAGCTTGTGGTGTAATCAATTGATGTAGATAAAAAAAATGGTTCCACAGAAATCTATCAAACTGCGACAGTAAGGAAAAAGTATTGAGTGCGGATATTTATCATTTGCAGTTTGGTATGACCTTCATCAGAAAAATGTTTTGTGAAGTTTTTTTATCCCCCTGTTCTTTTCGATATCTTTTGCTTTTTATTGAAGTAATTTTATTTGACTCAATATCTTTTCAGCCGGAAGATTTATTAATGATGTTGAAACTTCATCATTTTTTATAGTTTATCATTAAAAACGTAAGCTCTCTCGTTCGGTATCAGGAAAAAAAAATGACAAGAAAACTTTTATCTTAAATTCAAACTTAACAATTTTAAATGTTAATTTACCATTCAAATATTTCACTCTTTTTGTCTAATCTTTCATGAATAAGGGGCCTCCTAATGTCTTAATTAACTTGTTGTTCCCTTTAGACTTCTATTGATTGTCTCATCAAGTGAAAAGCAAATAGCTTTGCTTTAAATGGGAGGAAATAACCGTTCTGTTACTACGTTCGAAATTCGAATCAAATCGGAAATTTAAATGAATCGTTTGATTGTTTAAAACAAAGTTTTAAACTTTAAAACTTATTCCACTAGCGAATTGGCTTATAAATTTATTTTTTAAGCGTTCAAATATAATCGATAAATACCACAATACTGTCTAAAAGTGTCGTTCGAAACCGAAAGAATCGTCCGTATTGTCACCAAAATCCTATTCTTCTATATCTGATCGCTAAATTACGGAATTCTGTCTCTTTGACTGTCACTTTTTCTTGTTGGTTTTCCCACTGGAATCTTATGTTGACCGAAAAACACCAAAAGATGTCAATATACCACGAATCACGACTCCCTAAACAAATAATGTGGTCGGCCTTAACTTGACATTTCCAAGAGGGGCAAACTCGTGCAGGATAAATAATATGTAATGAAACTTTTTCAACCTAATTCCTTTACAATCATCGACACAAAAATATAATTAATAGATTAAAAGTTACAGAAATTATAGTAATATATTTGTCAAGTCGCTTTGGTTTAAGACATCCGTTCTGTTATTATGTTCTATTAAGCATTTCCACAAGCGTATAATTTGCTCTGATTTATTATCCAGGTTGAAGTTCAGCAATATTATGACAGTCAGATGTTGAATTATGCTAATTAAGTATATCACTGCTTTGTAGATTAAACTGTAAATTTTATAGAATCGTACACTCAAAATGCAAGGTAATGAATTTAATCATCATCGAGCTATTATCGTGAGAAAAGCGAATTAAAGAAATTTATTTTTCAAAAAAGATCGTAGCAAAACTTGACTCCTCATTAAAAACAGTTTGGAGTTTCCAGAAAAAAATAAATAAATAATTTCAAAAATCTTTAGAAAAAAAGAAAAAGAAATTCATGGCTTCAGGCTCTCATTTAATTTCCCTCTTCTCTACATAATTATTATTTAATATCGTCACGTTTTACGCTCGAATATGATCACTTAAAATTTAAAAAGAATTTTAGCATTTTTATTTTTAATTTTCCACGTACAAATTGAATTTGAGGTTTTCGATGAGAAATTATCATTGGACGAAATTCAATTTTCAAATAATTATTTTCCATTAGAAGACATTTACTGGTAAAGCTGAGCTACGTCTCCGGAGGACAGTTGTAAATCTTACACGAAATGATGATGGAGAAATATGATCGTGGAGAAATCTAAGAAATTGCCGTGAAAATTAACTCTTGTTATTATAAAATTATTAGTGTAATTATTATGCAAAGCACAAAGTGCTCTATTACATAGCTGCAATTATCTATTGGTTGAGCGAGTGCCACATCTCCCATATGTCCTACTTAATCTTTCTGTCATTGTCCCCAATTTATCTCTACTAACCAGATGCATGTTCCTGAAGCTTCTCTTATTAAATTCTATTTCTGAACGCGAATAATCTCTTATTATTGATTTTATTTTCATTCGGATCATTTTCGAGAAATCCAACCCTCCGGATTTCTGTCTGCTTCACGTTAATAATACCAAAATGAATAGTAAATTCGTGCAACAGGTTGATTCAATTACATGATTTTAATGAAAATTATTCATTAAGAGAACGAGACTTTATTCAAGCGGAAAATTTGTTTGGAGAATTCAGAAATCTCCTTTCTAATCTCGTCTGCATCGATGAGTATTTTTGGTTCCCCATTTTTTACTCGGTGTATTAAAAAATGTGTGCAATCAGAGTGAGAATATAGATACAAGTCCGTTCGACTGTGTAATGCAATTTGAATGTGCCTTATAAAAGCTAAGCTTACAAAAAAAAGTTTTTTATAGGCGCATCTTCTGTAAAACGGATAAACAATATGGCGTGAAAGATGCGGGTTTTGTACTCTTACATTCCACGACATCAATCTTCGCAACTATTGACAAGAAGAATTTTATTCTTCATTCTTTTAAAAAAATAAAATAAAACTTTCAAACTTGAAATATCATCCTGAAACTTGCTACATTATTACACTCTTTAAGTGTAGGCCAAGGTCTATTTGATTTATATTCCTGTGAAACGGTGTTTATCATTGATAGCAACCTTTAAATTATCTGTTTGAAGTTTAAAAGTTTAATAAAATATAAAGGAATTTTGTTCTGTCAATTTTTAATTTACAGATATTATATACAGGTGTGGAACCAATGGAGTTATTCAAGTTATTTTCAGCATATAATCCGAGAATAACTTAAAACATTGTGTATGTGATCGGTGGAAAGTCTGGATGGTTCCAGACTTACGATACGCCCTGTATATCCGAACATATATATAAACACACTAATTTATACACGTTTAAACCTGTTAACTGGAGTTTGATACAAAATAAAATGATTAATAGGAAAAAGAACGTTAACGATATGATAAATGATGTAGGAAAAGGAAGGAATAAAACCAAGAATAAACGACTTTTATCAAAGCGTAGAGGCCATAATTCAGCCAAAATTTTCAAAGATTAATGGAAGTTCTTTTTTCACGTTCGACGTAAACAAAAACTCATTAGAATTCAGTTAACAAATGGAACCAAATCTGTCAACAAGTGTGTCTATCATTTGCTTCGAGCTATCACGTTATTATTGTTTGCACTTTCTTGCTTAATTATTTATATCTATATAATTACAGTTTTAATTAAAAAAAGAAATAACAGTTTTCTTAATTACAAAAAATAAAACTTTTACTTATGAAGGAGGAATAAGAAGGAGGAGCCCGAACAATGAAATATTAATGTCTGTCAACGGAATGACATTCTTATCAAATCATCCTTTAATATCTGCAATTGCCTGCAGTTTTCGGCTACTGTTACCTATTAATGTTCTTATATTTTAATCTTATTATAAGTAACGTAATATAATATTTCTATCCTCTTCAAACTTTCCAACAATCTGACCTTTGACACTCAGCAACTTTCTAAAATATAAAATAATAATTTTTCAAAAACAAAAAATAAAATAACACTTATTAAGTCATTAATTTCCTAATGACAACGTGTTAAGTAAATTATTTTTCTTCATTAACTGGATCTTAGAAATGAGCGGGGGTGGTGATTTGAACGTCCTTTATGGATAATCGATATTAATATAGCAACGTTTTAAGCTGTAAGGAGGAGAAAACGTTCTTACAGAGGTCGATAGTTTGCCAATAAAGGCCATTTAGTATGAAAACGTTTTTAATTTTGTTAAGATAAACGTCCATAATGTAGTGAAGTGATAGAAGGTTGTTTTGTGGAAACAACAGATGGTAAAGCTCTGTATTGGAATTTTATTGATAAGTGCTTTTGTCTTACATGTTAGATCGAAATGCTATCGATTAAACTAAGCTTTCCATAAAAAAACATTCCATTTGTTGAATTTTAGAAAGCTTTTTTCTTCTAAGAAAGTCTCTCATAAAGTAAGAAATATTTGAAATTTCGATTGAACTTTCGACAATTTTTATATTCTAGCATTAAAATATTGCAAATAAATAATATTAAAATTCGTATTTTATCTTTTTTTTAAAGATTTTGTTGAGAGAATTTAATGTTAAATCATTTAAATTAAGATTTTTGCTTGTTTGTTAAGGAGAAATAAGGCTTCAGACTAATATAATATAATATTCGAGAGTAAAAGAATTATATCATTTTTGTTTTCTTTTTTGATAGGAAAAACTTTCAAAATTAATCAAGATCAAATAACTTCATAATAATTTAATTTTAAATTACATTTCTTCATCTTTATTAAGTACTCGCTAAGAAACGTAAACATAAAGTGTGTTTTGATAAGTTCCTTTCTTAAATAATTTTTATAAATTAATTGTCGAGGAGAAAAATACTTTTCACTCTTTTAAGAGAGAAACAAGATATTTTTTCTTCTTTAAAAACAAAAAAAAAACAAATTTAAATTAATTTTGTATTAAAAAAAGGTAGAATAAGAAAAACTTTTCGTTAAGTATAACTGGCTCCTCGAACAGGAGGAAGGGGGCCAGAAAAGCCAAATTTTTGGGGTAGACAGGCAAATTAAAAAATTGTAAATGCCAATAATATAATTCTTTTAATGAGAATTTTATTTTAGCTTTTTAAAGTCTATACCACTCAAAGTTTGACCCGTACATCTCATACACCCTCCGTCGAGTTATACTCTCTAAAACATAACAGCATTAATACTCCATATATATAAGTATTCCCTCCAAGTTTCAAAATTTTTGTTCCACGAGTACTGAGATATACAGAAAAATACAGGAAACACACAATTTTGTATCCTCATATTAATGCTTTTGGAATCACGGGACCTTACGTGTATTTTAATAATTATTTAAAGTTTTATATATTCGAGTAATTAATTAGAATAGACTAAAAATAAACGAAACTATCTCTCATCTTTGATCTGATCACCTGTTGAGTACTTGGAATAAACAGTACTCTAGTGATAAGCCGAGTTACTCTTTACTCTAGTAATTGGGATTGAATGTGTTTAGGAACTTTAAGCTCATCTACATTGAAGTAAAATTATAATTTTCGATAACTTTGTTTAATTAAAATTACAAATAACATTTTTTCTTAAGTTTGCTCTTCTCGAGTTTTCTCGGGAAACACTTAAAAATTTGGTTAGTGAGTTTAAAAGTAACAGAATTTTTTAATTAAAATAAGTAAATTACTTACGCATTCACGTATTAACAAGAAATGACCTTTAAACACACTAAATTAGCCTCGACTTTCCTTTGGGCATCTCTTAGCCACCCGTAAAATGTTTGAAATGTTCTCAAAAATAAAATATTCTTCAGATATCTGGCGATTCTGTACGATAATGGGATCATTTTTGAGGCATTTTACAGATAGTTAAGACCAGTAAAGAAAGATCGAGGTTACTTAATTGTTTTTAATGTTTTAAAATGTTTAATGTTGGATAAGATAGGTTACAGCTGCACAACGCGTGGGCAATATGCCATGAGGGGATGCTCCTGGAAGGACTTTCTATGGGAAATGCCCTTATTTAGGTGTTAGACACCTGACGATAATATGGGAATCTCCACGTGGACTGCCCCATGGTGAGGAGCAAACCCGGGACCAAGTGTTCGGTAGTTTTATCCACTCGGCCACCGGTGAGTTTAAATTTTCGCTTTTTTTTTTTTTTTTTTTTAATTTACTAAATAAAACTTCGTTGAATGAAGAAATATATAGACATAGAAGACTTGTTGCTTTCTTTTTAATAATATTTTCAAAAAATTTTAAAAGTTTGAAAAAAAATCAAATAAAATGCTACAAAATTTAATTAATTTCTAAGTCGAATTTTCAAATAATATAAAATATATACCGTATTAATAAAATTGAATGTTTGGATTATTCCTTCTTTAATTATAAAAATGCAGTCGAACGGCCATCTCAAACAGCGGCCATTTTATCAAGAATTTTAAAACAAAACCATGCATGCAAAATGAGCAATTATTTTATTGTCACATTGTCACAATTCGGGCTGCATATTTTTCATTTATTTCATTTAAAATATATGCTCTCCACCTTAAATTAGTAGTGGCTTGCCCCTGTACATCATACTTTTCCGTTAGCAATAGAGTAGTGGTGGTCATCTATCTAACTCCTTTCAGAGAAAAATTTTGAATTGAAATTTAATAGAAGCGGAAGCTCCTGTCCCTAATGTTTCCATATATAGTCTCGGTTTTCATCTATCTAACTCCGTTCTGGAGATTAAGGAAAAACAGACAGACAAGCGACAAACGGACCACAGTGGGAATTTATAGGTCTACAATTTTTTCAAATTGCAGCCCAATAACCTCCAAGAAATGGTAACCTTCGAACCACGGCCATTTTTTATTTTATGTTCCCTTCAGTGGCCGTTGTTTACAGGTTTGACTGTATATGTGTGTATATATATATGGGTTGATTTAGGAGGTTGCCTCTGTTTAGAGGTTACTTTGTATTTAATCTTTGTTGTTATACAAAAAAAAATTACTAACCTAAAATTAGCCTAAATCAGAAGTAATATAATAAATAAACTCATTAATAAATTTTATACGAAAATTACTTTTACAGCCAAATCTGTGAACGATGGCCACTAACAGGAAGGTAAAAAGTGGCTATTGTTCGGAAAAGTTCCTGAAAAAATGAACCGGTCGTTGTTGGGAGGTGTCACTATTGAAGGTTGGAAAAAAAAAAAAAAAAAAATCATGTAATTTAATATCTGTATTTTTTCGGTTTTATTTGTGTAAATGTTTATGTAAGATTTCGATTAAGTAAGCAGACATCTTTAGAGTATTGTTAACATCACAAAACAATTTAAAATAAATAAATATTTATTAGTTTATTGTTTTCTTTGTATCTTGCTGTACTCCTATTGTCTGTACTTTGTATATAAATTAGTTTATTCTAGAATCATTAAAAATTTAACAAGAACATGATACAATTTTTAATAAATATTAGCCTTTAAATTAATTTCCCCCTAAAATTTGACAAATTTTTATCTTATTTAGGGGAAAAAACAATAATTTTTCCCAGTAAATTCTTTATATAATTACATAATTATATTTTTAAAAGCTCGATTATAGTTTTTTATTACTTTAATTTCTTATTTATAAGCAATTTACGGTAGAATTCTATTTAACCATACGAGTAATTAAATGACGTATTTAATTATTATATACATCATTTTTTACCATAAAATTTTATGGCGATGTAATTATAATAATATTAACTATTAAAATATATTTTAATTAATTTTTTAAAATGTAAAAATTGAAATTTTATGCTTGAATGGATCAATTAATGAATAAAAATTCATTTATTTTTTATAAAAAATATAAATCTTCGGTGTTTGAACTATATTTGAATAAATCTCTAATTACATTTATTAAAAAAAGATAAATTGCTGTTATGAAATCTTGTAAAATTTTACCATCTTTAAGATTTACGAAAAATCATAATCTCTTGGTAATAAATATTAATGAAAATTGATTCTTTACTGAAAAGAACTAGAAACCTGGCTAGAGAAATGAGTAGAATACTGGGTAGGGAACTGAATAGAGACCTGGGTTAGAGAATGGGTAAGGATGGGTAATAGAGAACGGTAGGGAACAGGATAGGAAATGGGTAAGAAACAGGGTAGGGAGCAGGTAGAGAAACTTGGTAGAGACTGGACAGAGTATCAGATAGGGAACTAGAAACTGGAGTAGAATACTAAGTAGAAAACTGAGTAGAGAGATCTGGATTAGATAATTGGGCTCGAAGCTGGGTAGGAACTGGGCAGGAAACTGGATACAAAAGTGATAGCGTATTGGGTAGGGAAAAGGACAGAGACTTGGATTAGAGAACTTTGTATGGAACTGAGTAGAACTGAATAAAATAGAAGTTTCAGATTTTTTCAAAATATTTGTAACTGCATTAAGCAAAAGAAACAATTTGTATGCTTTTAACGCAAGGAAAAATTTCAGATTCCGAATTAAAGAAAGAAAAAAGAAAAGAAAAAAGAAAACCTTGAGAGAATATGGGAAGCGAACACCTGTATATGTCATCATTATATAAACAACTTGTTAAACAACCGCATTACTAAGAAAAGAAGGAAGCTCGATTCGACAACTTTCCATAAAGGGGGAGAAAAAATAATAATATTCAAAAATTCTTTTTAATTAAAAAAAAAGGATCTTTTAACGAAATAAATTGTAAACTTATAATTTTCTATAAATACTTTTCAATTGTGAAAGAAATGGTCGTCGAATAAGGGGATGCAATTTGTTATAATTATCATTTATCTACTGGAACGGAAGAGAGCCGATTACAGTGTCTTAACATAGAGCAGAAAGGAAAAGCATGTGAACATATTAACTAGATTTAAAATTCTCCTAAGAGATGTGGGGGAATTGCGAGTAAAATGCTTTCCGGATGAGTTTACTTCTCTGTCAATGGACACGTCTTTCCGGCTAGATAATGAGAAACGATTCTGGCTTTGACGAATCTCTTTTGAAAGGCTCCCGACCTTCTGTCAACAGAAATCCACTGGATTCTATACTGGAAGCGTTTCTCTTCACTTCCTCTTTTTATGTAGTCAATAATTACTTTTCCATCTTCTAATTATTCTTTTTCTCTCTTATTTTGCCTGCGATAATGTAGTTTCGGTTATTACTACTCTGTTAATTTCCCAGAGACAATTTCGTCCCACGTCTTGTCCACAATAGAGAAAACCTGGGATTACCTCCTGGCATTTTCGAATTAATATCAATTTTTAATCCTTTGGCGAGTTTCGTGTCCAAGAAAAACTCAATTTTGTGTTAGTCGCTGTAATCATCTGTGACGGTTCCTTGATCTTTACGGATTCTTGTCTTAAAATGTCCTTTAATATTCTTTTTTATTTAAAATATTTAAATAACGTTCCATTTTATGACAGGAAATAATTTTTACATTTTATATATTACAATATTTAAAAATAACTTTAAAAATCGATGCGACTGAATGATAAAAGAATGACGTTCGTGCATCGTTAAAATTCTTTTTTTTTCCAACTTAATATTAAAGATTTCTAAATAAAGTTTACTTATAATTGAAAATTTATTTTATTTCGATCAATTTTTAATTTTTTTTAAAAAATAGTTAATATATTAAGGTGTGGCAAAACGTTTTAGTTTGTGCTGCCATCTGTTAGTCGTTATCCGAAGTATTCGTGTTTTGACGTCTTCGAAAGCCTAAAATAATTTATCTTAAAAATAACGATTGGTATACGTTGGAGGATGTTCATGTTTAATTTTATAATAAAATTAATATCAATTGCAAGTTTTGAGATCAACCTTCTTCCCAATAACGGCCATCTGTAAATGGGAACCACTTTTGGATAAACTGTACCATGAATTATGAAAATGCACCAATGCTGAACAAATCCAACAGATTCGCTAATCCGGCTTCTCAATTATCTGGCATATCCCCGGTATGATCGCCTGTGTGCTTCCGTTTCCATAAATATATTATTAGCGAGGTTGAGGCCGAAGTTTTAAACGCGAAAACGTGCACGTCGGACGTTCAGCTCCGCTGAACGTACAAGAAGTTTGACAATGGCGTTTGGAATGTCGAGCATGATTCCACTGACTTTCCAAACGCCATTGTCAAACTTCTAGGCTTACAGGAAAACGGCGCTGAACGTCCGACGTGCACGTTTTCGCGTTTAAAACTTCGGCCTCAACCTCGTTATTTACGTCATACAGCCCATTCTTCTGTTTACTCTGGTTTCATTTCTGTGTACAGTATTGCACTTATTTGCCCTCTGCCTCCAAAAAGAATTGGGTGACAGGTCACGTCATTCGTTGTCCTTATGCAGACTTAGGCCTGCGCACTCTCGGTAATCCGATACATTTGCCACCTCTGGCAATGAATATCCGGTTTATCGAGAGTCTGGTGTACTGTACGTTGAAAGTTTTTAGAATTAGAGAAATGACGAGTCCAATTTTTTACATAAAGAATTTTTACTAATTTTCTTAGTAACATGTTTGATTAACTCATTATCTACTCGCCTCATTTTATCCTTAATGTACCTATTTGTACAGAACTCAGGAATTAAAGTTTAAATTCAATAATGAATTTTCCAAGGTATACAAACAAAACGTTCGAGTCCTTTTTTTCTATTTTCTTCCTTTATTCCGATCAGGAACCACTATATAAAAAGTACTTATTATTTGTACTACAGTACGATACATTTTAAGTTTGCAGTGATGTAACTGGGGAAAGACCGGGGACCCGTGCCATTTCTAACTTTTGTAAATATTTGAGTTTTCTTGCTTCATGTATTTGAGTATAGGAAAAAAGATTTGAACTTATATAACAGCAAGTACTCCTTTATATACACATACAGTACAGTAGGCCCTTATACAACATCTAAGAGTCTTCATCCACAGTTGTACTGAAACGAATGTAAATTTGCACTAATTCGGGCCTTCTCCTAATATCGGTTCTAGTTACGCAACTGTAACTTTGTATTATTAATCCGTAGTTACATATTAAATGTATTACAAATTGCGTGCAAACTCGTTACTATTATTAATTCTGAATTAATTTTAAAATCTGCCGTCTTCATTACTCTCGATATCAATCTTGTAAGTTCTCTAATTCGTAATAATTTCAGTTTTAACGATGAAAATAATAAACTTCTACATAAAAAAACGAGAATTTTAAAGCAAAGTTACATTTGAATAAGCTATAATCTTATCTAAAGATTAAAGAATTTCATTTGGATGGATGAAAGATTCATACAGCTTAATCATAAATTAGCCATTAATCGCATTAAAACATAATAATACTTATAATGATTTTAATTATTCTATATTATTATCAGTTTAAGTATGCATTGATAGCTTCTCGTTTATCCAATGGACGTATACTATACGTATTTAAGTTACTATACATAGGCTACGTTTAATAAACGGCAATTCGAATTGGTTAACTATTAAGGCATATTTTAAGATAATTATTGGTAATTTAAATAAATCATATCATATGTAAGTTTATTTTGTATTAGGTAATTTCTATTGCTTTGAATTATTTTGTTTATTAATATAAATACAGGGTGCTTCAAAAACCCTCAGTTATTGCTGCAATAGTACTTTTTTTAGAACGCCAATGGTGACTTCTTGCATTCAATAGCGTAACCAGGGAGGACCCAGGGGCCCGGGCCTTCTTACCTTTGTAAATAAATAAATAAATAAAAAACCAAATAAGTACAGAGAAAGATTTTAAATGTTAATAAGTGCATGTCAAACGCACTTGTCCTACAATATCTGAATTTACAGCTTCATCCGAAACGCTTTAATGGTACAGGGGTGAATGCTGGTTTGCACGTTCTCCCCAATATCGGGGGGGGGAAGGTTCTAGTTACGCTACTGCTTGCACGTGATGGAAAACAAAGCAGAGGACAATCTGTCACTATAAATCCGGCATAACAAGTTATATTTAGTCTTATTTTATGTTATCAAAGTATGAATATAAAAGAAAAATAGTGTAAGCCAATAAATAATCTTTGAATAAAATCCAAATATATCTTCCTAAACCTTTAAGTTTCCGGTACTCATCTTGAATATCGGAAACTTAAAGGTTTAGGAAGATATATTTGAATGTTATATGTACCGGTATGAGGTTTGGTTTTTCGTTGAATAAAAGATAAATATTTACATTTTATGTATATTTTAATCTTAAAAAATATCAGCAATTTTTTTGATTGTTGTATATTGAACGAACTTTTCTAAGTATTTTTTTTTTTTTTTTTTAAATAAATTGATTATTTGTGATGCTGGTGAAGCCGGTGAGGAAATACACTCGCGCCATCTTGTTTCGCCTCTAGTCACTAACACTTATATCAATGAATTACACGTCCTATTTTTAGTTTATATCATTTTCATTTATAACAATACGTCAACATCTTGAGAGATCTCGCATATTTCTTCGGTAATCGAATTACTGACAGACATACAGACAATATAACTCGTTCCAGTTAGTGGCTTGATATTAAGCGGAAAATCGCCTTCTATGACTCGTAAAAACATTTGTCGAATATGAAGAGGGCCCTGAAATTTGTAGTTATACAGCATTGCATTAGATTTATAACGCTAAGAGGCTTTCGAGGTTAAGCTTGCCCTTCCTAAATGTTGAACTTTATCACGAAATTAAAAATTTCAATCAAGGATATTGAAAAGACAGAGAAAACGCTCAAATTTCGGGTTTTTTTAATACTTTTCCGACCGATAGATGGCGTAAGTGATGAAACGAGAGGCAGCCTCACGTCTCAAATGAAGATTTCACACGCTTGCTCAATAAGAAAATTGACACAAAAGCTTCATCTGTAAATGAAACACTGTATGTCAGTATAAAGCGGGATATGTAACTATGTTGGAATGACTGTAATGTACCCAAAGAAGTGATTGATTATAGTGTTGTTTTATTTATTAATTTTCATTAGTTTTAATTATAACTTAGTTTTTGACATCGATATTTCTGTCACTATTATAGTTATAGTTTTGTATCGATTTAACTTCGTATATTTTCATTAAATTTAACTAAAATATATAGTTTAGTTTTTCCCTCTGTAATTCCACATGAAGGATTTACAGCAAATTTTCTGTAAATTTTCCATGCGGAATCATACTTTTGACTTTACCTACATTTCGCGTAAGTTTGATCGCGTAAAATTTAAAAACAAAAGAGAAGTCAAAATGACTTTCAAATCTTCAAGTTGCTTGACTTCACTTCTTTATTGGAGAATATAAAAAGATAAAACCTTCACAAAATCCCGAATACAATACTTTGAAACCTTTCTATTCATCATCAGGGAAATGTAAGAAGAAACGATAACAAAAGTTCGTGATACAGAACTAACATTGTAAAATTTTCCCTGATGATGAACGATAGGTTTTTCCAGATTTTTCAAACGCTTATATTTTATTTTCTCCTAATAAAAAAGTGAAATAAAGTATTTTAGAAAAATCAATGTATGAAACTTATTTACAAAAGAAATTTTGACTGCCTCTTGCGATTTAGTTCCGAATTTAATGTAGGAAATAAAGTATTTGGAATAGAAGTGCTCGTGCCTGACGTACTGTTTAACAAACCATATGAATTCCGTTCCGGTTCCTATTCATGGGGGAATTATTAATTGAATTCACAATATGTTTTTCTCTCGAATAGATAAGTCTAGCGCATTATTTGATATGGATGGAAAAGTGTTGTATACAACTCTGTAAATATTTTTAATAAAAACAATTTAAAACTTAACAGTCGTAAGATTTGCAGTGTATTATATTTTATATCATATATAAATTCGATATTACATAATATGAATAATAATAATAAAATACGAAATACCGTAAAATTCAGAGAAATATGAGAGGGTCTATATAAATATAATTAAAATAAGTCCTTATATAATAATAATTTCTATAATATTAACGTAATTTATAACTTATAACATATAAAACAGACAAATTGTAATGAATAAAAAAATTCGTTCATTCATGCAAGAATGCATTCAAATCCATTAAATTTCAATGCTAAATGTCTAGATTGAAAAAGGAATAAAAATTATTATTAATGAATTCTAATCCATTTGTGAATGTACACTACAAATATACATTATTAGACATTATGAATACAAATTTCTGTCTTTCTACTTGTTAATAGATCTACGTGTGCTCCAAAAGGCGCCATACATAAGAAAATTTAACGCTATCTCTGCATACTGACCATTTCTTTCTAAATGCTTTCATCTAACCGTTAGATGAAAGCGTTTAGAAAGAATTCTAACCGATGCGTGTCAAAGCTGAACTCATGTTAACACATCAGTTGTTCAACTTCGATGGATAGAATGAGGCAACTCAGCCCATGGGCGATCTGTTAATAAGGCCAGTTTCGCAAAGAAAGTCCTCCCGGAAGGACTTTCTTTGCAAACCTGGAAAGACTTTAGCCTAGTAAATTCCACATGGCCAGCTTTTGGTGAAGTACGAACCCGCAACCAACTATCAGTTTTCGCTGTGTTTTTCCACTCGCCCGCTGGTGGGTTGTTGAATTTCGAATACGTTCCTTTAGATGAGCCATGTTTTGAATATTTTTTTCTGGTGTATCAACACGGAGGGGGCCAAGGGTGGCTCAACCACCCCTAGAAAGTTTTCTGCCGCCCTGTCTATTGTTCTAAAGTTGTTATTTTAGATAAATATGTAATTCTTTTACGTTTAAGTTTCGAATACGGAGTACTCTGGACCCTATTTTTCTGGGATACTTCATATCCTCCAAGCCCCTGATATCGCACAATATGCTAGAACCATCCCTACTACAGCTGGTCTAGCTACGCCCTCGCATCAACGCCTGCACAAGTAAAAATCAAGAGAGTTAATGTCCGAAGATCTCAGAAGCCACATGATTACGACGACCAATCCTGAAAGGTAATGATCCAACTTACTGTCTTTAACTTAATTAACATAAATATTATTTAAATATTTAAAATAAAAAAGTAAAGCTTTATATGATTGGATATTTATTGGTTTTACTTTAAACCGCATAAATTGCGCATAAAATTTAATTATTTTAATAAGATTTCCAATATAAGATGGCGCCACGTGATATCGCTATTAAATTATCGATCACGTCACTTTATAGCTAGGGGCGAATAAGGATTTGCGTTATAAATTTAAACACATAAAGAGATTTATTCCAGACATAAATAGATTTTAAAATATTCTAAGCAATGTATTATTTTATCAATATCATCTCTTTAATCGACGTCGGAACAAGGCGGGGGTGAGCCATTTATCAAAAATAGCAAACAGTAATGACAAACGACAAGTTACCGAGACACGAAAGCTATCCATCATTCTAATCCTAGAAAACAGCACAAACGGATAATTCTTTTAAATACCTTTATCAAATTAAGCTTTAAGAAGTTCAGAAGCATTCATTTCACTCGAGCTGCAACCATCCCTCCTATCTAAACACATGTTTTAAAGCTTTAAAATTTTTTTCCTTAATGATTTCCAGGATAGATGGAGTGTTTTAGTAGCTTCGAGTGTTAAATCGAGGAGAAAAGTATACCAAATATTAATTTACAGCCTAAGAATCGCAGTTTTAGTCAACGATAAGTGATTAGATTATAGTTAACTATGTATTTAGTAAATGATAAGTGATGAAAATTTCGTAGAGCTGTAAAAGAAAATAACGCTTTACGACATCTCAGTTACTAAATATACTTTTTTAAATTAAGAAAAAACTGTTAATATAATTTAAATAAAATTAACTTTTTATTGTTCATTTATTCCGGTTAATTTAATTAAAAAATTAACCGGATTAAGCAACAAACTCGGGTGAATTCAGTTTGGTTAATCTGGATCAAAGGATTGAAAGAACATTTTTAAAAAATTAAAGTTTTTCCTGTTTAAAAATTAGGTTTACAGGATGATTGAAGTAAGAGAGATGAGATAAAAGGCCCGATCTGTCACAAATATGGGGACTTACTCCTCACTTAAAGCCATTAAAGTCTATGAATAAAACCAATGAAATAAACAGTGAAAAATTTACTTTCATTTATCAAATTAACTTATGACACTTTTAATATAAAAGATTACATTTTGGGGGTATTTTACGCTCGTGTGGAACTCGGAAGTAGAGCGAGCCCCTTTTGCTCCTTGACGATTCTTTTGTCCCCTTTTTTGAAAAATGTTTCATTATTAAAAAAGCAGACTTAAAGATTTTATTTTCTGTTAGTAAAATAGCATTAATTTATAGGGGATAGGAACAACTACTTCCCCTAAATTTTCTGTCCAGCTCCCTGAGTCTACGTCTGTAGCGCACATCTAGGCTTGAACATTGCAGACAAATAATAGCTATGATC
Organism: Centruroides vittatus; assembly: GCF_030686945.1. NCBI lineage: Eukaryota > Metazoa > Arthropoda > Arachnida > Scorpiones > Buthidae > Centruroides > Centruroides vittatus. Next base: position 1,471,264 of record NW_027122173.1, read on the forward strand.
GTTACTCAAGGCCTAATATTTAGACTCTGTTTTAAGATATGATATAAAAGAAGCCTTTAATCCTTCACCGAATAGTAATAAGTTTAAATAACTATGCAAAAACTACATGTGAGGCCGTGTAGTTTTTGCTTAGCTTGCGTGTAAAACGAAATTATGTAAACTTTTAAAGAAGAATGTGTAATGTAAAGCAAATGAAATATTCATAATGTTATAATTAATTCCATTTTTTAAATTAAAAACTCTTTTAGTAAGATGTTATTTAGGACTTAAACTTTTTCACAAAATCATTGAGAACTTTAAAAAGTTCGTAACTATTATCGTATCAGTGTTTTTTAAAATAATATTTATAATTTATATATACAACAATAACATGAGCTATTAAATAGAAAAAAAATCATCTTATAAATACAGTCGAACCTCCAATAACGGGCACCTCTAAATGGCGACCGTTTTTCCAGCAACATTTCTTTTTAAACACAAAATGCATACAAAATAACTTCCAAACAGCGATCAATTCCAACAACGGCTCCCGTCAGTGACCGTTATTCGGAGGTTTAATTACATATTCTCGACCTTTTTCAGTTGTGGCATACCAACGAGCCAGCGAGTATCACGGATACTCCTATGTGTAAACGATAAGTGACGTTAAAAACTTGTATTTATATATTTAAAATTAATATATAAACCTCCCTCTTCTACGCTATTTAAATATAATCAAACCTCTGAACAACGGCCAGAAGGGAACATAAAAATATCCGTCGTTCGGAGGTTATTTTGTGTATGCATTTTTTCTCCAAAACGTTCCTGAAAAGACGGCCGTTGTTAGGAGGTGGCCGTTATCGGAGGTTCGGCTTTATTCATTAAGCTGTAGGAAAACTATGGAATAATATTTTAAAAGTATTATTTAAAACTTTATATCAGAATAACTTTGCTAATTCTAAGAATAGATCGGATAATATTAGGCATACACACCAGGATAGATCAATGTTGTAGGATCTCTTGTAAGGATGTAGAGCCTAGTCAAGGGTCTAGACTGAAAAAAGGAAAAGAGTGACGAGATGAGAAAGAAAAGAGAACCTTCTGTATTCACTACTATTCTGTATTCACTTTTATTGACTCCTATCTGCTCAGCATCTTTAAAGGATGCTGAGGAGATAGAGTGAATAAAAACTTATGAAAAATATATACATTCAAAGATATTATATTATTATTAGAGCGTAGAGCTTACTCAAAGATCTAGGCTGAAGAAAGGAAAAGAATTAGGAAATGAGAAAAGAAAAAATATCCAGTTGAGTACTAAGCAGATTGAGGGAATGATAAAGTGTGTATGCTTTGTGAGAAATTTTCACCATAGAGAATATAAATCTTATAAAATATTTTATTATTTTTATTTTTTGAGGTTTTTCTTTCACTCAAAACGCTAAATTTCCTTTAAAAACAGCGCTTTATTTCCGTTAGAGATTTAGCGCTTTTCTATCGAATAACAACACTGAGTTGGATGTATTCCAAACAACGAAATTATCTTTAGAATCTCCAACGAAATCTAAATTTTTGTTAACATTTAATACGTTTATATTGAAGTATAATTATCATCTTTGGGGTTATTTATTGTCTAGAATATCGCTAAAAGTTAGATAAATAGATACAGTACAATATAAATATATTCATGTCTGATTAAAAATTGTTCATAATGATACGAATCTCTATTATTCTTTCGATTATTCGCGAAATTCATTTAGATTTGTAGAGTGAAATGTCGATACGGAACTTTTAACGTTATACAAAAAGCACCGTTCCAGAGAAATTATTCATTTTGCTAAATTACAGTTCATAAAACAAGCAATATCACAACTCCATTCTTCGTTTAATGGTTAATTTTTTATTAACAACAATTAGTTAATCGTAATTAGCACTTAATTATCTAGAAAGAAACTTGTAAAGCTTTAGCTAATTCCTTGGCTCTTGATAGAACAGGATTTAAAGCAATTTTCATTTAAAAAAGCAAGCTTTAATCAAATTTTCTGGCATTTTTCTCGTATAGAGAATAGAGATTTTAGCGAAAAGATCGGAAGGAGTTTGTAGTAAACGCTGTTACGCGTAGATAATCTGGACTTTTTGCAGCTAAAACGCCATCGTTGTTACATCTGCAGATAATCTGGACTTTTTTGGAGCTAAAACGTAGCGATTACATCTTGACAAAAACCTTAATTTAAAGAATAATTGGCAAACAGCCGTTAATAACCTCTATTAAACTAATCGCTTCAGAATAGGCAATTATAATCTCGTCGGACAAACTTCTTTTTTCCTCCACTCTTTGTAAATTAAACTATAAATAGAAGAAACTTTCCGCAAACAAAACTTTGTAGATAAGATTGGTAGCTATCGCTGATGTCGCAGAGCAGAGAACTAATCATTGCCACACCAGGGACATTACCAACACCTGTTCTTCGCGCCTTATGGCATTGGACGTCATCCCGCTCGCGACTGAATTCGCAACTGTTGTTACCCAGAACATCTTTTCGGTATCTTTTTTATCCTTAATAACCACGTAGATACAGGATGCCCCATCGTTTCTCTATGTTTTACGACGGGTATCTTTTCCCGAATGCCGTACCCCCTACACGCTGCCACCGAGAAATCTCGCCCTTCGCCGAATTTTAATGGTAAGATAACAATTGATTGAGCTTCTAGAATGGCAAAAATCTGGGATTTTATGCACGAGGAGGGAGAGTTCGGCCATTTAAGCGTTGGCCAAACGACCCCATTGGAAGGTTTTTTTGGCGCCAACTCTTCTTCCGTTCGTACCGACAGGAACGAGAAGAGGGGTGAATTCCTGCGGAGCACAATGCGAATAACGAGCAGTTTATGGCAAGAATTGCCGGTAAATTAACGCGTTTGTTGGGACGAGAAAAAGCCGAGAGGCTTCCATTAACGGGATCCAAATTTGAAAGAGGAAAAGGTAGAAAAACTTCGATACCACTAAAGGCAGTTAGACAGGACAGCGAGAAAGGAGGGAGGCGAAGTCGGAGGCGAAGGCGGGCATCGATTGGGTCACATCTGCGCCGCTTCCTATTGGCCGCGGGTGGCTGCCAGCAGTCGTCACATTGTCAATCGACGAAAGGCTGGAAGGTGCCGGACCAGCTCATCTAATCGACCATGCCCGCAACGCACGACGTGTTAGGACCGGCTCTAGCATAATCTCCTCGGTCGCGAGCCAGGAGTGTAAGAGAGGCGCAATACTATATCTATATAAACGTTGGGGCCGGTTGATGTCGTAATTACTTTACATCGTGAAGGGCAGGAGGCGTCAGGCGGACGGGGCTGTTTTGGGTCCACCACGCCACATTTCGTGCCATGTCGGGCGCGCTCAACCCGTCAACCGGCAACGTCAGTCGTTTTCACGCCAGTCCAGCCACGGCCAGCACTTTTGCCACACCTGAATGCGGCTCGAGTGCCGCAGCCGCAGCAGCCTCTTTTCTAGAACTAACCGGTCCTTCGGCAGCCGCGAGTTTTCCATACGATTTTGGTCTGACGGGTTTCCGTAGTTCTGCCACCCATCACGCCGCAGCTAACTTCGGGGTGTCTTATTTCGCCGCCGCCACCACTCCGGACGCCGTCGATAATTACTCTTCTTTGGCTTGGGACGGACAATCGCCCTTCGCCACCGGATACCAGAACCAAAGTAGCTTCGCCGGGGTGTCTTGTGACTTTTCCTCTTTCTCCCTGGCCGGCGGCGCTTGCCACGTACCCAGCGGACGTCTACCTGGCATGGCCGTTCAGAGATTTGGTGCTCAAGTTCGTAATGGCGCCGGTTGTCCCGGCAACGGGAATACCGTCAACGGCGGAAGTGTCGTCAACGGTTCCAAGTCCAAACCGAGAAGGCGCGTGGCCACCATGGCGCAGAGGAGGGCGGCCAACATCCGAGAGAGAAGAAGGATGTTCAATTTGAACTCCGCCTTCGACAAACTGAGAAAGAAGGTTCCCACGTTTGCCTACGAGAAGAGGTTGTCTCGCATCGAAACTCTTCGCTTGGCCATCATGTACATCGCCTTTATGACCGAAGTGGTGGGGGGTAAAGAGCCCGACGACTCCAGAACTCGGCGCGACAGACTGACCGTCGGGCCCCCCGCTTATAATTCGGGTCACGTTCTGGGGGAGAGTCATCTCTGGTCGGCCACTCACGGCCATTCGCCTCTGACCGACGGTCACCTGCCAAGAACGGATCGTCTTAACCATCTTTGCTCCAGACAGGTTTAAATCGCGGTCCACCAGACGCCCAACACCTGGAAAAAGACGCTAAAGTGACCTCCCAATAGGCCACTTTCCGCCAACTTCCACGCTCTCTTTCGGGAATTCCTCCGGAACGACACAGGTAAAGCCATTGAATACATTTGTTTTTATCCCATTCGCTCGGTCTACTCGAACGGATTAATCTAAAATATCCGATTTAAAATGTTTGTAGGTTTCCCGTTTTTAAGGAAATTAAGTAAAACAAATAAAATTGCCAAAAATAAATGTCTATAAACGCTAAATAACTTGTCTGTTTTTATCTTAGATTGACTAAACTCTTTAATAAAGATTCGTTTCTCTCGTCACACAATTCTTCTATAGCCTAATATTCTTGGCTTTCTAGTCTCTTCTTCCTCGACTTTTACTATATTTTACTTGGCAAATCCAACGATGACAAACATTCTCGCCGCTTTTAAGTCATCGTCGTTCAAGCGCGCACTCTCAAAATAAATATCTCTTTTCTAATTCTAACATTTTGATCTAAATGCCTACTTCCTACAAACCTACGGGCATTAACGCACCTTATAGTCGTCATTTAATACGTTCTGCTTCCTATTCATTCGTACTGCTTCGTTACATAAAAAGTAGACTTACATTCGGATTTAACGTGCTCAAAATCGACTGAAATAGCTTAATTTATGTTGTAATTACAATTTTAACAATAAATAACTTAAGATTTTATCATTGAAGATGATAATCTTATCAAAAATTACGAGTAGGAAATTCCTTTCTAGTGCATTTAGCGTTAAACTTGCTAAGTCTATAGAGCCTTTTTAAGTTCGGATATGTCGAATTTCGTTTCATTAGGGCTGTTATTGATTTAATTCGGAAATTAAAAGCCCTTTATGCAAATAGTAAATTCGAAAAATATAGAACCACGAACGAGTCGTAGCAATATCGTATTGTATGCTTCCGATTAGCATAATTATCATTAGTGACTTCAGTCTACAACATATATTAAATTCTAGTTATTCAAATCAATCCTTATTTTCCAATAGGGTCTAACTAATTTTATAGATTAATTTGACATAAGTCTAGTTATATGGTTATCGATTTTCCTCGAATTGAAATAGTTTATTCCTTTACTTATTCGTATAATTCTTTATGTAAAGAACAGTATATTACACCAAATTATAAGTTTTAAAACTGCGATTTACCACGTTTTTACTTATTTATTACACATGTAATTGCTAAAGATTCTTCACACATTCGTTTACTTGTAATTGTCGATAGAATAAGTCGCTTTAGGCAGATATTTTTGTAAACTAGACTTTAACCCTTGTTTAATAGGCCTTTTTTAATAGAGGGACATAATATAGAACGCCCTTCTATGCTGTGGATAGAGATTTACACAGGAGCGAGTTTTGTCGCGTATGCTATTAAAACATGCACCACAAAACTTGTCATGTATAAATCTCTATCCCATAGATCCTATGAAAAGTAAGTGTTTTCTCTTCCGTTTATACTGTATGATAAAAACGGGCGAGACGAAACTCCGGCATAAAAATAAATTTTAGGTAATTATCGTTAAAATTTCTCAGTTAATTTAGTGTATAATGCTTAAAACTTGGGCGAAATTTTACATTTGGAAAATGGTCAGAAGAAATGGTAATTTGGAATTACTCGGGGGCTAACTAGAAATTGATATAACGCGTAATCTCTCAATTTAGAGACGATGCTCAGTTGAACGGTAGATTTAGTACGGATAGTGGAAGACCTCTTAATAAAATGGGGTGGATTTTTGCCGTCGACTCGATTTTATACACGGTCGCACGTGCGCCGACCGCTCCAATGCATCATCATCGACATCCCTGGCAAGAAAAAAAAGCCAAAGCCACAAATCCATTCGAAGGCCGAAGCGCCACGTGTTCCTATAATCCGATTTAGTGTAACTTATTCGTTTGCCTAATGAGTGTGAGCTCGGGAGGCAGGTGTCGCTTTCCCCGAGTCGCGCTTATCATAACAAAGCCCGTCCAATAGACGTGCGGTTAACATTTGACCTCCGGACAATCGACTACGAAACGGGACGCTCGGGCCCGCTTCCAATGTTGACACGATGCAGATTGGCACGTCCACTTTTTGTCCCCTTCTTCCCGGCCAACTACTGATTGATTGACTGACCGCAGTTTTAAGGGGGTATACAGGCCCTTGTTGACACACACTGCGTTTTCGAGTGCGCCCATCTCCTTCTGTTTGCAGAGGTTTGTCTAACGATTGTACTTTTTACCGTATTACGTCAAATCATTCGTGTTTGTTCGTTTGCTAAACGGCTTACACTCCACCTTTTCATACCGATAATACACGAGTTGTTTTACTTCCGCTCCCTTTTTCTCTTACCCCTTACAAATACAGAATATAATCACAAGCTAGACCCATCTTTAGATTGTCGGAAGGAGAATTTAATAGGTTTTATCTATAAGATGTTACGGTTTGGCATTATGGAAACATACAAAAGATAACTTGTGTATAGAACTTAAAGATTGTAATTTTAGTTACTCGAATTTAATATTTCAATTAGATTTTATACCGACGTTTCTCCATTATCTGGTCTATTTTCAATTAAAAATAAAGGAGTATTAATCAGAATTTCATTGGCATATTTGATAAATAGGCAAGTTGAGTTGCTAAAGGTTATAAAATCTAACTATTGCGAATCCGGATGAGCAACTATTCGGCAATTTTTCAATGGACGATCTGTCTCGGATATGTTGGGCCTCGTCCTTCCCTTTCGCCATTGTGGGCCTTCCCTAGCCCATACGGATACGAAGAAAAAGCCATCTTAGTGCCCACAAAGTCTTTATAAATGTAGATCTAAAGCATTGGAGTGGATAAGTCTGTAAGAAATTCATTGAGATTTTTGTGAAGTAGAATAAAGTAGAGAAACTTTACAAAAAGTTTTAATAGAATTTCCAGTTGATAGAATATGAATTGGTTAACTCTGCTATAATTTGAACAATTCCCATCTTACTGTTTCATGGATGCAATCAAGTAATTGTCTTGTATGCTAGTTACGCTGTATTAATTCGATTTTGGTTTGGTTCTATATAAATTTAAGTAAAAACGAAACTACAGTCTTTCCTAGGATAAGAATGGAGACGAGAGGCGAAGGAAAATAGTTCCACGTTCATTACGAAGTAGAACATATTTTAGAAAATTTTAGTTACGTTTAAAGTATTATAATGTCTTATAAATTTTCGACATTTTTGTAAGAAATTTCAGATTATAAAAGTACAAAAAAATTACACGACATCATATGACGCGAGGCTTGTTCGTTTCGTCCAGAAACTGTACACTTTTACGTCAATTTGACGTCACTTTTTAAACTTGTTTATTATAAAAGAAAAAATTACGTCAAAATGACGTTAAAGTTTACACTTTTGGAAGGAATTAAACATCGCATTTCGAAGAATTTTCCTTTCTTAGTTACGCGGCAGAATGACATGCATTGAAAATTTAGCACATCGCTCCATTTTATAGGTGTTATTCGTTATGAAATTAAGCGAATGAATGAGCGAGAACCTATTTTACTGGTCTCTAACGGAATTACACATCGGATAAAATTTAAATTTAGATATAAAGAAGTAATTAAAATTAGTATTACAACTAGAAACACTCATATGTTGTTATAATAATTATAATTCAATTTTTAAAAATTTGATACTTTAAATTACAACAAATTAAAAGCATACATTAATTATATATTTAAATTTTGCCTTTACCAATAATAAATTTAAATTTTATCAGATCCTAAGCAGAAATTTGGACTATGAGGTCCATAAATTTCTTACAATGATCCAGACTCTGATTTACACACATTTGTGTACTGCAGCTTAATGCCTGGCGTTATGACTACAGCTTCGGGCCTCGTGTTTTTGCATGTATTATTATTTAATGGAGGAAAAGGGCCTGTTATATATTATGGCTTAGAGGCACAATGAGTAAGTCCAGCTCTGCTAGAATATATAGAGACTTTCCCCTTTACCTAATAATGATACATGTAAAAACGTGAGGCCCTAAGCTATATAAAATTGAACACCTTAACAATAATGAAATAAAGCATTTCCGTGTACTTAACTATCTTTACTAGGAATTACATTATATTTTTAGGAATTATGAAATTATATACTGTAATTCATAATGAAATATTTCTCATATTTCATTCATAATTAATGGAGAATGTAAATAAACCTGTTCAGAAAGGACAATGTCTCGAGGTTTATAGCAATGTCAGAATCCTACATTTTATTTTAATGGGAAAACCATCACTTGAAGTGATTAATCAAAGTAGAGATTTAAAAAGGGGGCCTCCAACTATTAGAGTAAAAGTTGTCTAACTGCTGTCTAAATGGGTAATTTTAATCATAAAACAGTGAAGAGAATACCGAAATATCTGGAAAAATAATTCGCATTAAAACAAGTATTCAACAACGAATTTTAATACCACAAACCTCGTTCGGTTGGGAAAAACTACATTAAAATAACGAGGAAGCTTTCAAAACAGATCAGTATAGCAGCAATAATTACAATCAAATGCATAAAAGTTACACTCGCGAGGCGATTGTAGAGAGTTTCTCTTTAAATTTAATTAATTTTTTAGTCGACGTTTCGTCAACAAAATCGATAATGCCATTTCGCTGATAAAAGAATAATATACATTTATGTATATCTTGGAAACATAAATTATGTTTATTTACGGGTATCCTTAACGAATTCTTCAGGATCGACGTTAAATATATCTTAGATAAAAAAAATAAGGCAAATCGAGAAAGAAAAAGATGGTAGAGATGGGCCGAATCGAGGAAAAATGGCGAATTAAATAGAAGAAAACGACGTTCCTGTACATGGACCTGACGGGATTATCAAGAAAAATAAGGGAAGCTGCTTGAGAATGCGTCTGCATTGTGCTTCCCCTCCTAGTCTGGTTTAATGGAAATTTTTCAGCCTCAGTACCTCCCATTATTGGCCCACCATTCAGTCGTCTCCACTGCCGCGTCGTCATGGAGACGGAGGAGGCGCTCGGAGCTTCTCCGCCTCTTCGCTTAGGAATCGCTAACAATCCCCCCTATATCTTTGCCTCCTTCGTCCCTTTCTCTCTTCTTCTTTGTTTTTCGTGGCTACACTCTAGCTTATATCATCCCAACTGTTTTCAAACTTAAATATAATATTATAAATCAAATTCGAAATATATCTTTTTTCCAAGTTCCTTGAATATCCTTGCGATTGACTTTCCTTCTCTTATTTCTGTAATTTAAAGAGAGAAAAAACGTGTTTAGCCTCGATACAGAAAGGTATATTTAGCAAAATAACCTTTAATTTCCTCACTAAATTCTTCTCATAAAACAATAAAAAAAGAAAACGTAATTTATACAATGTTTAATACATTTTTTTTTTCTTGTAAAGTACCCAAAATTTGCCATCGTTTTCTTTCATTAAATCGTCGAAGGGTTCTATATCTTTTCGATCATACAGACTACTTTTTGCTGTTGCTGCTAAACTGGAATAAAATGGCGCCTAGTCTCCGATCCAGAAAGTCCATTTTCATCTTCGCCAATCCGGTAGACGAAAGATTAAGGACAGAAGTTGGATAATAAAAATGGAGTAGAACCACAAAGCAAACATGGAGGAGGCTCGCACCAGCAATAAAGATCTAAAGAATGAAAAAACTTGTATTTTATTGCTATCGTGAAAACCTTTATAACGTATATAGCTTTTGTTAAAATTGCAACTTCTTTGGAGGAAAATATTGAAAACTTCTTTAACAGAATATATTAATATTTAGCAAACTATAAAATTGACTCTATGTAAATTGTTTCTCTTCCTTTCTTCAATATGTTTTCCCATTCAATAAGCAATTTTCCGACTTCTTTTTAAAGATATAATCGTTATTCTTTTAAGAATAAATTAATAAATAATCCTAAAATTTGGCTAAAGTCGAGAGAAACAGAAAGCACTTTCTAAAGCAGAACGGAGGGCAGTTTCATAGGACAGGTCGCGATTGTGTAATAAAGTTGTATGGCTCTTTGCAGATTTATAAAGGATTATGGGATTAAATGTCGGTGACTATTGTGACACGAGAGCGCATTAATAAAGATATTTCAACAAACATCTGTCGGGAGGATAAAGCGAAGGGAAAAAGTTTTTACGCGCGTATGAAGAGCAGTCGAGCCGAAGATCAACAACTGTCGAATTGGATCTTATGTGGTTTTTATGCGGTTCCCCAGACATTGATGACTGTCGGATACTCGAATTGATCCTCTGTTTGGCCGCCAATCTTTTCCTTTTGGTATTTGCCCATAGAATAACTTGTGTAACACGTGGCCCCCAAATTCCATTTAATTGTAGATTTTTATCGCCTCTCCGCAATCGATTTGGCTTTTATCGCAGCGAAATGTCATTATTGAACTTTTATTGCAAGCTTTCGCCCAATCTTCTTTAATTATAAACTCAAATTTGACAATTTTTCCTCGAAAACTCTATGAGAAAGCCTCGTTCAAAGCATATCAGCTGCCCAATATTTGTAAGCTTGAATTTCCTATTGTCAGTGGTACAATTTAACTAAATTCATTTAATAAACCGTACCAAAATCACTTATCCTTCGGTCAGTTTAATCTTATTATTAAGGCGTCGACTCTTCATAAGTGAGAAACTCATAATGCAGTTGACAGAATGGAATCGATCGACCTATCCTTTATAATCTCGACTTTCTCCATAGATTATTAGTACTCATCCCAAACAAACTAATAAAAATTTCTCCAAGAACTAAAACTTCTAAAATTAGCATAACATTTTCTGTTTGGAAAAATCTTAATACGCCATTTCTAATAAATTCTTCCAAGTGTTGGATACTTAACAACACTTTAAGATCCGAGTAAAGAATATGAGAAAATTTTAATACTTCCAATTTAATGCCTGGTATAAAATAGGTTCCAAACTTTTATTTCTATCTGCAAACTTCGATAAATTGTTTCGTTCAGTATTATTTGTAGATAATTTGTCTTCCAAAATAAGAGTTTATGCCTTGGATGCGATCCAAGTGCATCTGCACTACCTAATAAGTGAAGTCTGCAGCAAAAACGTCCCTAGCTGATTAAAGGTGAATTATCCTACGATAATTTATATAAATTTTAAAAATCTAACTATTACTTAAAAAGACATTACTTAAATACGGCGAGTGAGTTGAAAATTAACTCTTGTCAATTATTTCTTAAATTATTAAATGGCAAAAAAGTCAAGGATTAAGCGGTTTCTCCTCTTTTTTCCTTTCAGTAAATTATATAAACTCGGTTTTTTATAATGTAACATTTAGGGATCGTCCATTAATTACTTTTCAACTTCCACCCCACCTCCGTAACACCGTCGGGGACACTCACTCCTAAAATTACGCAATGCGTATCTTAGACCCCCTCGTACTAAGGAATAATACGCGGCATGTAGTATCGAATGTTACGTTATTAATTATACGTATTACGTACAAAGTATTGACGTGAATATTATGGTACAACGCTTCTGAAACAGAAACGAATCATTCTGTTACCCAGACATTACGTAACGTTTTTGTAAACACCCCCACTCCCTTGTAACGCATCGTAACGATTACCCGCAATCCCCCACCCGTATCTGCGTTACGCAACTTAGAGCACCCCTTATTTATTTATTTTATAAAGATAAAAGCTGTGAATGAAATGAAAATCACCACTCGTGTAACAAAAGAACTAGTTAAAACAATAATGGAAGTTACAGAGTTAGCGTTACGGATAACGACATTCACAATTAATATAACAATCGTTTCTATTAACTATTATAATAATTTGAAATATAACCGTGTCACGATCTCAAATTACTAAATATTCCATCAAAGCATGACTTGCTTTTTAAGTATAAATATATACTTAAAAAGCAAGTCATGCTTTGATGGAATATTTAGTAATTTGAGATCGTGACACGGTTATATTTCAAATTATTATAATAGTTAATAGAAAGAAAATTGTTATATTTGTTAATTATAATGGTAACACTATTATAATTTAATGTAATTAAATAATTAATTTGAATGAATTTTATAGTAAAAAGTAAATAAAAACTCGATTCCTTTATAGCAACATATTAAAGAGGGAAATGTTCAGGAAGATTATTAACATGTTTCAATTGTTTGCTATGAATAAATACATTCTTATATATTCATTGTAATAATACATACAGAGTGCTTTAAAAAATGTTAACTATAATACGGAAGTAACTTGTTACGCAGGATTTGTTACTTTCTCTGCTTAGTTCTCATCACGTTCAAGAAGCCACCATCCAACTCAACGACTGCGCCCCTTCTCCATTTAAGTGTTAACATTTTTTTGAAGCACCCTGCAAAATGCATAACATTTCTTTGCCGTTTTCATGTCTCGTTTATTTCTTTATTAATGTGAAACATCTAAAATAATAATCAAAGATATTTTAATAAGGTTTGAAAATAATTTAAGTTCTTATTTATATTATTTTACACGCGTTTTTAACGCAACGTTAATAACTTTGTATATATATACACTATAGAAATACATTGTAAAAGGCGTTTTACTACATCTCACAGCTGTCAGAGACCTCAATTCTACGAGTCACAGCACACAGTTAACCTTTTCTTACACTTTTCTTTCTCCAACCTTTTAATTTTTGATTTAAATGAAAGATATTTAAGCTATAACGTAATTCCTTTATCATTTTATAAGATTGAAGTATATAGAGTATATATAAATTATATATTTTTCTCTACTTACAATTTTTAGAGGAATTGTTCGAGAAAATGCGAATAAAAATCCTCAAATTTGAAGAAAAATATTTAAAAATCATCTTGATCCATCAAAAAGTAAGTGTGAATCAACGAGCTCGTTGATCTGAATAGCGAAATTTAACTAATAAATAGACAGGCCATTATAAAAAATAATAATTAAACACAGTTTTCGAACGATACTACAAAAAAGTATAAAAATCAACCTCGGAACAACGGCCATTTTTACGTTCCCTTCGGTGGCCGTGGCTCACAAGTTTCTCCGTATATCGTTTAAATCTATATTAACTTTAGCCATTTCATTAACGGGCTCAAAATATTCATGTACAGCAGTGGTTCTTAATCTTTTTATACTCGCGGCCCACCAAATATTTCATAATTTTTTAAAATAATAATTTATATTTGATAATTTATCTATAATAAATTGATTTTTTTATTATTGCTTTATTTTTTTATATAATAAATGTAAATCATAACTTTATTATTTCATTATCTATTTAAATAACATTCAAACTTCACAATTAAACATAAAAACTCATTTATTTTTAACAAAAAATAAAATAAACAATTAAAAGTTCATAGAAAAAACAAAAAATATTCGAAAATAATTTAATGGGATTTCTTGTGATTTTGTAATTCCTTGAACTTCTATGCTTACGAACCCATATTTGATATAATCACGACCGTATTTTCTAATTTTAATGTTACTTAATTTTATACCTTTAGTTTTAGGACTTGTGGTTTTTTCCGTTGCATTTTTCACTGTATCATCGTCGGAACTTTCACTAGTATTTTCTTCACTATATTTTCTTTTTGAAGGTCCCAGTCCGTGATTACTTACATTAAAAAAAAAATTTCTAATGTTCCTTTCTGTTTTTTGCTCATTTTTATGGGTTAATTATAAATACCGTATATCTCGGCAGATAAGACAATAGTTGAATCATAAAAATAGGCCCCCAAAATCCGGGGTCGTCTTATTAGACAGATACAAAAAAAATTAGATCGAAATTTATTTAATTTAAAACCATTATAAAAGAACGCACAAACCGTAATTATTTACTAGTCGAGAGTAGGGGGTTAATGTTACCCTAGGTATACAAAATGGCGGCTCGTCTCTAACTCCAGCATACAGAAGCGAGGAAACAGTGCGACGCACGTTTTCTAAACCTAACCTATTCTAATAATTTAGTTGCTAATAATTATGGTAATTTATTAGAATAGGTTAGGTTTAGAAAAACGTGCGTCCCCACTGTTTCCTCGCTTCTGTATGCTGGAGTCAGAGACGAGTCGCCATTTTGTATACCTAGGGTAACATTAACCGAGTAGGGTATGTGCACAAAACAGAATAACTCATACGACGTTTTTGTGAATAATCAAGGTCATTACCCGAATGTTTGCAACAATAGCAAGGCAGTGCAAGAAAATAAAATTTGTTCATTCGAAAAATTACAAAAAGGTCATAATTCCGTATACGCTATACAGTATTATTACTTAGATGATGATCGCTGATCTAAACTAAATTCACAGGCCGTTGATAGTTTGGGGGTCGTCTTATAGGACAGATATATGCTAAAACTATGAAACTTCGACGAAAATTTATACCTCGTCTTATCTTCCGAGATATACGGTAATTAAAACTAAACACGCAATATAAGAAAGAAATGCACTATTATTCGATCCAAAGTCGATGCTAAAACTAAACTAAAACACCCACAACTTGTTGTAAAGATTTTGCATATCTTTTGCAAAAATATTTAAATTTTCAAACCCTGCTACTAAGCCTACTATTTTTGCATAATTATTTTTAAAATTCCAAGCATTAATAGTTTCTTAGAATTACTTTGGAATAAAAGAAGTAAATACTGCGGTGTAAGTAGCATATTTGCATTTATTTCTTCTGTACTAACAAAGTTGTATATAGAAAGAAATAAAAAATAAATAAAAAAAACTAAATAGGAAAACTTTATCTTTTTTATTTCACTTTTCAATACGATATTCGGTTATACATCAATTTTCTTTTTATTATATTCTGAAGGAAATTTTGCATAACTTGGCGGTCCCTCGGCAAATTCTTACAGACCCCCAGGGGGCCGCGGCCCCCTGTTAAGAATCACTGATGTACAGTACAGTACAAACTGTTGCTGTTACGTTTGTCTCATCAAGTTTCGACTCACATAAATATTAAACCATACGGAATTTATGTTTAATATATGATACAAGCTATTGAATAGTTAGAGCGAGAAAATTATTTCTTGAAGTTTTATTTACATGTAGAAAGCAATTGTATTTCACCTATTTTCACAGAAAAACAATGAAATACATATAAAATATTTTATATACAGGGTGGCTCAAACCGGTCAGTTAACCGAGTTGCGTTTTAACAGTTATGCTTAGTTAACTGACTCTCGAGCCACAATATGCCTTACAGAGCGGCCGGATGGCCGAGCGGTCAAGGTTAGCAGCCTACCGCCCTGGGGGACCCGGGATCGAATCCGGACGGGTCGAGAAATCCCCAGGAATTTTTCGGGGGTGGTCCGTCCGGATATGTCGGTCCCCGTCCCTCACCACCCGGCCGCCCCATTGTGGGCCTGGCCGAACCCATAATGGGCTTGCTATAAGAGGCCCTCTTAGTGCCCACTGGGCGGAAAGAGTTACAAAAAAAAAAAAAATAAAATATGCCTTACAGAATTACTTACTATCCGAGGTGCCAGGCTTCACTCGGGAAAAATCCCAAAAACCTTTTGGGGAGTATTTCTCTTTACGAGGGTGCAGCCGAGCCCTGCGTATACCCTCTAAATCCGCCCTTCCAACTCATTATCATGCTTAAACATCGTAGAGATGCTGTTGCTAATCTTTCGGGTTAACGAGGATGTAAGTTGGATCATATTTATTGTCCTTGGGCTAATTTAAAGACTCGAGTCGACATTTCCGAAACGATTTGGCTTCTAATTTCAACTTTTCATTTTTTAAATATCGTATCGATTTCCCTTCTCTTCTAAAGTTTACGTAAAAGGCACCATCCGAACCATCAATTACACCCCTTAACACTA
The DNA here is from genome assembly GCF_030686945.1 of Centruroides vittatus. Taxonomy (NCBI): domain Eukaryota; kingdom Metazoa; phylum Arthropoda; class Arachnida; order Scorpiones; family Buthidae; genus Centruroides; species Centruroides vittatus. The sequence continues at coordinate 1,487,377 of NW_027122173.1, forward strand.
TCTTCTAATAAGAAGGTAATAATAATAATAATAATAATACATTATTTTAATGAATAGCGAATCTAGAAGAGCCCAAAGAGGGCAAACTCAAAATTTAAAATATTTGAATACATATAAAATATTCATTAATTTCTTTCTATATATTAAGGAGGAATATATTCTATATTCCTCCTATCTATATATTTATAGAAGGATAAAATTTCCTTCTATATTCGCGACAGAGTTGCAATTCGATGAGATTAATAAGGACTTTTTTACTAAGACGTGTATGGATGATCCAATAAACATGACAAATGTTTTTTAAAAACAACGTTTTGTATCAATGGAGAGGATTTAAGCTCCTATAGCCCTTTTGATCCGCCCACACTCTTATTTACATATAATTTATAGGAGATTGGCTTTATTTTTGCTCCTGAAAATGTGCAAAATCTGAAAGTAAGATATTTTACTATAATAAATTTATATTTATAAAAATGTAAATATACTTAAATGCACTTTAGTAGGTTAAGTGAAGTCATATTTAGAAATTTTATCTCCATTTGGCAAGATGATCTTGCCAAATGGAGATAAAATTTCCTTCTATATTCGCGACAGAGTTGCAATTCGATGAGATTTTTCAAATTTAATCCATTTAAAAATTGATAAACATTTTCCAATTCTATTTAAATTCGCTATTAATTTTTAATGTGGTATTTAAATAAATAAGATTAAACTTTCAAGTCTTTGAATAAATGTCTTGTCTTAAATTAAATAACAATTTTTTTAAAATAAAATAATATCAGTTATAACGTTTTGTATTATGATGAAAAGTAGAAAAATGCAAAAAATAAAAATGTATATAACCTTAGATTAATGTTATTGTTAATATATTTGATTAATTAATGACTTTTATATACCGGTTGATCGTAGTTAAAGTATGTTATCCTTATTCAACGCTATCTACAGAGTTATTTAGCGCTTCAAATGCAACCAAATTTGGTATGGGGCCTTTTGAAAGATGCGGAAGCCATTTTCTAACGAAAAAAATTTGCCATAGTGACAGATTTTGATACTAAATTATTATGAATTTAATACGCTGCATGCAATATACATTTTGCACAAGACTCATGTTGTACAGTAACTTTAACGATAAAGGGGGTAATGCTCAACTCCATTCTGAAGGTGTAAAACTTGGGAGGAGGAGCACTATATTCGACGGCCTACCGTAATTGAGCCTCTGTGATGCTTCTCACACTTAATGTAATATGGTCTTTCGAGGCTGCCAAATTTGCAGTGTGTCCTGGATAAACTACACCTTAAAGTGTACCACAACCAAAAATCACAAGAATTCAAAGCGCCAAAAATGCCATAGTGATGAGTTTCGGTACTAATTTTTCCTCTTACGGAAATGTCTTCCGTATTTTCTGAAATATATCCTTACCAGCCGTTTATTTGTGTTTAGACTGCTAAATATCTTTCTAAGGGTTAAATAGAAGTGTTTAATTATTATCACCCGGTATAATAAACAGGTAAAATAATTCAAATAACTTTTTAAACATTTAAAATTATATGCCTAACATAATTTACAGTTTGATTTAATTATTTCACGAGGATAAAAAGTAATTATAGTTGCTTAATAGTTTAAGTACGAAATATTTCTTTACTCTAAAAATTATATACTTGAGCGTCAATTTGACGTAACTCTTCAGTTTTATAACAAAAAAGTTTTAAAAAATGACGTCAAATTGACGTAAAAGTCTGGACGAAACGAACAAGCATCACATCATAAGACGTCATCTGGGGGTTTTCGTGTTCTTTTTACAATCTGAAATTTCTTGCATAAATGTCGGAAATTTCAATTAGATTATAACGGCTGAAGCATATTTTATAATTTTCTAAAATATGTCTTATATATGCAGTTTTACGTTCCACTTCGTAATGAACACGAAACTATTTTCCTTGGCCCGTGTAGCATTGGTTCCATTTTTACTCTGGGGAAGACTATTGTAGTCAAATTTATAACACAGTCGAACCTCCAATAACGGTCACTTCTAAATAAGCACTTTATTTTGTACGCATGTTTGTCCAAAAATGGGCTCTAAAAACCTCCGAATAAGGATCAGTTTTACGTTCACGTCAGTACCCGTTGTTCAAAGGTATAACTGTATATGTATAAAATTTATAAATACAGATAAATATATAGTTCTTATAACATTGTAAAATTTCGTCAGTTTTATATAAAACAGCGATATTCAAAATAACAATAAATTAAACGAGCAATTATTTATTGTGACGTCGTCACAATGCCGGGCTGCAATTTTTAATCATATTTTTAATTTATTTAGTTTAAAGTATATGCTCTCCACCTCAGATTACTAGTGGCTTGCCTCTGTACATCATATTTTTTCTTTAACAATAGAGTCGTGCCGGTCGTCTATATAACACATTTCGGGGGAAATCTTTTTGAATTGAAATGATTGACTTCCGGTTTGGACCGGAAGTTCTTATAGCGGGACCTCCTCACCTAATCTTTCCGTATCTAGTCTTCGCTCTCGATATTAAGGAACGACAGACAACGGACACACGGCAGTGGGAATTTATAAGTCTACAATTTTTGCCATTGATCAGGTTGTGTTCAGTTTTCTTAATTTTCTGACCAAAAAAAAAAAAAAACGTTTGGCATGATTTGATGAGATAAGGCAACACAATAGCCTAAGTGGGTGACCTGCCAAGTAGGAATGTCTTCCGGGAGTACTTTCTATGGGAAATTGGTCCCTATTTAGATGTTAGACAGGCGAAGAAAACCCGGAATACTCCACGCGGCCAGTACGTCGGTCGGATGAGAACCTGCGACTAGTGTACAGTGTACAGTGTACAGTGGCGTTATCCAGTCAGCCGCTGTAGAGCCAAGGAAAAAGAGAGACAAGTTAACTATCTGCACTTAAAAAGTTTCAAAAGTATATCATTTTTAGAACATTTTCAACTCGTATTAATATTTATAAGAGCGAATGAGAGTTTTCGACTTGAGATTCTCTTCCAAAAATAAACGATTTCTATGTGTAACAAAAGGAAAATCTACAATTGATAGCGATGCCTTTAACTTTCAATATGATTTAGTGAATAAGTATTAACCTATTTGAAAGAAATCTTATAAATAAAGTGATTTATACGTAATATTTACTTTCAAAAATTCTTAAATTTTGGTGAATGGATATTTTTAACCTGTAAGTGATTTGATATTAAATAATGTAAAACCGTCATCAATAAAACAGAGCATTAAACTATCAAATTGTAAACTCTATCGTTATAACCAAAGAAATAATAGACTATATGTTTTATTAATTAAGACGTTATAGTTTTCAGATTTAAAAACGTAAAAAGATAATAAGGATCGTTATACATGTATATAATGTTTGGTTTATTATTATACAAAAATAATATAATGTAATTTGTTCAATATATATACCATATATTAAACAAATTATTTTAACAGTATTGTTCATTATTTTCATAACTCCTCCTGCAGTCAGTCGGATCCGGGTTCGAATCTGATCATAATTCTCGTGACTTTTTCACTACAATTGAATAGGACTTTTCATTCCCACTCTCACACGGTCTGATGGCCGAGAAGGTTTAAGCGTCATCCTACCACTTTGGGGATCCGGTATCGAATCCGGACGAGTACCCCCAAGCAATTTCAATGGGTGGTTCGTCCCGGATATGTCGGACTCCGTTCTTCGCCAGCCTGTGCGCTTGGCCGAACCCACGATGGGTATGATTAAAAAAGGCCTTCTTAGTGCCCTCAGAGCGGAACGATACAAAAATGAAAAAAAAAAAAAAAGTATATCTGCATAGTTGCTTTAATAAGCATTATTTATATTTGTTTTTAGGAGTTAGCAGATAAATGGCGAAAAATACATTTACCTAGAATTTCAGAAGCTCGATACGATTCTTTCTGAAGATTTTTAAACATTATTTTTATTTGTAATATTGTTTACATAATTACTTACTCTATAAAGTTAAACTGTTGGCTTATTGTTTATTATTCTCTGTCATCAATTATTTTCGTCTTGAAAATACAATAATAATTATTAATAGTCAAGTAAATGAACTCGTTGAGTTAACGAGAATCAACGTAAACACTCTCGCGAAGTGGATTTTCTATACAAGTTTTGAGGCATAAAACTGTCATTTCTTGGATCGTGTTACTTTCACCTCAATTCTGATCAAATGTAATATAACAAGTAATATAAAAAAAAAAACATTTTTTAAAGTCAATTCCTACTTAGGTCAACAAAGAAAAATTTTATTTTAGTTACTTTTTATTAAATAATTACAATTAATATAAATATGTATATACATATGACAGAATCACAATATTAAGTGTCAAAATAGAAAGAAATCGGAATTGAACCCAAAGCATAAAATTTCTTCAATTTTATTTTTTGAGAAAAATCCTTCATTCTAACCACTAAGCCACAACTGCTAACTCACTCTCGAAAATCATTTGGATAAAACGTCTACTTAAAGCAAAAATTTTCAAAAATTTATCAAAAAATTATAAAATTATTGATTTTCGCAAGAATTGAACTCGCATTCTTCACCTTCACGTGAAAAATACTGAAATCCTTGCATTTTACCGATTGAGCTACTGTCTGTTGATTTCAATTTTCATTATAAACTGCTAAAACTCTATTTAAAGTATTAATAATTAGGTTAATGTTACCCGTGATATCGAAGATGGCGACGGGGAAACTTTTTTCCCTAGATACTATACGGCGACAGGGAATTTATTAATTTGTATAATGCGACAGATAGTACGAGTACGCCCCCTAACCTTTAGATCACTCGGTATTCTACTTCGAGATTATCCATTGTTAATCTGCTTCCAGATTATCACTCGATAATCTGATTCGAGATTACCGGAAACGCGGCCATCTCGAACGTAGGGAAAATAAATTTTCCCGTCGCCGTCTTCGATACCACAGGTAATATTAACCAATAATTAAATTTAATTAATGAATTAATATTTGAAAAAACTGTATTAACATCAAGTGTCATCCACTACAAGTTTTAAAAAAAATGTATTTGAACTTGAGTGGATGATTAAAAAGTATTTTATTAACGATTGAAAATTTGAACAAGATATATATATAAGGAGAGTGTGAACTAATAGTAGGAATTTAAAAAATGTCAGATAAAAATAAAATTAATTTGGACGAACCAAGTTCATATGATTAACATCTATACACACGTTAAAAATTCAAAAATAAATACTATATATTTTATTAGTATCAGTTATGAAAGTTTTATATTGACAAATCTTGTTATAATTTACTTTACATTTCATTTTTATAAATACACATATAGTTTTAAAGTTCTAGTTCCTGGAATAAAAATGGAGCCGATGTGCTAGATCTTGACTCCGCCACAGTAGCTACACGACTAAAACCTTCGAAAATTCAAAACAGAGCAAACGACGTCACGTGACTTTATCATCTGAAGCTTTTTAAAAAAATGTCGAAAATTTAAAGTAGATTGTAAGTTTAAATATACCTTATAATTTTCTAACAGGCCTGTATGTTCAATAGCCTATACACAATATGTCTGAAACGTTCCCACGCAAAACTTCTAAAACAAATTCAGATATCAGTTTATATTCACATCAGACTTCTACAGTCCCTTCGATGTATGTATGCATTAGAATGGCGGTGCAATGATTGCAAGCTATTATAACACACATCTTTTGGAATCGCCTTTAGCTGGCGCGTTACATTCTCTTGGGTTGCCGGTACATTATCACAAAACACTCCTTTTAGACATAATTTTATCTTTGGAAATAAAACATGTCTACTGGGGTCAGATCAGCCGAATATGTAGGTGGTGGATCACTGTGATCTTTCGTTCGGCCAAAAACCGCGAGACAATCGTGGATGTGTGTGCAGGAGACTCCACTTTCAGGAAGTGCTCTAATCATTGCTGATGCATCCCGATCATTTTAGAGCCCACTAGTGCCCAAGCGGTTCCGTTCCCTGAACACTGGGAGTTCGGTCGTAGGTTCGCGCCTCATCAGGACGGGCTGACTACGTGGAGTTTTCCGGGTTTTCTCCATATCTGTAACACCTGAATAGGGGTCAATTATCCTTAAAAAGACCTCCAGGAAGGCATCCCCTAGGCAGATCGCCCAAGTATAACTTAATAAAACAAACAAACAAACGATCATTTTAAGTCAGTTAAAAGTCTTTAAATAAAACGTCAAATTAACAGTTTGGCCAGATGGCATAAACTCGTGGTGAATCAGGCCTCGAGAATTGAAAAATGCGACGAGCCTTCTTAGTCCTTGATTTTTATTGACACACTTTCGATGATTTTGGTTTGCCTGGGCTCATACTAGACAATTGTCTTATTGCTTTCTGCTGTACACCGTGTATAATCATTTTTAAAAATCCTGGATGTTTGTCTGCTGTTTTAACAAAATTACGACAATAATTCATTTCCTTTTGTACACGGTTCAAACACTCGTCAACTACTAATCCAATACTGACGAAACTTGTACGAGTTAGATAAAAGACTAGTTGCATCAAGTTCATATAACTTGGTGCAACTTGTCTTTCCAGGAAAAAATTAGTCTGGAAACTTTTCACACGTACTGTGTATATTATGTTCCACTTCGTATTGAACACGAAACTATTTTCCTTCGAGTAGCCTGTATAGACTAATGTCCATTCTTTCTCTGGGAAAAAGTACAAATATAAAGACCTTTCATAGTCCCAATTAAGTAACGAATGTTCCGATTAGTTTAGATGTGGTGGTATCAATTCTTTTTCAAATAAACTATGAATTTCTGATATAATTGAATTCTGAATATAAAGTAAAATTCAAATAGAATTAAATGAAAAATGAAAGTATAAGAATATAGAAACATAATATTGATTCTCACAATATTCATTAATTGCCTAAAATTTAATATTAAATTTAGTAAAAATTCATTATCTGATTCTATTATATTAATATATTTCCCCACAATTTTATAAAATTACATAAGATAAATAAGTGTGATGATCTATTCAAAATAAATTTAAAAATGGGGATTCATTTGAAAACCCTGAATTAAAAATATATTCAGCCAACTTTGTCTACATTTGGCCTTACAATAGCTTCTTCTTAAAGTAAATTATTAATTTTGTATTCCATTAAAATTTAAAATTATCCCACATAAAAGAAATTTAAAAGTCTTTAAATAAAACGTGAATTTCAATTTGTAATGTACAAATTAGCAATTTAAAAATAAAATAAAATTCAATACTTGTTTTATATATTGATATATCATAATTTTATTGTACAATATACGGTAAAATATATCATTTTATATTGAGAATAAATATAGAAACGACAGTAAAAAAATAATATAGAATTCGATACAACTCAAAACAGAGGAATGGAGACAAATCTGGAAAATGCACCTCAAGTTAGAATGAGGACATGTAGTGACGAGGTATGAAGTACAGTACGTCTAGGGGGCCTCGGGTCCCCTAAATACAAGAAAATAAAGCAATTTTATCGTTTCAATTGTAACCATAATGTATAAAGTTCTATAGCTGCAATTCGATGTTATTAGTTTATATTGTCGTTAGATTATATGAAGAACTCCCCCCTCCCAATCTTCTGTGCCTGGAAATCCCGGAGGGTCTTAATCGGCCACCGGCATTGATAACAATAATTAGGAATGTAGTATTGTATATATTGAAATAAAATTTCAAACTTTGAAAAATGTACAAATATCGCGTGGAATTTACATTTCTGTAAAGAAACTAGCGGTATATAAATTCATATGTAGCACAAGAAGAAACTTTTATAAGGTTTTTCCAAAATGCTTAACATTCGCTAGCGAAAACAAAATGCGAGAAACGATTTAATTTCGCTTAGCGAATTCGTTTCTCACCTGCCTTCCGAGAAATAAGCAGAGAAATTACATGCAAGTAAAGGCAAACGTCATTAAAACAAAATGGCGGCCGACAAGAATTGACGTTAACTTTTTTGCATTTTATACACAAAATGTTTGTTTAAAAAAAATGGCATATCGAATAGTCTACATTCTCTAATAATTTTATTAAACTTTAAGAATTATATCGTGTGACAAACATGAAATAATATATTTTAATACGTATTTAAGGCTTTTTAATTTTAAAAATTAAAAAACTTACTGTAAGCAAACTGACAGCGTTCGATAATCAATGTCCTTTAAATGAACGTCCTTATAATAAAGGTATCTTTTTACCAAACAAAACACGGAGCTCGTTCATCTCCATAAAAAAGTGATTCAACATCGTAGCTAGAACGTGCTAACTTCGCTGCCATCTTGAAATTCCCTCTCTATTACGTCAAAAAATCCGTACTTCCGATTGGTACAAATATTTTCGCATTAATGCTAGAGCGACCCGCAAAAGAGAATTAGCCAGGAATTCTCTATGTATCTAATATAAAATACCGGTAATTATTACATGAATATGCTATAAATTATAAGTTAATGCATTATGCATTAAAAAGTATCTAATTGTTTTTAGCAACGCAGTTATTACGTAAATTATTTTTACAGGGAAATTTCAGACTAAATTAACAATACAACAAATAAATGAGCGCGTGACTAAATTCAGGGCTAAAAGCAACATTGAAAGCTTAGAAGATATTAAATAAATTTTAATACGAGAAAACTTTGCAAACATTGCATTAATCTTGTTTAAATTTTACCAGTAATCAACCCAGATAAATTTTTAAATTCTAATGTAAATTAATGCTCATAAATAATACGAGTGTAATTTTGGCTGAAAACACTATAAAAATTAATATCGAGCAGCCGTGTAACAATTTTTAACACAAATTCAAATAAAATACAAACTTATTTATCCACTTTGTGATTTTATTCAGAGAAACTTCTCTGTTTTCATAACAATCTTTTATCATCATCCTTATGAAAGCAACAAGCTAATCTACTCTACTAACAAAAAATACAACTGGCAAAAACACTTTTACAATCTTATTTCAATGTTAACGTACGTATTTATAATCTCAAAATTATATTAAACTCAAACATTATAAATATTATTTTAGTTTTTCTAAAACAAAACAAAAATCAAACTATCAGTGATAAAGCTTAATCTGATTTTTGTAGCACTTATAACCTCTCTGTGTCTGCATATTTGTTTATCAACAACAAATGTCTGACTGCTTATTAAATTTTATAAGTGTAAAAAACAGAAAAATGTTATTAATATTTTATAGTTTATTTTAGAAAAACTATATTTGTCTTTTAACAAATACAATGAAATTTTTGAAAGAATTTGATATGGGGTTTATTGCAGTCACGATAATGTACCCTGCATATCACAAAATTTTACCAAATGAAAGTAACATTGTATTGTATGGCATTGCATTCATTTACTTAGACTACTTTCAGTAAAACAAAATCATTTTTATGCTTTATACTGTATAAGAAAAGAGAAACTTAATAAAAGAAAAAAATATTTTCAGTCATTAAATATTTGAGAAAAACAAGTTAACATTTTTTGTATTAAGTACACAAATATTCACACAGATGAAATATTAAGGAGTATGAACACCATCTTATAATTCAAATAGAGTCTACCTAAATTAAAAATATAATCTTTGGAAGAGGGCAAAAAATCTAGGAGCTGGAATAGAATCACCTGATGAAGTTTAGAAAAATTCTTAAATCTTTTCATCCTCTTCTAGAAATATCACATGATTGTAATTAAAGTACCCCATTCAATACTGTCTACAGAGATATTTAGCAATCCCAATTACACCCAATCTAATATGGTGACATTCCACGTGGAAAATACTTCCATAAAAAATTAGTATCAAAACTCATTACTATGAAATTTTTGGCATTGCAAGCTTGAAACATTTTGCTTGTATACAAGACATTTATGCTATAGTTATCTTAATGATGCAAGGATACTTCACAATGTGGTTCTTATTCCAAAGGTGATGGCAAATGTCCCCATAGCCATCACATGAATTCAAAGTGCCAAATTAGTGAGTTTTAATATATCAGCTTTTTATAGAAATGTTTTTCATATGTCCTGAAATGTCACCATACCAAATATAGTTGCAATTGCACTAATAATTCTTTCTCCAGACAGCATCGAATAAGGATACTTTAATTACAATAACTTGAAATATGTTAAAAATTCAATTTTTGGAAAACATTTAAACTTTTTCAAAAATAATTTAATTTCAAATTAATTTGAAATACATACTCAAAAATTATATTTTTTAATCAAAGAATAAATTAAATATCCCTTTAAGAAAAATGCTTAGAAACTTTATAAATGATAAGAAAAAGTGGCTTGGATAATTTTAAAATTTTATGTAAATTATAAACAAAACATTTTATTTAATATTAGTTAAGAAAACTAAAAATAAATATTAAATAATTAAAATTAATAACTAAAAAATATTTAGTAAATATTTAAACATTTCTTTTTTTGCTCTTCTTTTTAATAGTATTAAAATGGCAAAACAAAATATAAATTGAGATTAAAATCATTTTGCTGATAAAAATAACTTACAAAATGTAATACTTTGAATGATTTTAATAAAAACTATAGAAACTGCATAAATTGACTGCAGAAAAAAAAAAAATCAGAATTCTTGTGGAATCTCTTGTTAATTATAAATTAACTAAACAATAATAAAATTATTATAATACAATCAGAAAATACAACATAAAATAAGTATTTTATTTTATACAAATGTACAAAATAATTTCCATTTCTTTCATACAATTACCCAACTCATCTTAGGCAATTAATAATCTACATTTGAGAAATTATATATTGATGCAATATATATATATAAAACATTGCAATACCCACACATATGATAACTTTTATCATATATTATTGAAAATTTGCATAAATTAAATATACATACAGTATTTACTATCTTATGTCTAGTTTTACTTTGATATTAATTGCAGCTAATTCTGTAACAAGGTATCGAAAAACGTAAGGAATAGAGATGATATCTACTGTATCGTCGGTATTGCAAGTGATGCATTTCCAAGACGGAACTTTTTCTTTACTAAATGGTAAATTTTCATCTATTACGGGCTTTTCAAAAAGTGGTGAAAGAAGACTGCCGCATTGTCTACAAACATATGCCTGCAAAAATACATTGAAATAAATATTATTATTTTTTGTTTTAAGAATATTTTGATGTTTAATAATAAAATAAACTTACCATAGACTTATCAGAACAATTAAAAAGTCTGTCATGAAGTAAAAATGATGTTCCATGTGCCAATAATGAATCTCTTTCCATTTCTCCGAATCTGATACCACCGGCTCGTTTTCTTCCTTTAACTGGCTGGTGTGTCAAAATATCAATAGGACCTGTTGTCCGCACCTATTATAAACAAATTATTGATAAGTACCAATTATAATTATATTATAATTATAGATATTAATTATAAGTTATATCTAAAATCCAAAATATTCTATGTATTATTCCAAATTAAGAAAAAAGTATATGTAAAGAATTTTTAAAAACCTGAAATTTATCTGCAACCATATGACGTAGTCTTTGATAATAAACAACACCAAAGAAAATGTCAGCTTCCAACTCCCTTCCATCAATTCCACTGTACATTCTTTCAGTACCAAAATAATTATAGCCAGCTAAAAATAAAAAACTTTTTATTAATGGGCATGTCACAGGATAAAAAATAATAATAAATTTTAATATAATTACTATAGTACATAAAATCTGGTTTTAAAGATTATGGAAATTAAAATCAAATATAAACCAATGTTAATAAGTTACTAATAATAAAAGATTTTAACTGACCCTAATTTTATATTAATTACAAAGCTACACGAACATAGCCATAAACTTATTTACAGCTAATGTGCTCTAAATACCCCTCAATTTAACAGACTTTGGATTTTAACACACAATCAATTTAACAGACTTTCAGCTGTAGTGAAAAACCCCTTCTCACAATTAGTCCATTAAATTAAAAGTCTATTATAATTTGTAAAATTTTAATATGATTAGTATTAATTGACAATATTTAATTTCTTTTACACACACAGAAATGCTAATGCAGTAAAAATCACTTTGTTTTTTTTTTCTTTTTTTGACTCTTTCCACTCTGGTTACTAAGAGGGCCTTTATTCCCCCATATTCATTGAAGGTTTGGCCCATGCTCACAAACAGAATGGCCATGTGATGAATAGTGGGATATGACATGTCCTCAACAGACCACTATGAAAAATTTTTGGGCCCATGTAAAATTCTTGGGGTTTTCACCCATCCAGATTTGATCCCAAATCACAAAACTGGTAGTCAACATCAGTCATCTTGCTGTCAAGTAAGAACATCTTCTGACAAAAGTTTAAAAAAACTATTCAATGGGGTTAGATATTACTTTAATTTAATATATATAAAATGAGAAAAAACTCTCAGCCTATTCTGACTTCATAGGTGACATTCAAATAACACTTAAATCAAGAAAGAATTATTTTAATTATTACACTTCATCATACACCTATAAGTTTCCTATTGATATTCAGACACTTTCTTCCTTTTTTTTTTGGTGACTCTGAAATTGCAATGATAAAGTTCTATATAGTTCTAAACATTTTAAAAAGTAATAAAACTCATTCATTTTTTTACTAAAGTTGTTTGTTCCATATTTAAGTAAAATTTACCAAAAGATATGAAAAAATAATAATATATAAAACATTGCAATACATTGTTGATAATATCATATTGAAAGAATATGATATTATCAACAAGAATTCAAATTAAAGAAAACATTTCTGCATTAAGAGAAAAGGAATATTTAAGATGATGAAATTATTCAAAAGAAAAAATTTTTTTAATAATTTCTTTATATCTTAAAAACAGTTTTTTAAAATATTTTTAGTACCAAATTAAATTATATAATCAAGTTATTATTATTAATTCAAAATTTCAATCCAATTTTATCCTTATAAGCAGGAAATTAAGCAATATAATGTAAAATAGCTCTATGGGGAACCTCTGTAAACTTTGAACTATTGACCTGGAAGTTTTGCAATTAACTCACCAATAATGAGAAAGGCTTAAGTTTAAAATTTGAGCTTTCTAGACCCAGTAGTTTTTTCTCTAGGAGCATCTGCAGTGCCTGGCGAAGAAAAGAAGAAAATATTTGTTCACAAATAATGAAGAATGAACAAATATTTAAAAATATTGTATTTTCCATTTTGATTTCGCTCAGAACCAATACCATCGTATAAAATAGTCTGCAGCAGAAGAGGGGTCTGGACCCAAAATGCATTCTGCATAATGACAATTTGAAAAACTTAATTTGTTCATCTCTGTATAATACATTCCTGTATGATAAGCCCTTATTTTATCAAATTACATAATTTAAGAAACACAAAAATTATTTAAGTGTATGAAAGCTACAGTAAGGGTCTAGAAGAGCTTTGTGTGGCTCAAGAGCCACAATTGGCCACTATAAGTATATATGTTAAATAATTTTTTTCTAAATTTTAAATTCTATTGTTTTGATATTCAATTTGTTTAATCAAATCAAAACAGGTGATTGCTGTTTTATTAATGAAGTAACATTTTTAGATTATGTATCTTTCCATTCAGTTGCCTTAATTAGCAGTCTGTTTGCATCTTTTCATATTCACTACAATCACAATATTAATAAATGTCATTGAAAAAATATCTAATTGAATGTCATAATCAAAGTGAATATCTTATAATAATATAATTACATTTGCCAAATGTTGACCTTACATTTAAAGATACAATGTATTGATATCTAAAGTCAAAACTTTAATATCATCAATTACATCAATATACTTGGAAAATTAAATTTTATTACCTTTTTGGAGTAGTTCTCCAAAATATTCAGAGGCAGGATAGGATTCAGAAAATTTAAAAGCTGTTGCATCATGAACAATTCCATGAAGAGAAGCAGATTTTCCAGCCATACTTTCAATCATCATCCCTAAATTGTAAGTTTTTCAATATTATTTATATAATAATAAATTATATTTTTTCATAAAATATTTAATTTAATTTTTCATTACCAATTGTCATTCGAGAGGGAAATCCATGTGGATTAAAAATAATATCTGGAACCATACCACTTTCTGTAAATGGCATGTTTTCAATTGGCCATTTTTGACTACAAACACCTTTCTGACCATGCCTACTAGCAAATTTATCTCCTATAATAGGAGGTCTCTAAAAAAAAAAATGGAGAGTTAATTATATTCATATTAATTATAAATTTATCAATTTAATATTTATTTATTATTATTATTAAAACCAATAACTATAAAAACTATATTTAATATTTATTTTTGAAAATAAATTACAAATGATTACTGTTTCCATTAATTAAATTATTAATTCATGGATCATCATCTGATGTTTAAAAGGGGGATTTCTAGAATATTAAAATATTTAATTAACATACTTATTTATAAAATGTAAAATGTTATTTTGATATGTTATATTTTATATCAAATTCATTAAAATAAAATTATAAAGAAAAATTACATCTCAGTTCATATTTCCTTTCTAAAGATTGTTTTGTCCCTCCTTCAAGTTATCTATCACTTTTGAAATAATAAAGCAATCTCCCATATTCATTCTTTGCATAACTTTTTCTTATTTCTGTCTTGCTGCCTTTGCCATATTTTTGTAAAGTGAAATTTTCTGAAGATATTAAGTCTTCATTAAATGTAAACAAAAATCTGAGAAATATATATGATAGACAGAAGACAATCTCATTTGTACCTGTAGGTGTAATTATTTAAGATTTATGTTTTATTGCAATTTTATTTCATATAACACCTTCAAAATAGATGAGGTTTTGATAAATTATAACAGTGCAGACATCCCTACTTAACATCATTAATCAATTCAAGAAAATCAGGCATTCTGCAAGAAAAGCTTAGCAGGAGCCTATTTTCCATTACTTTATGTAGAAAGAAAAAAACTATAATGTGTTATGCCAACCCAAAACTTCTGATTAACTCTTGAAAACGTAACAAAAAACACAATACAGCATCTATAATATATATATATATATATATATATATATTATAAATTATTGTATTAAGTATTTTGTATTTTACCTCCTAATATATTGATTTCTGATCACCAAATAGTTAATATAGTTGTTAACAGAAAGTTGCTTTGTATGCAACAGCAATAATATGTACAATTTGCATGCCATACTACAAACACTTCATTTATAAAAGAAATTGCATGGCAAATAATACATAGCAATGCAAAATTTGTTTTAAAAAATGTAGATAAAAATTTACAATAAAAATAAGTGAACATTTGAAACAACATCTCTGACACGTCTGTAAATTGGGGAATTTACTATAGCATCACAAAAGCATATTTAGGCTTTCTGGTATTGAAGATATTTGTATGATATGACACTAATGTTTCCTCCATCACCAGCTATATTAGAGATATCCATTTTTTGACACTCAATGCACTTTTAAAAGTGTCTACACATGATAACTGGTTAAAAACTTGAGACTTTTCCTGTATATTGTTTCATTAAAGATGTAAAGAATTTTTTAGATATAAATATACATTTTTCTTATATAAACAGCAGCCAAAATACATTGTATTGAGAAATATGTTCTATGAAGCTTGGGTATTAAAAGTCAAAAATCATCCTATCAGGAAAATGTTAAGCAGGTAGATGTCTGTATTTTTATATTAAAGTTCATAGTGCAAAGTTCATTTTGAGCACAGTTTCCTTGAACTTTAGTCAAATCTGTCAAACACCTGAAATGGACAGAGAGAAAATTCGTTCTATCAAAGATATTAAAGCTTGTAGCTGTAAAGGATTCACTGTATTAAGACAATAATAAAAATAGAACTGAAACATGGAAAATACAATATAAATACAGCTATGATAATTGATAATGAGATATATCAGAGTAGAATAATTGGAAAATCAAAATTCAATATAATAGTGATTGTTATTTATTTTTTATTTATTAATATCATAATTTATTTATAAAACTTAAGTATTCAATAAGTGATGAATGTTTAGAATGTTGAATGTTACAGATTTTATTTTTAATCTAATTTAAATTAAAGTCTATAACAGCAAGAAAGAAGAAAATTAAGCAAAAAATACAAGCATACAAGAGAAAACATAATAGTTTATCTAATAAATTGTACTAATGTCAAAGAATGAAAGTGAGAAGCTTTTATTAAATTTCGTATATCTCATAATTACTAAATTTTAAAAAACATCATTATTAAATTTTTAATTTAAATACTCACTGGAATCCATAGAGTAATACAAATCTTTTGTAAAATATCAACTCCATTTTCACTGCCTATAATTTTCACATCAAATACATAAGCAGATTCAGTAGACTTATATTTTATTACACGTACTTCATTACTCGAGAGATCAATATAGCTACAAAATAAATGATAAAAGTGATTTTAATTGAAAGTATTTTCAGGTTATTATTTTTAAATTAACTAGTTTTATATTTATATCATTGTAAATTGAGTCAAATAATATTACACTTACAAAAAATATAAATGTAAATTTTAATTATTTAAATATCACAAGTAATTAAAATTGGAATTTCGTGCACAAAAATCCTTGCTGAATAAAATTTTGGAAATTACAGTAGAGCATTGATTATCCAAATGTCGATCAACCGAAACGTCAATTAACCGAAAGCTTTCCAGTTGGCAAATTTAAATTTTCACTAGTGCTGTGGTGCTGTAATCTTTGTCTATGTCTTGGACTACTCCAATATTATTTTTGTTGGTGTGTGTGTTTTAGCTGGCAGCACTGGTGCGACCATGAGAGGGTACTTAAGGACGTGCCAGGATTTGAATGAATTTCAACATGGGATAGGTTAATATATTTTTTGTACATAATCAGTTATCCGAAAAATTGATTTTCCGAACAACCCCAGTCCCCAACTGATTCAGATAATCAATGCTCTACTGTAACTGAGTTAATAAAATTAAAAAATTTCAAATGTTATAAAATGACTAGCAAATAATTTATTTATTTTTTAAATTTACTGTTAATTTTTAGTCAATGGCAAATAAAGTTGTTATGATGGAAATTTTATGATTTAGTAAACGTCAGAGTGAGCTTATACAGTAGAGAGTCGTTTATCCGAACACCAGTTATCTGAATCGTCGATTATCCGAACGCTTTCCAGTCGGACTGTGTCGTGCTGAATCAAACTTTTTTGATACTAGATTTACTTCTAAAGTATAATTTTTTATATTTTTCAATATATTTATTTTGTTTGTACAAAATAAAGAAATAATTTTTAACGATACAATAGCCTTGATTATTATTATAAAAATTTTCTTTATGCTTAAAATCGACGAAAATTCAACACGAAGCGATACGCAACGGAGAAAAATTTCAACATCGGACAGGTTAATATATTTTTTCGTACATAATCGGTTATCTGAAAAATCAGTTATCCGAACAACCCCAGTCCCAAATTGATTCGGATAACGACTCTCTACTGTATTTATTTTCTCAGTCAATCAAAAATCATAAAACTTGAAAACTACTTTATCTGCTAGTTCTCACTTCAATTGACCAAGATGAAAGATAATTAAAAGTGCATACTCAAGTGATGGATAATATAATATAATGATCAATTCTTTATGATAAATCTATATCCTATAAAATCCCAAATGATTGTCATCATTAGTTATACACCGGGTGTCCAAAAAGTTACTGTGCAGTGAGAAACTTGTAATGACATTGAAGTTATATGTATGGCATTGCATACTGGAATTGTAAGTTGTATGTCCTGTAGACATACAACTTTCAGTTTTCTAACACAAAGTGGAAATGCAAATCATACAATTTACAAGTCTCATATGCAATGTAGTATGTATAATTTTAATATCATTTACAAATTTTTCATTGCACAATAACTTTTCAGACACCCTGTAGTATCAATAGCTAGATCAATGATTAAGTAAGACTTTTTATTTCTCTTTAGCTTAAATTTTAAGTATTTACAAATTATTTTAAGATATGCAATCACTTGTTATTTGATCATATTAATCCTCTTTGGTATTTGTGAATATTGTAACTATTAATACATATTAAGATACTGAATTCAAAGAAATAGAAGAGTTCTGACAACAACTCAATGGAAATCATCTAAAAAAAATAGAAAGTGCAAAGCAAGATGTGAATCACAACTTTACTGAAAAAATAATGACAAAAACTTTGGTACTTATATAAAAAATGATGGCCAGATATATATAAAACCCTTAGTCATTAATTCTTATAAGTAAGTAAAAAAAGACCATAATCCAACACATTTTTTAAAAATCAGAATTAGTGTTTTTAGCCTAATTTAAAGGTCATCCTCGCAGTTTTTTTAAAAATAATTTTAGTACATTTAGGCATTTGAATTTTTATAATTCTATTTCTTTGTGATAAAATCTGATGACCTATAAGTTGGGCTAAAAACACTAGTTCTGATTTAAAAAAAAAAAAAATGTGCGCTGAATTATAGAAAAAGCATGTACTTTATTATTTACTAGGTATTTACTAGTTCCAGTATAAATGTATCAAATCCTTAAAAATAAAGACTATGCTCACCACACCAAAAATAATCACTTAAGAATGAGATATTCACTGTCTATCAGCATTAAACATAGTAGTACATTTAATTTACTATCCTTTAATAAGAAAAACAAAGAATCAATAATTATATAAAACAGTGGAAAAAGTTTTTCCACTGTTAAGAACTAAACAGAAATAAATATAGATAATATAAACAATGAGAGATGAAAGAATCTAGCAATTACAAAAAACAAAACCTTGTAAATACATCAAATCAAGCTATGCTATATTATCAAAACTTCTTATTATCTCCATATATGATATATAGTTATATATAAAAAAAGTAAATGAAACATACTTTCAGATTCCTAATATAAGAATATTTGCTTTATTCAAATTGAACTTTCTTTTATCCCCAATTTTTGTTAACATTGTCCCTTTATTATTTTTTTAAATATAATATATATTACACACAATTGGTTATGATTTAAACAATCAAGTTATACTTGATTGTTTAAATCAAGTATGAACCTTTGAATTTAACTGCAAAAAACGAATATATATTGCATATTATATTTTCCCTATATTATTTTTGTTCCTATTTATCCCTTTTGTTTCCCCTATAAAGAATATTAATATAATCTAGTTTAAAAAATATATTCATTAATACTACATTTTTTTTATAGTGGAGCTGCAAAGTATATCAAAGCAATTTTTTAAATTCATGGTCATATTTATCATCTTTTCAAAATAAAAAAATTAATTTTTACCTGCACATCGGACTTTCATAATCAAGTCTTGTTCCAATAAAAGGCAATCCATCTTCATCGATTTTAGTTTTGAGTTCAATGTCCAATTTACGTTCAAGTTCAGTACCAAAATATTTTTTTCCAAACATATACAAAGTCTGGTTACTTCTATCTCCAGCCAAATCTCTCAAATCGACAAAAACAGATTTATAAATACCACCATATTTAAAACCTCTTTCTAATGATGATTTATTCAAAACTATGGCATCTTCCATGTCATAGCCCTGTAATAAAATATTAATGTAAGAAAAATATATAAACAAGTTAACAATTTAGAAAATACATTAATAAATACCTAACATTCAACATAGCAACTACACAAATATTATCATTGATAACATATACATTTACTTCTATCCTGTAGACACTAAAAAGGCTTTTTTTATAGTCTATCAGGGATTCAGCCAATCCCACAATGGGGTGGCCAAATATACCTGGGACATAATCACTCCCAAAAATTTTCTGGGACTTGACCCTGGATTCCACAGAGCACCTTTAACTGCTTGGCTATCCCACAAATAACATATTACATAATACAGTATTTCTCAATCTTTTTAAGCCCAAGGATCAGTAAAATGAAAAAAATTCTATAAACTGCTAAGTTATGTAGCATAAATCTAAATCAAAAGAATGTAATTACTATTTATTGTTTCCCAAAGAAGTCTTTTCTTTTGAAACTATCTTAAGCTGAATAATTGGAATTTTTAATGTCTGTTTAAGGATCATAAAAAAAATGTAAAAGTTTTTAAAAAGTTTTTTACAGTAATAAAGTACAGTAGAGAGTCGTTTATCAAAACACCGGTTATCCAAATTGTCAGTTATCCGAACGCTTTCCAGTCGGACTGTGTCATGCTGAATCAAATGTTTTTGATACTAGATTTACTTCTAAAGTATAATTTTTATATTTTTCAATATATTTCTTTTGTTTGTACAAAATAAAGAAATAATTTTTAACGATACAATAGCCTCGATTATTATTATAAAAATTTTCATTAGGCTTAAAATCGACGAAAATTCAACACAAAGCGACAAGCAATGGAAAAAAATTTCAACATCAAACAGGTTAATATATTTTTTCGTACATAATCGGTTATCTGAAAAATCAGTTATCCGAACAACCCCAGTCCCAAATTGATTCGGATAACGACTCTGTACTGTAATTTAAATTTATTTTATGTATATTTTTATTTAAATTAGTACACACAAAAAACTGGATATGAATTAAAAAAATAAAGAAAACACACCATTTTATATCCAGCAGAATATATTTAAATGAGCAAAAACATTTTTGACCACTTTTTTTACAGGGCTTTCTTGGTTAGAACAGAAAATAATTTAACTGAATTGAACATAAGTGACATTCATTGCCACAAAAGTTTTTGTCTTTGAGGCAAATAAGCAATACTGTACCAAGTATACAGAAAGCCAGACAGCATTAATTCATATATTCACTGGTACTCCTATGATTTAATATCTAATACATTAGCAGAATCTTTTGTCCTATTTACAAATAGCAGTCACTCACTCACTCAACCTACCCTTAGCACAGAAAACAAAAGATTAGGTTATTAACCTGATTTCTTGTTTTCTGTACCCATATACAGTACATGGAATGTGGAATGTTATATTAAGATTAGTTAAAGCCTGTCTAAGCCAACAGATAAACATAAGAAACAATCTAAATTTAAAACAGAGCTTAGGAAAGTAAAAACCATAGCAGGTATGATAGCACCAATAACAAAACAATATAACATCCAAATTGGAATTAGGTTACCTTCTGCCTTACAGATGGTTAGAACAGAAAACGAATTGGCGCAGGATGTTACAAAAACCAGGAATTTATATGATTGTATTAAGCAAAGGGAACAATGAATTTTCGTATGTAGGATCCACTTACGGGTCTATGAATCTCTGGGTCAAGGAGTATTTCAATTCAATTAGCCAATATCCCACTAATAGTGCAGTATTAATGCAATGAGCCCTAGAAAAAGAGGCCAATATGAGTTGGAATCATCTGGTGATTCTCAGAAGTTAATATGACATTAATACCATCAGAATTGCTGAACAATGTTTCATCTACATATTAAGAAAACATCTGAATGTCATTAATTGCACAAGATTAATGCACAAGATTCAATAAACCTGGAGCACTCAAAACAAAAAATTGGGATATGATTAGATGATGGATTGATAAAATAAAGTAGTAACTTGGTATAAGAAATGGATTCTAAATTTTTCAAAAGTATCTTGATGTCATATTAATTTTTATGTTTAAGTAATTGGGAACTATATTTTTATACTGTGCATGAATGGGGATAGTTTTAAGATCGACAGACTAGAATACAAATGTTTGATTCATCAAAATCTATAAAATATTCAAATATTGTTAAAAAATAATAATTTTTATATTCATTATATTCATTTGGAAAGCTGTTCTAAAGTAGGATGAAAGTGTTTCTTCTTTTTAAACTAAACATTTGGATACCTGAAATAAGCATTTTAGTGTTGATAAGATTTGTTTCTCTACTAAAAGCCGACTAATTAGGATCAAAAACTAAAGTATAAATTTGGGAATTAAAAACACCAGAAATTCAATTTTTACTTCTCACTATTCTAAATTATTTTCTAAAGTGAATCTAATGATAATTATAATTAACTATAAATATATTGAGTAAATAATTTGTTGATCTCAGCAGAAGACAAACTGAAATAAATTGTAGCAAAGCAATTAACGACTTGACAAATGTCAAGATCTGATTGTCAATGTTCGTGATTTTTTACCTGAATTTGGCCTATGAATTATGCTGAAAACATTTGTTAAGTCATTAAATGTTTTGCTGGAATTTATTAAACTTTAAGGTTGTCTTCTTTTATTGACTTATTTTCCAGTTTCTGAGTTTTTAATTGTTGATCTCATTTACATGCAATAAAAATTACTTTTAAAAAATGTTTGCATATTGTATAATCAGACAAAATAAAAATATATGAATGTGATTAAATTAGAATTTTCAAAAAAGAGAACTTTTAGTTATATATACAACTAAACTCCTATTGTAAATTAAAATAATTTATACTTACAGTATATGAAATGACTGCAACTATTGCATTTGTTCCAGTGGGATAATTATCCATATGATAATAATCATACATGGTAGGTCGAACCAATGGTGTATGTGGCGTCTGAATCCTATACAGTTTATTATCAGATCTATATTTGTAAGCATAACATGGAGTTCCCATGGTTTGCTTACCCATCTAATGGAAATGATAATTGTGTATTAACATTAGTCAGAATTAATTACACTTTTTATAATAATTGAGTCTTAAAATACCTGACACTGATACATATTACGTGGACTTTGATTGAAGTCTGAAAATGGTATCATATTGGCTAAGATACTCAATATGCTAATTTCTCTAATTTCTTGATGTGTAGTAATCTAAATTAAATGTAAAACAAAAACACATTTAAAATAATAAAAGAATTATAGTCTTTTCTATGAGAAACTAAATAAATATTATTTTTATCACAATACCATAGATATCTGCTAAGGTTCCTCTTTCTGTAGCTGTTTTGAACTGGTGTAATGATGAGAAAACAATACACGTTTGAAATTATTATGTTTCTATGGAAGCTTTATGTAAGTCATATTTGTTTTATTTGTTACAACTGAAAAGGGCTATTTCAGCTGAAATACATTTTGTAACAACAAATGGAATAATAAATGTATGTATTGGTAAAACAGTGCACCAAACTTTTTAATTTGTCACTGGAACCAGAACTGGAGTTATTAGAAAACAGTTATAGAAAGAGGAACCTTAGTGGATACCTATTTAATATACTACTATTATGATCAAAAGACATTTCAAATTAAGTTCACATTGATACTGTTATCTACAAAATACTTTTGATATATATGATATACATTCAAAAAGTTTGCAGAAAATGTCCGTAATGTGTTTAGATGGAGTGAGAATGACAGATTTTTTTTCTTTTAAATACTTGACAACTATGTGCTGAGTGATAGTGCATGAGGTATTAACATCAAAATCAGTTTGTAGTGTGTCTATGCATACATTTCATGACGTGGTGAAAGTGATATTTCAGAATAAGTTTAACGTGCAGTGGCTTATTAATCTCTCCTTTTAAAGAGAGATCTGAGTAAGTATTCCATCACAGTCCTATGTCCCCCATACTCACTGGATCGTGCCCTCACGTGATTTCCACCTCTTTCCCGACATGAAAATACATACAAAGGGCTGAAAATTCACTAACACAAATGAAGTGATGATTACAGCAGCAATCTGTACAAACTGCTGTAAAAATTGTACTTCATATGGTTGTGAATGAAGAGTTCCAGGATATTTTCAAAAACTGTATGACTTGACTGATAGATGAAGTGTGCTGCTGCAGAAGGTGAATACTTGGAGGGTAATGTCTAAATGTATGTAGAGTCAATAAAAATCTTTTCTGCAAACTTTTTGAATATATTACACATTAAACTTTACAAAAACAGAAATAATAAAATAAACTAAGTAATATAATACTTACACCGGCAATGGCTTCATCTGGTATAACGCAAATATCAAGATAAACTTGTTCAAATGTACCAACCATTTCAGTACTGTTGACACTTAAATTATGGACAGGTCTTACAAAACGTGAAGGTGTAGAAAAAAGAAATATGCCAGGATACTGTGATAATTTAGCTGTTTTTGGAACAAAACCTATTTCCAAAACATTTGATACCTATACAAGAAAACATATATTCATTCATAATAAGCTAAAAAACATAAAATGTGTTAAAAGATATAAATTAAATAGTAATTCAAACCTTTTCTTTTTGAAGAGTTTTCAAATAACGTAACTTATTTACTAAATCTGACGCTTTTTCAGCTGATACCCATCCAATCACTTTCCCATCAAGAAATACAATATAATAAAATTTAGCTGTAGTAGGAATAATTCCATCATAAGGAATCATGCCTAAACAAGTTAAAAGTTTTGGCAAATGTCCCACTGGTGGCTGTACATTCACAATCTGTTAAATAAAAAATTATGCATTTTATCAGCATCATCAGCATTTCTTTTAATTAAAACATTTTCTAAATTACAATATTGTTTATGTCTTATTAATTTCATTGAATAGTTAAAATCTGAAATAATTTAAATATACAAAA
The DNA here is from genome assembly GCF_030686945.1 of Centruroides vittatus. Taxonomy (NCBI): domain Eukaryota; kingdom Metazoa; phylum Arthropoda; class Arachnida; order Scorpiones; family Buthidae; genus Centruroides; species Centruroides vittatus. The sequence continues at coordinate 1,511,992 of NW_027122173.1, forward strand.
ATATATATATAAAAAGATCAAATCACTTTCTAAATATAACATAACATTTCTATTTACAACAGAGGAGTTAAATAGAAATAACATGCAGAAATTTTATATATTTCCCAATTTCCTTAACATTATCTGTTAGTAATCAGACAATAACCAGTGTAAAAAACAAATGTGGATAAGTACTAATGCTAGTACCTGGTATGAGTGCATTATCAGTAAGTTCCAGTGCAGTATCCAATACTGTCGATTCTGATACCATATCAATACTTTTCTTTGATACAGAGTACTTTTTTACTCAATACTTTTGGTCCAATACCAATACTGGTATCAATACTTTTCCCTGTATATCACACCTGGTATCATTACATTTATCATAAACAAGTAAGGTCAATCTGAAACTGGATTTTGCAGTCAAATCAGAAATTAAAATGGAATTTTACAATATTTTTGGTTAATTTAAACTTATATTAAAAAAATATTAATGGCCAAAAATCAATGAATGTATTACATCAAATTTTATTTTCTGAATCTAAATATGCTTATTCTGTTGCTTCTTTCTTAATTCATAAATCAGGTAATTTTAGTACAGATCTTCTATTCCAAATTTCAATTGTCTAGAACTGCAACAAACCAAGTAACTATGCTAGCATTTGACACATTTATTATTCTTCTCTCTCTAATATAAATGCATTTCAAATCCCACCATTTTAGTGATTCTTCTTCAGTATTACATCTAAAAATAATACAATACTTTTAAAAAATAAAGATAAATACAATTCAGGTTATTACAAAGTAAAAACGTGATTGCTCACAATCACTTGTGTAACAAATGCATTCTCAAGTAATATTCGAGTGAGTTCACATTCACCTATTAGTGGGATACATCTGAAGACTACAGTATATTTTAACTATTGTGGAATACTTCTGATGTTTACAGTATTTGTATAGTCATACATACAACTGACACATCTATCAAGTGATATTCAAAGACTTTGACAATTAATCACTAGTGAAATACTACTGATGGCTCTAGTGCTTATAATCAGACATATATCTAACATATCCACAAGAATTTTCAACAGTGTTAACATTTAACTGCTGGTGATGGCTACATTATATAAGCATTATTATATGTCCTATTATAATACATATGCTTAATAAAAATAATTAGTACAATAAAAAATTAAAATAAAATTTGGTTCTGATTAGTATTTATAAATAAATATTTAGTCAAACATTATACAGTACTTTCGTTTGTTAATCAACTTGGACCATCAGTGATGTTTAAAATGAGCTTCAATTTGTATATACTTGTTTGGACTTCTTTTTTTTTTTAAAAACTCTTTCAACCCTAAGGGAACTAAAAGAGTGTCTTTTTAGCAAGCCCATTATGAGTTCAACCAGGCCCACACTAGCAAAGCTATGTGGTGAGATATGGGCAGACTTATCTGGTCAGACCACACCTAAAAAATTCCTTGAGATTTTTTTACCTGTCCAGATTCAATCTTAAGTCTCCCAGAGTGGTAGGCTGCCATCTTGACCACTCAACCATCCAGCTGTCTACTTGTTTGCACTGAGATTGGTAAAATTTGAACATAATAAAGAACTTTCAATGTAAAGACACCATTTTACCACTTTACCAAATGATTTCTTATCCACCCCTATCTCATGTATAGTAGTACCCACAGAGTCCATTAGCATGGCTGTAGATATGGGGCTTCTTTTGTGTACTGTACGTAAGACATCATATGAGTGTAAACTGAAGCACTGACTCCTGAACCAGATACTCCAGGGAATTGAGTTCTGGCTAAGCAACAAAATATTAATTGTTGCACTGAGCCAACTCATCCTTCATTATAATGAGTACAGTAGCTTCTCGACAACTTGAAGGTGACATGTCAGATGAATAGCAATAGCTGGCAAGATTTCCAGTTTTAATTCCCAATGCCGATACTGTCCGGCAGTGATACTTTAAGACTGACACTGATACCAATACCAGTATTGATACTTTAAAACTAGTCATGATACCAATACCAATACTTTTGTGGTATTGAGACATCCTTGACAGTATATAGTGTAGATAAATACCAGTATAATATAAAATAAATGAAAAAACTTTTAAATAAATCAATAACCAACCAATTATTGACTATTTGCAACTTATCTATAATAAAACAAAATATTATAAAAATCAAAAGTTTACTTAATGCATAATTAATATTTTTCAAAATCTAGTTCATACCTCTATAATTATCAAAGCATCTAGATAACATTTAAATGCTTTCTTATTTATATAGTGATTTTATAATGAAAATGAAGTTTATGATCTAATTATTATTTCATCTTTAACTTCAAAATCAATTCTAAAATAATTTTAAATTTTACAAAATTATGAAAATCATAAGGATATATAGCTAGCTCCAAAATTAACAAATATTCTGGGGACACTCAAAATATTAAAGAATAGAATAAAAGAACTTGGAACAGCTGCTAATATGATAAGAGATCTGGAACACTGCAATGGAAAACGTGTTTTGTGTTCTGCAGTCCACTAATTCTGAATCAGTCATCATTGTGCAGCAAAAATGGCAAATCAGTTTGAAATTATCTGCAAAACTCATGTTGCACAATGGTGACTGATTCAGAGTGCAGACTGCAAAACACAAAATGCCTTCTCTGTTACAGAGTCACCATTTTTGTTTATAGCACTTTCTAGAGATAGTAGACAAAAAGACATTTGAATGCAGATGGGAGATGAAACTTAAACAGTTATTCTATTGATTGGTGTACATTGTACACTTCTCATATAATAATTAACATAATTACAGTAATTTAAAATGAGAGCACTCATTTTGGAAGATTCTATATTTAGATTAAAAGTTTATATCGAAACAAAGATATCAAAAATAAAATATCACTTATTTTTATATAATTTTATTTTTTACCTCACAGAATGCAGTTAAATGATTCAAGAGACCACAAGGAGCACCATCGGGTGTATTGACTGGACATAAAAACCCTAAAATTTATAAAATTTTAAAAATATTCATAGATTATTCTTTTCATAATCAACTAAACATTAAAAAAAGTCAAAAATTAATTTAAATTTGTAAATAAATACAATAAAAATAAAATTTTTTGTAAACAGTATATTCTATGTATAAATTTATATGGAGAAACTTAAAAATGTGAAAATAATTCAATTCAATTAATGGGGATTTAATCCGGTGTTGACCAGCTGTGATGACCTGTTGCTTATCTTTTTTGAACAACACTTAATTTTTGTATTTTTTATCAGGTAGGTGCAAATTTTATTATTTTTGTTGTTTTTATATTTTCAGTTTCTGTAAATGTATTTAAAACTATACATATCTTTACTATTGTGGCACTAGGTCATGACAGTTTGGTCATTGCTTTTATTTAATTGTTGTATACTATATATTGTAATTGTAATTTGAATTTTATACATAATCTTATTTTGATGATGTATTTCTATTTTGTTCCCTGTGAATAGAAACCATGTACTAACTTAAATAAAAAAAATAAATAATATTCTATGAAGAATTTCTTCTAGAAGCTAATTTTAAAATATGGCTAAAAGCTAATTCAAATGGAAATTAGCTTACTTTCTATTAAAATAAAATTATTTTTTCATGTAATGTTTCTTTTTTGAATGAATGTTAATTGCGTAATGCACGGAACTTTGGCTTGAAGAACAATTGTATAATTGTAACTTAGAATTAAGAATTAACAGAATATAATTTTGTCCTATTATGCTTATCAATAAGTCACACTGACATAAATGCTCATGTAAACATTGCATAAGACATTCAAATTTTGCAAAGTAATAATAATTTGTAATAACTTTTTTATGAAACTGGTTTCCAACAGATTTATAAGTTCAACAATAACAACAACAGTAATTCAAGTATAATCACAAGAAATATAAATAAATAAATTAATTGTATAATATGTATTAATTGAATACACATGGAAAATATTTAATTAAATTGATAAAAAATATACATAAAATAATTTAAATTTGAATAATTAGCCATTAACCCCTTAAGAATTATTAATGGATAATTAAAAATAAGAAAAAACCTATTAAAATATTCAGAAATGAATGGCATAACTTTCCCAGCAAAAAAAATTTGAAATTGCATGTGATGCCATCTGTTATGATATTTTATTAAAAAATCATTTTATATTATTAATTATTATAAAATGGCAAATGCTTAATTTTAAGGGTAGAGATGAGTTTTATAAAAAAAATTGTAAATGTTAATAATGAGTAAAACCTTCATTAAGTCTGACCCACTTGAGATACAACACATAACCTCCCCCTCTATTCTCATCACCCCATCAACCTTTAACTACCAAAATTTAATAGTATCAATCCCTAATACAAATCTCCCTGCAAAATTTCAGAAATTTTCAACAAAAAGCACAAGAATTATTAAGCTTCAAAGAAGGTGAACAAAATAGTGCTCCTGACATACAAAAACATCCATACAAACAGAAAAAACACCCCAAATTATTTGCATTTTTCAATGTTTCAAGGTTCCCTGAACCCAAAAAAGTAAAAATCTTGAAGGGCCCTTTTTTGACCTCTTGCAATACTTTCCCTTTGTTATATATGATGGAGCCAGGAAAGTAGTAACAACAACAAGAAATAACAACTATTAAAAATAAGGAAAAACATTTAATGTATAATAGTAATTAGAATGAAACACTACACAACCATGACAGTATAGATAAAAAAAAAAAAAAAGATTAATTTAATGTATTAAATCCAAAAATTATAAAAATTATTGTCTTAGTTTTAGTATATAAATTTTCAACATTATTGTTATCAACATGAATCAGTGAAAAATTTTTGATCTTTCCACAATAATTAAAATACATTATCCATTTATAAAATGCTGGTGAAATAGTTCCATACATCAAAATTTCAGTTTTACATTTTTTGCAAAATTCTCCTTATTCTGACTTGTCAACCATTATAATTCTTTATTATTTACTTTTTGTATATTTATAAATTTGTCATGATCATTTACTTATATAAATATATATACATACATACATATTTATTTAAATGTAATTTAAGCTGTAAGTTTTCCATTTAGAATTTGTGTTTGAATTTATTCCTTTCTCTGGCATATTCCACATAGAATGTTATTTAAATGTGAAATTTTTGAACCTTGTTCCGTTTTCAAACATATGTTAATGACCATCTTATAATTTTGAACTGTAACCCAAAGCAGATCTATTAACTAGACTGAAAGTATTAGTTTAAATAAAATGATTTTGCGGGAAATTAAAAGGTGTTAACTATATAATCTTAGTAGTTTCAGCTGGACACCTATACTCATTGTAACTCTATAATTTAAAATGTCAAAAAAGATTTAATAATAATTTTATATATATATATCTAAAACTGCAGATTAAATAAAATTTGTTTGATGAAATACAATGCAAATGGGCAATGTGCCAAAGCAGATGCTTCTCAGGACGACTTTCTGTACAAAACTGGGCAATATTTAGATACTTGAAGAAAACCTGGAAAATTCCTATTGGTCAGCCTGTTAGGTACAAATACAATCGTGACTAGTGTCCAGTGTTTTACCACTCAGTCACGGGTGGGCAACTTAAATAAAATCTCATCTGATATTTGACAACAGATAAAAAAAAAACATTCAATATTAAAGTGACTAATCAATAAATTTTTTCAAATATTATCATGCATTTTTGCTTCTTTTTCAAACAATAAATTATTTATCACAAATACAATTCAAATCAAATTTAATTATTTGAGTTTAAGGAATTTTTGATAAATTCATCAGCATAAAAAATAATTACAAAATAAATTAATTTTAATATAAAACATTTTATTTCATCTTGAATGTAAAAAAAAATTCATATAATTTTCAAATAAATCTGTTTAAATAACTAATTTATTTAAAAGTTAAAATATTTATTATATCTTGATTAATTTGTGATAAAACATTATTAGTACAAAGCTAAAATTAGCCAGATATAATCATTCACTTTTATAACCACTTAAAAAGGAATTTTCTAGATGAATAAAATAAAATATTATGTCCTTCGAATCTGATATTCACCCGAGTTCAAAAATTACCCAAAAGACGATTTTATTCCCAGATATTTTATTTAAATGCATTTAGAATCAAATTTTTCGTGAATCCCTCTTCAGTAAAGATACAATCTGCGACAGTTTACACCAACTTTTTGACCCTCTCCATCATCAATCATGGTAACAATCACACTGTGACTGATGTCAAAAAGACTCAAAAAATTCTTGTATTCAGGTGAATGTCAGATTCAAAGGACATAACATTTCATTTTATTCGTCTAAAAATCCCCCTTTTAAGTGGTTATAAAAATGAATAAAACATTATTTAATCAAGGCATTGTAAGAGGTAAGATATGTTTGATATTGTTAAGAGAGGTCCATAATATGTTTATGAAAAAATTCAGACTATTGTATCATTAATAGCATAAACAAAAAATAATAGACAAAATAAAATTTTGTTGACATAATCATAAGAAGAATGACAAGAATATTTGAAATTAATATTGAAATTTATTAATCATTCATAATTATTTTCATCCATATCAATGATCATAAACTTTTATTTTTTTAAATTTACAGCTCATTTCACAAATATTGACTAAGCTGTAAAATGTGCAGTAGCAGTGGCCAGATGGCCAAGCAGTTAAGGAAAAATTATGATTTCTGTTATCATGTAAAAATTATTTATTTTCTTTTTATATGAATTTGAACATACAAAATTAAAACTATATACTATATTTTAATTCTTTTAGCAATATTTTTACAAAATAATTATTACTGTTTAATTTAAGTCAAATATATTATCATGATAAAATATTTTATTTTATTATTCTTATTTTTGAAAAATTTCATTATTAATAAACAAGCTTACCCCAACTTTCTGGTAATAATTTTCTTACAGTAGTAGTTCTCATTTCAGTGAATATTGCACCTCTATGAATTGATCGGAAGTGAGATAAGTAACGCCAATAATTTAATTTTTCTGCAACAACTGAAAGGCCAGTTATTTGTGGCAGTCCCAACAAGGAACGAGCATTCACATTACCAGTTGCCAAAAGATATTCCATAGGTCTGGACAAATCCATAGAAGTGCTCACACAGTTATTCATAATAGCTGTAAATTAATATAAACTACAGTTAAATCATACAGAATGTTACATTTTAAAATGAAATTGTTTTAAATTGAGTTTTCTTGTAAGAGAAAAAGATCTGTAGAATCATTTTAAAATTTTTTTTAAAAATAGCAATTATATTAAGCATGTAAAATCTATACTATATTGTTATATTAGAGATCACATATAATAAAATCTTGTCAGAAACTTCATAAAAGCATTAATTTAAAAAATATTTTTTATTATTTAAAATCTATACTTTTTAAAAAGTTTTCAGACCTAAAAATTAAATTTGTAAGTCCGAGTGCCATAATTTTTGGAGTATAATCTGCAGCTTATCTGTTGTTTTTACATTGGAAAAGGGAGATTGTAGCTTATACAAAAAATGTGACTTATGCAAGGAAAATTTTACATCATTTATGAATCACTCTGCAGATGGCAGCATCAACTGAACTAGTGATGTTTGATATTATCAATTAATCAACTATTAATGCAATATTCTCCACTATCAAAGTCAAAAAAATGAATACTAGCTAATATCATTATTGGCATTCAGTGTTATTGATATTGGAAATTATCAAAATTTACAAAGTTAATTAATTTAGCCCAATGCTAACAAACTTTAAATGATAACTGTAACTATTGTTGTTAATAAACATTTGTGCTTTTAACATTGACTATTTATCAGCAACTAAAAGTTGGTGTGAATAATACAATGATGATGCTTATCTGTTGATCAGTTTTCAACAACTTATTTTTACCCCTTGCAGCTTATACTCCAAAAATTACAACTTATTCATTTTTTGATATCTTTATATTATTAAAAATTCTTTTTGATTCATGTAAAATTATAGCTAAAATGGCTAAATTAATAGTACAATAGTTGCAATTATAATCTTATTGAATAATAAGATAAACCATATTAATTTATAGTAAATAATAATGTAATAAGTAATGAGGTAATTTATAGTAAGTAATGCTGTATATTGTATCCAATATCCATATATTAATAAAACTTTAAATTAATTATTTTCATCAAAATGATTAGAAAAATAGATATATACTTTAGTTTTAAACATTTCTGGCAAATTAATAATTACAATAATTTAAGAGGAATAATTTCTAATTAAAAAGAATGTAATTAAAAACTCAATTCTCTGTCTTCTATTAAATACATAGATCATTTTTACAGTAAAAATCATTTATACTACTATAGCTTCAGGTCCTTATTATTACTACAATTTTTTGTGTTAATACACAATTAAACTTTTAGGGCTTATCACACCGACTCACTTGACGAGAAGTTTATTAATTAATCATATACACCTATATATATGCACACTATTACCAATCTAAAATACATTTCAGGCTTTACAATGGCAAATTTAAGAATTGTTTGCAAAAACTAATAATGTAAGTCAACAATTTGGATTTCCACTTGGTGGGGAATGTGTTTTAACATGTTTGTAATCCTGTCAGTCAGCTCCAAGCTCTTTGAACATAATTTATTAGTAGCATTTCATTAAAGATATTGATCATCAATACCACCAGTTACAAATTGCAATTGGTGGTTCTTTTTTTAAACAAAAAACATTCACCCAACTGAAATTCATTGACAGTTGATTGAAGTATATGGAGAAGGTATAATGAATGAAGCAAATGTGCAGAAAGGATGTCAGTTTCTCAATAAAGAGAGAACAAACATACATGATGAAGCAAGATCTAGATGTCCATCTGTCTTCACTAAAGAATGTTTGCATCAACAGCTGTTTTCAAAACTGCTGTTGATGCAAACATTCAACAGAACAGGAGGAGATTAACAATTGACAAGATTCGTGCAGCTTTCTCTAATGCTTCTCGTTCTGTTGTTTATGAAATTTTTACTGAACATCTTCAATACAAGATTTGTGCAAGATGGATGCCAAGAATATTCACACTGGAATACAAACAGATGAGAATGGACACGTCTCAGGCATTTCTTGATTGCTAACTTATGAAAGGGATCAATTATTGGATCATATAGTGACAGGAGGTGAGACATGGGTATCTCACTATACACCTGAGTCTAGGGACATCCCAATACAACAAAAGTATTGATACCAGCCAGTATAGGCATCAGGTATTGAAACTAGAAACCTTGCCAACTGTCGCTGTTTAATCCATGGCTTGATTTTGAAATGTTTTGTGTAATTGAAACTTGTACTTTTAACACAAATAACATGCTTTATTCTAGCTGGTTATTATTAACAAATTATTAAAACTGATTTCTAATATAAACTAAATATTAACAACATACCTTGAACAGTAGTTTACCAATACTGTATCAGATGATTTGAGATTTTAATATATTTTCAAGTTTTTCAAGTAATTGGCAAATTAATTATAAATAATAATCTTAACTCTAAATATACTGTATATAGATTGTAAAATAAAATTTGATGTAATAAATTTATTGATTTTTGGTCATTAATATTAACTTAACAAAAAATAGGGTATGATTTGATTTCAAATTTAGCTGCAAACTTCAATTTCAGTCAGATCTTACCTGTCTGTGAAAATGTAACAATACCAGAGGAAAATATCAATACTGAACCAAAAGTATTGAGTATAAGAAGTACTCGGTATTGAAAGAAAGTATCGATAGTGTCAATATAAGCTATATTGGAACATCCCTACCTGAGACTAATGGCAATCTATTGAAACCACTCACATTTTTCAACCAAACCCAAAACATTCAAACAGGCATCTTCAACTGCAAAAGTCATGGCCATGGTTTTTTGGAACCAGAGAGGCATTCTTCTGATTATCTGCCTTGAAAAGAAACCATTATATGGGAAAGTACTTTGAAACCTTAAAAAGTTACAATGAACTACACAGAACTATCTGCATGGCCTGCTTAACTAAGGAAGTGTGTCTGCTCCATGATAATATGCAGACAGGCATAACAGAAAAAGGAAGAAAATTCAAGGCTACTCAATGGTATTGCCTGAGATGAAAAGAGCAGTAAGAGAAAAGTTTAAGTGTAAGGGAAGAAAATAAAAAGAAGAAAAGAGAGATGATGAAAGTGGTGACAGCATAAGCACCTGCATCACATTTATTGACAACACAAAAATACTGTATACTACAGACAAAAACATAGTAACAGACATTAGAAGTGGTTAAACCAACAATACACAAAAATACAAAGCAGTTGTATAACACAAAATTACAAATAGTAGCTTGCACAATAGTACATTAGAATTCCCAACAATTTTCACATTATGCTCCTAATAATAAGAAAAGCAATGCAAAGGTAACTAATCAAAGATATCAAAACAAATAACATTGAATACATAGACCACTAGTATGACTGACAGTGAAGAATATTACAAAATGATTAACACATGTGAGCCCAACAATAATTATAAAATGCACTTGACCATGGTACAGAGTTATAAAGAGCCACTCATAATGTTTAAATATACAGTGACAGACAACAGATGTATAATAACCATGACAAAGAAATTGAAATATGCAATAATTACACATAAAACAATAATAATGAAAAGGGTCAAGCCAGAAAACACAAGCTCCATGACAATGGTATATAGTCTTGCAAAGAATACCCCAGAACATTAAGTGTGTGAAGCCCTTTGCAATTGAGATTCTAAGGCTTGTGTTAAAGTAATAAAGTCCAGAAATTTATTTAAAATGTCCAAATTGTTGACAAGAATGTCCAGTGTACAGGACCAATCATAGCCCTGAAGAAGAACAGTCTGCTCCAGCTGTAGGTGCAGGTTGGTGAAATGGCAACAGTCAAAGATCAGGTCTTCAGGGTCCTGTATTAAAATGTCATCACAGTCACAAAATGGGCTATCATAATGCCAAAACAGTGCAGATAATGATTTAAGTTCCTGTGTCCCCTAAAAATTTGAATGGGGTAATAGTTGATGCTGATATACTTCATTCGGATTATCTGTTGGATATCTGCAGGAATTGATATGTTTTCAGTCTCCTCCATCTCCCATTCCTTTTGCCATAGTTGAATTGCAGTGCACGATTAATATTGTTGTTAAAGCCACCATTGGATGACTATTATAATTGATTGCAGCAGAAGAGACCAGTCCAGTGTGTCCTCATACCCACAACAGTGCAATATAGTCATTCCAATTTTTAGAAATTTCTTCTCATATCCTAATATGCTGGTTACTGATTTTCCTGATGTTAATATTTGCACAGCTTTGTAGATAGCATAGATCTCTGCTTGTGTAATCATGCAGAAATCTGCAAGGTGGAAGCTGGCACTATGAAGACAGATAATGTTAGTGCAATTGTAAAGAACTAATGATGCTTTCCCCCATATTGCATCTTGAGCCATCATTAAACATTTGCCAAGATGATTTGGGACCTTCATTTAGGTCAGTTTGTTATACTTGGTCCAAGATGTTGGATGTCCAACAGTGACTTATATGTCTCCTCTAGTGTTTGAAATATTGTGACCATGATAATATGCATCCTCACATTGCTCAAAACATAATAAAACAGTTGCAAGTGTTTTGGTGAAAAGTTTTGGACTATCCACCATAAAGTCCAGATTTGGCACTTTCTGATTTTCATGTTTTCCTGAAATTAAAGGAATTTTTGAGCAGAAAATGTATACAGACAATGACAACATCCAAGAGATTGTCACCAACTGGTTCAAGGTACAGGTGGTAGAGTTGTTCAATAAAGGAAACATCAAGCTCATCTCCGATATCAAAAATGCTTGAATGTCAATGGGGATTATGTTGAAAAATAGTTTAATACATACTTTCATTGTAAAAACATGAATTTTGAGTTACAATAAATTGTTACCACTTTATGATTAAATGATTTTTACTTTAAAAATGACCCTCATATGTTTAAAACAAAATTGTAACTATCTAAATTTTAATGTTTGATATTCTTGAGAATATTCGAATGCTACAAATTAACGTGTAACTGTATTCATTTGTTGATTTTGAGATATATATATGTGAATGCTAAGGTTAAATTAGTAAATTAAATTTAAATACATTTTTATGCAAAATTAAGATATACAACTAAATTCAATATTAAATTTTTCAATAATTTATGAAATATAAAATCATAAAAACTTCTCATACAGCAGGTTAAAAAAAATTAAATTCTATTAAACTTATGACTTTTGTATAAATTAATTTATTTTACAAAATCAATATTACACTTACTTATGTTAATGTCAAATGCAGCACCCTTAGCTTTTGCTTTTTTCTCTATATTTTTTTTAATTATTTGCAACCACAGTGCTATCTTTTCCTGTAAATTAAAAAATTGTTTACTGGACGATTCATTGAAATAATCATTTTAACAAAAATTAATGTAATTCCAAAAATAGTTTTATACAAGAATTTATAATAGTTTTTAATCTCACTTTTAATACAGCCAAGTATATGTGACCTGGAAGAAGTGCTTCTTGATTCATTGCACTATCAGCAGATTCAACAGCACATTCACCTTTAGCTGTAGCAAATAACTTTCTTGTCATAAAGCTTTAAAATAAATAAAATTATTAAAATAAGTGACTGAAAATCAAAGAATATGAAAGTTTTTGTTTATAATACTAAACAATAAAAAATAAAATAAAATGAATCACTTTATCAGCATTAAAATTATCATCACAAAGAAATTCTAGAATATATAAATAAAAATTAGATATAATTTCTATTTTAATTTATACTTAAACTTTTTTCATTTTTATTTTTATAGATTTTAATTAGAAATTGTTTCATTTAATATGGAGGGTGGTTTATTTTACTCATTGGGCATAATCATGTATCTTTTGTACAAAGAATAATATAATGTTCCAAAAGACTTTATTTAATACTTCTAAAATATATTCTATTTTTGAGTGAATACTATCAAGATTACTTAAGATAAAAATAGGTTTTAATTGAAAACAGAAATTATTAGTTAGAAATACAGTATAGTTTCAATTAAAATGGCTGACAATATTTTATATTGAAAACAAGTGGAAGAAACTACATATTTTTAATTTTTGGTTTATCACTAGTGAACATTTTTAAAATTGTTTTGCATATTTTTACAGAGGCATAGATTCTAATTAAATGTCATCTCTGTAAAGAAAGACTTTGTTTCTGGTGATTGGACATAACAGAGACATGAAGACAATTTAGTTTCTTCCATGTATTTTTAATTAGAAATCTTAGTTCTGTTAAAATAAACTTTATATCAGAAAAATATATAAACATAGAAGAAATTTAAAAAATTATAGTAGCAGGAAAGCTAAAAAGAAAGATAAACTGAATCAAAAATTAATACAAAAGATAGATAGATATGAAAAAAGTTTAAAAATAATTATACAGGTAGGTCTCCTACAACGCGGTACCTTTACAACGTGTTTTCGCTCCAACACGGTTGGAAAAATGCGGAAATTTTCTTACAACGCGGTACTTTTACAACACAGTTTAGGGTATTTAGAAATGAATTATCTTTCACATAATAGAAAAATCGCAACGGAGCACATAAGTGCAGTGGAACTTGATGAAACAAGCTCAGATCTTGAAATAAGGCCAGTCAAACATTCTCAAACAACTATAATAAGTGACGATGAGGACTGAATTTGAGCATAACATTATGTTTCTTTTTGATTTTGACTTGAAATCATAATCTTTTTAGTTTTTATATGATGTTGAATTTTATTTAAGCTTTTTATGTACATAAATTTAAAAAATGATGAAAATGTTACACCATAAAAGGCAGTTTTTCTCTTTTTAGAACTGAATCCCAGTTTTTGTATTAAGTTGGTGTCTCCTATAACGCGATTTCCCACAACGCGGTATTTTCAAGGAACGTATCTACCGCGTTGTAGGAGGCCTACCTGTACTGTGTAACTGTTATAAATCAAAACAAAGAAATACTTTATATGATAAAGAAACTGCCAATTTTTATCGGACTATAAGGCTAAATAATTACTTATAGCCCAATAAAAATTTAGCAGTTCCTTTGGCATTTGTAATGACTATCTAGTTAGTTGTATTTACTATATAGAAATACTCATAGCAATTATTGACAACATACCAATATAATGAACTAGTTAGTAATTTAATCCTTATTGCTTACTAAATAAATAAAATTCTTTTATAAGCCTATATTATTAAAATTCAATTCTCAATTTATAACTATGGTCAAAATTATACTTACATTAACAAATTAAATTTGTCTACATTGTGTTCAAGGTGTGTTGCAATACAAGATCTGTAATTAATTAAAAATAATCAATAAATATGAAATAAAATCAAAATTAAAAATATGTTTTATTTTTCACATTAAAATTTATTAAAAAGTATGAATTAACTACTTAGTGATTAGCAAAGTACTTTTTACAGCATATAAGATACATCCTCATTTCAACACAGAATACAGTGATACCTCGGTTTTCGTCGATAATCCGTCCAAAAACAATTGGCAAATCCAAAACCGGCAAAAACCGAGGCAATTATTTCCATATGAATCAATGTAAATCCAATTAATTTGTTCTAGACACTCCAAAATACATACCAAAAACACATTTTATAGAGAATTAATATAGTGTTAAATACTAAAATATTCTAGGTAAATGTGTGTGCAAGATGCTTAGCTATAGTAAAAAATTAATAATAATAATAATATGCTTGATTAAACAATATTTTTTTTTTAGATGACTTTATAGAGGTTATCTATCCTTATGTAGGTCATATGGGAAATTCATTTGCCTGTGGCAGATCACAACTTCACTTATAAAATAAAAAATATTTTTGAACATTCTTTTTTTTTTTGAACAAAAGTTGCATCTTATATTCCATAAAATACTGCAACTTCCTAAATCAAATGACTTCCAAAAAGTAATGCTTTAATTAAGAATTAAATCATTTTAAAAATTATTTAATCTGTGGAACTGTTAATTACTAATATGTATAAAATATTTAAAACATTAATTTGATTATCACCAATTGTAAAAATCTTACTAATATTTATTGAATAAAAGTTAAAAATTTCTAAAATAACCATTATATAGCATATTTTTCTATCATTTTCAAGCTATTATAGAAACACCATGAGTTTAAAAAATTTCAGTTAAATCATATATTTAAAAATATTTGCAAACTTCTTACAAATTAATGTTTCTTGATTGATCTAAAATAATCAATAATTCTTTACACATATGCAGATATAAAATACAGAATAATAATGGAGGAAAACATTATTCAAATAATGTATTTGAAATAAAAAAAATCATTTAATCTTTTCATTTCAACTTATTAAAAGAAACACTAAAAAATGCCAATTTTCATATCAATATAATTTGATAATATTCAATTTTAAACAAAATACAGTACACTCTTGCTACTTAAATTTATAAAATATGAATTAGTATGCTAAATTTAAATGCTGCAATTCTGTTTTGTTAAAAAGCTGCCAAAGTGGACTTATAATGAAAAAAGGTATTAGTTTTTTAAAAACAAACTGATATACAGGTAACCCCTGTATAACACGAGAGTATGTTCCAAAAAATTGCCGTGTTATGCAAATCTGTTATATGAAACAAAGAACTAGTACAAAAAGGGGAATTAGGTTCCAAAAATGAAAAAACATGCTATTATATTTTCATAATTAAGATAAATATCTTTATTAAAATTTTCTTAAGAAGTGATACATATTAATATAAATTAAACAACACCAAAGGCAGAAGCGTCAAGATCTGCCAACACCTAAACAAGTTTCGAGAAGGACAATGTGTATCGACAGAAGGCGGGAAAAGAAAATTTACATACTGTACTCAAGTACTAATAGTTCACGAAAATTATGCAGGAAAATCTGATAGTACATATGCGCTCAAATGAAAAATGTTAAATGAGGTATCTTTTGCACTTAAAAGTTTTATCACATTTATTGGACTGTTGTATGGGGATTTCCCTAATTTCAAATTAGATAAAGTTTGCTTTTAATAGTTTTTATTACATTTCAGGTTGTACGAGGGTTTTACCCAATTCTCGAACCATGTTAGAGTGAATCCGTGCTATAGAAGTGCCGTGTTATATGGGGATTACCTGTATTCACAAAAGCTATTATGGATTTTTAACCTTGTAAAATATATTTATAGCATATTAACAGTAATCATATATAAATGAATTTATGATTAATTTATAAATTCATATAAAATTTATTTAAATAATTAATTAATTAAATTATACATAAATTAATACAGCAAAAGCTGGATTTAGCAGATATCTATATGTAAAGGGAAAAAAAAAACATTCAGTTTCAGCATAGTATTAGGACTACTGATTATATGGATATTGTCTTCTGAGACCAAAAGACAAATTTCCTATTTTTTGTATTCTCTGTGGATATAATGGATTGCATGATTTCCATGAATATCATGCTTATCTTCAATGCCACCATTAAATAGAATTTCTGTCGTCTTTAAACTTGTCAAATGGAGGTTTCCCAGTTCCAATTTTTAGATATCCTGATAATTTTAATTTAATGCTTACACCAATCCACCAATGTTTGACATTGGTGGATTGGTCTCTCGGCATTTCTCCCTTGCCTTAAAGAAAGGAGAAATTAAGGATTTCTAAAAATTTCAAAGATATAAAGAATAACAGAGTGGATTAAATCAAATGATTCATGTGTAAGGTTACGAAAAGGTGCCAAAATGTCAAGAGGGTTGAGTGGTCGCAAAGGATGATCGATGGAAAGATGTCAATCCGAGGTTGGGAGATGGAGACGAAGATGGGCATGAGACACACACACACAACAACAATAGATCTGTCACTTGGAACTTGTGGAAGAAGAAAACCGTCACGTCCTTGAATTCTCAGGTTTTATCCGTTTTCCTCCAATTCCACTTTCCGACTGGTCTCTCCTCATCACCTGGAAACAGTTTGAAACCTTTTGGGGGCACAGAAGAGGTCAAAATCGAAGTTTAATTCAATTCCCATTTGGAGATAGTCGATCTTCATTTTTCCATTGTTCTATTGTTTAAAATGTCTAATTCTAAATTCTATTTTTTTCTCTAAAAAAGATAATTTTGTCCTTCAAAATAAATAATTTTAACATGAATTTCAGTGAGGTTCGGACCTGTCCAGAGCCTCGCAAATGTACTGGAAAATTTTGACAGACATCCTTGCTGAAAAAACATGAATAGTGTAATTGGTAATGTTCATGTCTGGTTTACAAAAGCTGTAACTTTTCTTTTCGATTTCTCTAAATCAGTAGTCCTCAATCTTTCTGAGGTCACAGAACACTATTTATATACTTTTTATTATGTGGACCATTAGCATCAATATATTCAAATATCCAGCAATGAATTGCATAACTTTCCCAGGCAAAATTTAAAATTGTGTGTGGTGCCATCTGTTATGAGATTTTATTTAACTTTTTATATTATAATATTAATTATTATGAAATGACAATAAGCTTAACTTTGAGGGTAGATGAGTTCCATAAAAAAATTGTAAATGCTAATAATGAGTAAAACCTCCATTAAGTCCGACCCCACTTGATATACAACACACAACCCCCCTCTATCTCACCATCCCTTGACTTTTAACCACCAAAATTTAAAAGCATCAATTTCCCTAATACACAAACCTTCCTGCAAAATTTCAGAAATTTTCAACGAAAAGCACAGGAGTTATTATGCTTTAAAGCGGGTAAACAAAATTGTGCCTCCCCACACACTAACAGTCATACATACAGAAGAAAAAACCCCAAATTTTTTTCATTTCTTGATGTTTCAAGGTCCTGAGTCCAAAAATGTAAAAATCTTGGGGGTTCTTTTTTTGACAGATTACCATACTTTTTTTGTTATATGTAACAGGTAGGAAAGTAAAAAAATCAATAAGTAATTTCATGTTTACTATTCTCACAAAACAATGAATGAATAAATTAATAAACTTTATTGTATTGAATAAATTAATAAACTTTATTGTATTGAATAAAATAATAAACATGGAACTGTCTACAGATAAAGTAACATGATTGTACTATATTGAAATAAATTTGCAATAAAATTTTGAATTCCTTTTTCTTTCATAGAACACTCAGCAATATTGAAGAACACAGATTGAGAATCACTGCTTTAAATTAATAAGTCATTAACTTTTAATTATTTAATTTCGTATAAGATGGCACTTAATGTTTCTAATGCCAAATTATGTTAATCACTGCATAAAAAATAGCTCTAATTTTAACTACTTCTGATTTCTGTACTTATCAAATACTTAACTAAAACAAAAATTGTATATTGATTATTTGAAAACACTGCTAAATGTTATAAACATACAACAGTTTTTTTAGTAAATATTTAGTGCATTTGTCTTAAATGAACAAAATCTTTGATCCCAATAGTGTCTGTTTCCACTATATAAATTTAACTGATTTTATTACATTTCAAATTTATCAGTTAAATATAATATAATTTAATTATATTTCAAATGTAATTCACATAAATGTAATTAATACATATGATATATAAATTTAAAAGTTTTAATACTTACTTCAGCAAAAAAGATGCAACTTCTTCATCTGAATACCAATCTGGTAGTCCAAGCTTAACACGAAACATTTTTCCTAAATATCTTTTTATTTGAATATGCATAAATAATCCTTCATCTATACAAATCACTTGTCTTAACATATTTGCTACACAACTAAAAAACAAAAAAAAAAAAAAACAACATTTAAAAATACAGAAATTATTTAATTACTACTTTTTAATAACACTCATATTAAAATACAGTAAGTCTTTGATTTACTATGGTTTCATATCTGCCATTTTAAAAAAGTTTTTAATAATTTCTCTTATTTCTTCTAAAGGTTTTAAAAATGTTAAAAATATTTTTATATTTAGAATACTGTATTTTAAATTTAAACAATTTTATAAGAAGTTCTTCTATGTCATCTTTCATTTTTAAATGTAAACTTTTATATTTAATTTTTATTTTTATGTTATTTCTTTTTATAGATTTTAATTGGGTGTTTTTTTTATTGTTAATTTGGGTGGGAGGCTTATTTTGCTCATTGAATATCTCCATGTATTGTTTGTATTAAGAATAACACATAACTCTGAAATAAAAATAACAAACAGAAATTTATTAAATTAGATAAAGTTCCTAAGTCAAACAAATGCAACCCAATAATTTAGTAACTGCAGGAAGACTAATTATGAGATTCAATTTAATATAAATTTAAACAATCTCTTGAGAAAAATGAATATAAAATCCAAGTACAGGACGGTCCACAAGTCATACACCATAGGGGTTTAACTTTTAACTATATTTAAGTTTTTTTTGTTTGTTTGTTTCAGATTGAATGATGATAAATTAATGTTGAAAGAACAAGTACAGTTGGTGTTCATGTTTGGAGCATCTGGTGCTACACACCACTCCATGCCTACTGAGTTCAACCAGTGGCATCTGCATCAACTGCCTGTAAATCACAGTACTGTTGGATGCTTGATCAACCATTTTAAGGAGACTGGAACTGTTGCTGACCATACACAAAGCAGGTGTGAGAAGCAGATAATAGGTTAATTAAATAATTAAATTGTTTTATTTAATGTCAGAAGGTCAAACCGGAAAAAAATGATGACGTGGGAAAAAACCCACATGTCTTATATCATTCGATTTCTTAACTGACAAGACAATTGAAAGTTGGTTTACTTTAAACAATTATTACTAAGGTTGCAAGACAAATCTTGACCTTAAGTTACCACCAACCATTTATTCTGAATGTTTGACAGCTGTTATTAATTTTATGAGGTAGAATGAGTAACAATCCGGATACACAAAAGTAATAAATTTGTCGAAATGTTTGATTTTTGACAATTAACATAAACAACACCCAGACCAAAATCAAACTTAGAACACATTACATCATCCGATGCATTAGTCAGCTCCCCTGAAATGGGTATAAAGAGGGGTTGAACGCGGACTACAGGCGGACATCAACCAGATACCCTGGCCCACCATACATTACGGCGACTACCTCTGGACCAAAGCAGCCCTATCCGCCAGCTCTCCGACTGACCTCCGATACTCTGCTAGATCAGCGAATGTCTTCAGCGTTCCATGCACAGTGAGTAATCATCATGAGATATTAACTTGGTTTGTTTGTAAACTCTCTCTCGTTCTCTTGCCTAGTTTTAAGTTAGCTAGTAGTAACTCTGGATAGGGAAACCTAACTTGGTCAGACATCAACCAAACGGTCACGTGCTAATTAACAGTTGTCAGCCGATACAAGTATTTACTGTTAACTTGGTATCTTATATTTGTACTCTAGAATAATTGTAATTAGAATTGTATCTATGTGTTTATTAAATGTGTTGTTTTATAATTTACTGTTGTCATCCTTAATTTAAGTACGGCAGACACCTTATCCCGACCTCACCAACCCTCCCCACTACTCTAATCGCCCTCCTACAACCATCCTGACAAGGAAGTCGATAAGTGGGGTCAAGCTCACCACTTAACCCCCTTAGTTCTCACACAGGCAATCAAAAAATGCAACTGGCAAGGAGGTATCTACAATGGTTTTGGCAAAGATTCTTAGCAGCCCCAAAAAATCAGGCCTGTATAACAGCTGAGTGGGGTCAATTTGAACACCTAGAAGACCTATGAGAGTAACTCTATGGTGAATAACTTAGGGACCACCATGTACAAAATAGTAATTTAATCTTTGTCCATTGTGAAAAATGGTTATTTTCCACAACATGTTTAGCAAATACAGTAGAGAGTCGAAAATCGGAATCAATTGGGGACTGGGGTTGTTCCGATTAGTCATTTGCTCCGATTACCCATTATGTACGAAAAAATACATTAACCTGTCTGATGTTCAAATTTTTCTCCATTGCGCGTCGCTTCGTGTTGAATTTTTCTCCGTTGCGCGTCGCTTCGCATTGAATTTTCGTCGATTTTAAGCCTAACGAAAATTTTTATAATAATAATCGAGGCTATTGTATCGTTAAAAATTATTTCTTTATTTTGTACAAACAAAATAAATATATTGAAGAATATAAAAACATGAAAATTATATTTTAGAAGTAAATCTAGTATCAAAAACGTTCGATTCAGCACGACACAGTCCGACTGAAAATCGTTCTGATTACCGGCGTTCCAATTAACGACTCTCTACTGTATTGTATTTATTCTATATTGTTTATCTAAATATCAACACAAAATTTATATTTATGCAAAAATTTCATATAAATATAAATATAATTACATTAGTTTAAAGTTTGTCGATTAAAACTGTTAAAAAATTATAAGTTAATTTTTTATAAATATTTAATTAAACTATATAAATATTAATACCCTTTAAAAAATGTATCATCTTCTTTACTTTTTGTCATTTCAGTGTATATATAGTAATCAGAAACATCACATAAAGCTTTTAGCATTAATACAATAGGTACAAAGAATAATTCTCTTCCATAGGAAAATTTCAGTTGTGCTGTTCCATTTGTTAAATAATGCAAAACCATTTCCTAAAGTAAATAAATTTCAAATTCAGTCCAATTATTTTAATATATTTATAAAATTAATTGCAAATAACAAAACAAAATTTGTTTTTTTAACTAAAGTTAAAGCTAAATTTTTCTATAATTTAATTCATTTTATTCCTGGTTCCAGCTGCATTCCTACTGATCTAATACTATATAATCAAAGGATAATTCTTCTATAAAGATTTATAAAATAATATTTTGTCAAAACTGTAAATTTAAATCTGTATGTAAATCTATTTTTTATATATCATCAAATAACTGCACAATCTCTTTCTAAATCACTATAGTATTTACTTATATTCTTTCTATATTTCCTTTTAATCAAAGACTGTTACATAGAAATGATTATTGCCAGTAGTGAGATGTTACTGTAATAAGATATTACATTTGTAAGTCTTTTATTACAATATTTAAATTCAAACTGAATATTACAGTTTTCCAAAATTTATTCAAAAACATTTATGGAAAAATTTGTTTTTGTTTATTTTTTATCTTAATCATATAAAATTTAATGTGAAAAATTCATGTAAAAATTATTTTATAAAAATACAGAAAGTGCTCATGGATATTGTTATCAGTAGTATAATATCAGAATCGTCATGTCTCAAAACAAATATTTCACTTATTGTAATCAGAAGTTTGCTTGTAATCATTATTATGTCACTAATAATAAGTTTAAATTTACGTAAATTGTTAACAACAGCCAACTGACCAAACGTAATAATATACATAAGTAATCCAAAATCCAATTTTTTAAGTAAAGCCAAACAATCTGCCATACTATTGTGAGATGGTGGCCTGATTGCCTACCTCTAGTCAAATTACTTTACATCTAATTATTAAATTAGCCTTATTATTGCCTGATAATATAGCATATTATTTGACTGAACATAATAATGGTTATAAGCCACGTTGTTACAAAAAAACATTAGCAGAACAACCAAAATCATATTAATGGATAATTTTAATTTAAATTAAGATGTTTATGCAAATCTTAATATATTAAATGTTTTAATCTTTTACTCAACACTGTATATAATTCTGTATTTAACAGCAAATATTAAAATTTCAGCAAGAAAAATAAGAACATGATTTACAAGAGAAACTGAGCCATGAAAGATAATGAAGTTGAGTTAGCATTAAAGCTTTAGTTTAGTGATGTTTTTGAAAAAAATGCATTTGTTAATGAGTCACTAAACTAATGCATCCTAAAGCAGAGGAATTAACTAAACATATGAGAAAGAAAAATTTTATTGCAATCAATAAATTGTTAAACAACTAGAGAAAATGAAAAAACATTGTGTAAATCCACTCAGGATGAGAAAAGTTCTGATTCTGTGAATTTGTTAGCTTAATTGTGGATAAAGACCAAATAGCTAAAAATTGTTATTGAATGTTCACCAAATACAATGCAGACATAATATCCCATTATTTTCATGCAATGCTTGATCATACTTATATGCTCAAACATAAAACAGATAAAGGATTTAAATCACTGAAAGAATGTATTATGGTCTTTGCTGTGTTAATATGCAAGTCCATAGGCAAAGACTTCTAGTGACTAGAAAAATCCTAAATATTTTAAGTGTGTGAAATATTTACTGATGAATTACTGTTCAAATACAAATGCCTGTATGACAACTGACATTTTTAAGAACTGGTTATTTAAATGGAATATAAACTCAAAATAAAAGATTGTTTTATTAATACACATTTGTAAAACACATTCATACATTAACAATGTGTTATTAAAAACAATAAAATAATATTTTTTCCTGTAAATACCAAGAATGTAAAGTCATGAAGTCAGAAGCAAATTTGTTACTAAAGAAGTCAGAGTTGGTAAAAATGGACTGACTCCAACTCTGATTCTTGTTTTTTATTATGTACTTTATATTAAGCCTCTAATAGGTGCATTAATCTCCTATCTTGCATTATAGGAGTCTCCTGTAATGCAAGATCTTATTTTATGATGATTCTACCCCTATTTTTGTGTATCATGAGTACATGTCACTTGTATTTGTATCTGTATTTGGTATTGTAGATAGTGTTCTTCAATTTATTTACTAATGATTTAAATTTTAATTCATAACAAAAATAAAATTAACTATAAAAAAACATAAAATAAGTATTCTAAGATTCTAATAATGATAATTATTTTATTAATTTTAATTATAATAATACATGTAAAATTTTTACAAATGTAGACTTACAGTAGCTGTTTGATCTTCTCTAACACAGCGAATAGAAACACCATATTCTGAGAACATCTTTCCTCTACTTTTCCATGATGATCTAGCCAATGAAAGTGGCTAAACAAAAAAATTCAATTAATAATTATAATATGAAATAAAGGAAAACTGATTTCTGTTTGTATCCTTGTCTACTTTGGACTTTGTTTATTAATAGAAATTATTACACTGGTATAGTTTCTGTTTAGCAAATATGGGAGATCTTAGTCAAAAACTCAAAACAAAATATCTTTATTTTCACCTGCACATTGTTTTTGTCTTTCAGAACTGAAGGCCCCTCTTCAGCAGGTTTACAATATTATTATTACAATAGTCAATAAAGAACCTAATATTATTGTAAACCTGCTGAAGAGGTCCCAAACACAAAAACAGAATGTACAGGTGAAAATAAAGAAAAAACAGATAAGTTTTGATTTTTTGACTAAGATATCCTCTATTTGCTAAATGGAAACTACACTAGTGTAATAATTCCTATTAATAAACAAAGTCCAAAGTATACAAGGATACAAACAGAAATCAATAAAAGTAAGGACATAGAGGCAAAAAGAATTAAATAAAAGAAAAGTTTAAAGTGAATCCAAACTTAATGAAATATATATATAAATTTCATTAATAAAATACATGTTTATTACACATTATTAGTAAAAACATATGTTCGGGTTCAAATTTTGTCATTACCAAGTGAAGCTATATAACCCTCTTATTGTTCACATGTACAGTATATATACAGTCCCCCTTTGTCTTTAGACCATATATCTCTTTTTACTTTATGGTTTGGGAGTATCAGTGAATTTGGAAAAAGCTGTGTAGCTATTGTATGAACAGGTGCTCCCTTACTTATAAACAGGTTAGGTTCCTGATGTTTTGTCATAAGAATAACCACTTATTGTTAGTGTTTGATCCTTCAATGTACTTAACAGAATGTGTTACACTCATTTATCTGCTTGCTACTGCTTACAGCCAGTGTTTCAAACAGTGTTTTTTCACCTAATGCATTTAGTTTATAATGTCCAGTTTAGTTTCTGTCATAATAGAGCAACACTTCTTGCATTTATCTCTACTGCTAGATTTATTATTACATTTTGAAGCACTAATCATAAAATTTTATAAAATTTGCAAACAACAGTGAAAAATACTGTTACTATGACATTACCAACTTCAACACCACCTCATGAGCAGCAACAAAACCTTGAAATTAGCATGAAAATGAAAAATGACAATACACAATAGAAATAAGTACACACATTATTTATTACTGGCAAAAAGCTGATTTCAATGCCACCTTACAAGCAGCAAGAGAACTTCAGAATCCATGTAAAATTTAATTTTAGATAGACAGTCAAATTGTTTGTAAGTCAAAGTTTTTAAGTGAACACTCATAAGTAGGGGAGACCTTGTACAGTACATTATGTAAAAATATATGGCCAGGACAAATTAAACATTACAAAAAACATCCTTAAAAAGATTCTTCTACAAATAATAACATCTTAAGCCCAATGAGTTTATAATACATCACTAAACGATCGCCTAAATATCAGCTACAATATGGCTAGTTTAGATTCTTCTAAGACAATACATACAAATGTGTCTTTATTCTAATCCAGTCCTTTCAAATGCACATTTAAGGAATTAACAATTTCACAACATGGCATTAACATTTTAATTTTATATGAAGTGCCACTGCCAGAGGAATATTTTAACTATTTTACATTTAAAGGCAGACGAGCAGCCAATAAAGAAAGATTGACTCCACCGTGAAATTGTTAATTCCTCAAATGTGTGTTTGAAGAGACTGGATTGGAATAAAGACATATTTGTATGTATTGTCTTAGAAGAATCTTTTTAGATTTCTTTGTAATTGTAATTAAGTCTTAAACTTACTAATAAATGTAAACATTTATATCAAACAACTAATTTTAGAAATTTTTCAAGAAATTAAATGAAATAATTTTTTAAAATATTGAAAATAGTTTAAACTAATATAAAAATAAGAATGCTAAATTTTGTTAAAATTAATTATATCAACTGTAATTTAAAAAGAATAGTTCTGATGTATTTTTAGAATAATACACTAAATTGATGATTCAAATAATTTACTATTAAAGAGTGTGTTATCTGTTATCAAGTTAAATTATATATTTACTTAATTATTAAACTGATTAAAAAATTTGTTAGCACAGTGTTGAGAAATTAAACTGACTACATCAGCATTAGCAGAAAGTGTCACTCAAGACTATAGGATATAATAATGTGTAGGGGGCTGATATTAGATCAGACTAAAACCTTGTAGGATTCATAAAACAACTTTAAAACAAGTCAGCAGAAAAAATAACTGTCCATTTGTAGTAAAGAAACTAAAAGATTGGTCTGTTATCAATCAGTATTAACTCAAAATCAGAAACAATTTGAATTACTACAGGATTAGTTCTTTGATCTTTATAATTTTTGATAACAAATATTTTGATGTTTTAAAATTTTCTGAAAAGTTAGAGGCTATTTGAGATATTTACAAATATTTTTTTTGTACAAATCTTATTTAAAACAAGTCGAAAGGCCCGATGAGGCATCAGGGCATACTAAATTACAAATAAAAATAATAATATACTATAAAAATATAAAATAATTTATATTATTAATTTAAATAATAGCTAGGGGTGCCTCTAGTGGCTGTTTTTGGCATACCGTGACAGAAAGAAAGAGACCACCCTTTTTTTTTATATAGTAGATAGTATGTGTAAAATATAGGGTCTTCCAAAAAGAATACTACCATTTTAAATTACTGTAATTATGTTAATTATTATCTGAGAAGTATGCAATGTACTGTACACCAATTAATAGAATAACTGTTCAAGTTTTATCTCCCATCTACAGTACATGTTCTGCAGTTTGTAAGACAAATCACTTATCATTATGTAAAATAAGTAATCTCAGAAGCTGTAGCATTCTGGTTACTTGAGAGGAGTGACAACAGATATGTTGTAGTTAGCCTAGGAGAATTTGAGTATCAGATGAATGTGCGCTGTATGACCATGAGGTGCACACATTGAGAAATTGTAATAGGCAAATGTTAAACTTTGACAGTTTTCCAAATGTTTTAATGTACATTACAACATTCTTGGATAATATTTAACATAATTACTATAATTTAAAATGGCAAAATTCTTTTTGGAAGATCCTGTATATATGCTTTCAAAAAACTTTACACAATATTGGTAAATGTTAAGTATTCCATATTTGAAAAATCATTCAATAAATTTCTCATAAATTTTAGTGTGTTTTTAAATTGACAATAAAATATTTAAACTTCAAAAATATGAATCAGTCAAAGTTAAATTATATCTCACTCTTTAATAAATTCTTGGATAAATTGAAAACTTTTAGAAATAAATATAGTTTGCTTATTGTTAATATGTTTTTAGAATATTTAATTTTATAAATATTATAGAAAAACAAATTAACCAATACTTACATAATTTCTACGCTGTACAAGTAAAAGACGCATTATTTTTTCAATTCCATTAATAATGAAATAACCTCCAAATTCCTAGAATATTATTTATGATATTTATTATTAAAGAAAATTAAATAGTAAAAATATAAATACAAATAACGAAATGAATATTTTAGAAAAAACAATGTAATATATAAATTTGACTACTCATATATGAAGAATTATGTATGAGAAACCAAACAAAAGTTAAAAGTTAGATTTAATGAACATATTTATGCAGTTAAAAATAGTTTGCAATCATCAGCAGTGGCTAAATATTGCCTTCAATCTAACTGTTACATTAACAGAGAGTCACTGAAAATAATAAAAGCAGTTCCAGAACTATTAAAAAAGAAATTATATTAACATCTCAAAGTAATTAAAATTCTTGAAGAGGATTAATGATAATACAGGCTTTAAAATGGATGAATATTGGAGTTCTTGTTTTATTAATAATAGTTTTAATATTATATATTTTTGATAATTTTTAAAATTTGCAATGTAATCTTTCAATGTTTTTGACAAGCTCAGATGTCACTATGTGCCTCACAAACTCACTATAAGGATGTGTAAATATCAGAGTGTCTGGTAGTCTTTATAATTGCCTTATTGTATTGTCAGAATGATTTTAAAATGTTTAAAAACAATGGTGCATACATAATGGAACAAAAGTATATTTTTAGTTTTAAAACAATTTCTTTTATTTCTCTTAAAAATCGCTATGAACTTTCCAAACAAACCAATAAAATACCTTCTCTTTGAGTAACCAACCTATAGTGCTGTGGTTCTCAATCTTTTTGAAGTCAAGAAATGCTAAACTTTGACATTTTTTTCCATGGAACACTTACAATACACCAGCTTTAAAGCAGGGGTAGCAAACCTTTTTTAAATCACGAGCACATTTGGTCCAGTATATGACGTCATTGGCGTTTGCTGATTACATTCCCATACAAAAATTATTTTACATTCTATTGACTTTGTTTTTGCAACAATTTTTAATTGAATATTTGATTTTTTGCAGAACACTTTAAGTGGCTTTACAGAGCACCAGTGTTCCACAGACCACGGCTCAAGAACCACAGCTACAGTGAACAAGTCAAAGTTATATTGATATACAACACTGTACATATCAGGTAATTCATGAGACAGCCAGCTTTCAGTAAAGATCAGTAACTTATAATTATCATTTAGTAATGACAGGAAGAAATCACATTTGTTTCTATAAAGAGTATATTTAAAGGAAGATCTTTACTTCCAATGTGGATGTTATTAATCAATGAGGCAGTGCTATGAGAGAGTCAGATCAAGAAGTAATAATAATAATAATAAAGAAAATACTAATCTATAAGAATTAAGATATATAAATATTGTATAAAAAATACAGATGAGATATCAATTGAAGTCTGAAATTCAAGCACAAAATTAACATGATGATGGTGAATCAATCTTTAAATGAGCTTGTAACAACCCCATTATACCAGTGCAGGGAGTTGTGCAGTTCAGATGTACAGATTCTTGAGGTGAAAAAAATAAAATAGCTATTGACTAAAATTATAATTAATTAAATCAATTCATTTATTTTACTTTCAAAACAATCAATTTTATTTTTCAAAATTTTCCTTAAAAATATTTAGCATTATATACTGAAGAAACAAATACCAGTAAAAAAAATGATTACAATATTTTTTAAAAAGTAATTATCTAATTTTTAATAATAGTAAAACAAAAAAAATGATACTCACTTCTTCCTCTTCTCCTTTTTCAATTAATTGTTTTGGTGTTAATTTGGAAAGATTACACACATTTGACTATAAAAAGTTCAGCAGTTTTTGTATTTATAAAATGCAAAATATTTTAATAAATGTTTAATTTTCAATTAACTCACTTTAACCATTATTGGAATTTCTCCAATATTTTTTGTAACAACATCTTGAACAATTCCATTTTTACTCCATTGGAGAGAGACTTCAAGTTTACTTTTATATGTAATTCCACTTGCTCTACACTAAAAATATTTAAATTTTTATTATAATATAAATTTAATTAATTTCCATCATTTAGCCACAATTATTTAATATTAAATAATTGCGGATAAACAGTGTTTTTTTATTATGTTCTTAGTTAAAATTAATTTAGTTAATATTGTAGTTTAGAAATTAATTAAATAGGAATATCTATATATTCCTATTGAATTTAAATTTAATTTGTAAAAAAAACATGTATTTTTGTATGAGAATGAGAATTTAAAACTTATTTTACAGACAAATACAACTATGAACTAACTGAAAGTTGTGGCAATGTTAAACAAATTTTATTTCTTCTTGTTGAGAGAGAGATATACACAAATATACTTTTCAAGAGTATTTTCACTTAATATATGCAGGCCTCTTCAGTTGCAACTTTAAACAGAAAGAACAGAAACATTCAAAGAACACATCATTTCATTCTTAACAAATATATGTTCAAATTATACAAACACACTTTTCATATGTTTCCAGCATTAACTTTACACACTGAACAAATGTTTTTGGCCTGATTTACAGGCCTGCCTCAGGTTAGAAGCCATCCAACAACAAAACAGATAACTCACTTTTAGATGTTTGTATAATTTAACCAAAAATTCCAGCTTTTAGAAGACAGTTAAATTAAAGCTATGTTGTCCAAATGTTCTTGTTGTTTGAAGGTGTGACTGAAAAAAAACTTGCTTATATTGGACAAAAGTACTCTTAAGAAGTTTACTTGTTATTATATCTCTTGAAGAAGTAAAATTTGTTTAATGTTGCCACAACTTTTGATTAGTTCATGATCATTGCAGGCTGAAGTTTCAACTTTGTTTCCATACAAAAAAAATTGAAGGTATAAAAAGTCAGACAGCTTTTATCAGTAGTTATAAAAATATTTTCAAAAAACTCAACAACATAATAACAACACAAAAAACTAAATTTAAAGTTTGTATACATTGAATATAAATAAATAATAAATGTAGATAGAATACTGTATAGTTTAAATAAACATGTGCGCTCAGTGCTAAATATAAAGTATCAGGTATCCAATGCAAAATAATAAACAAAATCAAAACTAAATAACTTATATAAAATATTATATTCCCAACAATTACAAAACAAAATCACCTATATAAAATCATAACCAGATAAACCAAAACTCAAGTACAATACATTCCACACTAAATATCAGTTTGAATGTTTTGCTAAGTGAAAATTTTGGAAAAAGACACAAATCCATAAATCCAGTGATAAACTTTTTCTCTGGTTGATCATTAGATCTGTCATTGCAATGCTCAATTTCTTGGCAATTTTAAGAGAGAATCCTTTTTATCTAGTTTCACCACTGAATCCTGAATCAATTTTAATTCAACAGTCATGCTTAAAGCTCATATCTAGACCAAGGACTGGGTAAATCTTACCTTTTCTTGGATCAGTACAATGTTTATGTTTGCAGTGTTTGCAAATACCAAATACTATTGATATCTTATAAGAATGAAAAGAAAATCTATTGCATGGCTGTATTCAAGATGTCAAGTACAGTGGAACCTCGCTTGATGAGCACCTCACACAACAAGCATTTCGCATAACAAGCAAAACAAATTGTAAAAATTTGCCTCGCTTAACGAGCGATATTTCACATAACAAGTGACGAGGAGAGGGAAAGTCCCAAATTGAGCGCATGCAGCATGCTCCATCAGTCTGTGTTTAGCACTCGTTCCACTAGCATCTTAGTGTTGTTTGTGATCACATATTTTTCCAAACTTGTGTTCACATATATTACTTATAAACATGAACAACCATAGCCCATTATATAATAAACACACCAAACAATATGCCAAATTCTTGGGTCATTAAATTTAATGGCTGATTCCAAATTAAATTTTAGAAACATCTGAATTAAAAATTCACTATTTATAATTATTAAATTTAATACGAGATGGAAACATAATAATTGCCTATCTCTAGTCAAATTAATTAATTTCTAATATTTAATTATAGCATTTACATAACTCAAGAATTTGGCATATCGTTTGGAGTGTTTATCAAACATATTAGCTGTGATTTTTTTTTTTCTGCAAATCAAATTCTCATTCCAGGATGGTTCATTCTGTGCTAGAAGAAAAGATGATGATAATTCACACTCCTTAACAGTGTATATTGTACAATTTTTTTTGAATAAACATTATACATAAAATATTTGAGCATTTTTTGGCGTGGAATGCATTATCACATTTCTATGGGAAAAATTGTTTTGCTTAACGAGTAAGACTCTGGAATGAATTATGCTCGTTAAGCAAGGCTCCACTATATATTCGAATTTTCAGTTATTTTTAGAATGTAAAACTTATTTTAAAAATTAACTGAAAAAAATTTCTTACCTCAGAAGGATATAATTGTAATGATACTGCATGTAAATTATTAGCTCCACATATATTGGGATAACCTATAGAAGCATCCTTTAAAAACAACATAAACCTTAAATATATTAACTGCAAAATATTTAAACTTTTTAAAATATAATTACAATTAAACAGAAATTTACAATTAATTTTTACATATTTCTAAAATTAAAAGAACTGCAACACTTCTTGCTTTTGCTCAAAATAATTAAAATTTATCTTTCTTACATTAGACAATCATTATGCACATCACTCATCATGAGTACATACAAAACACAGAACTGATGTAAAGATGAAAAAAAATATAGTTTAAAAAAATATAAATATATATATTTTAAATATATATATATATTATGTCACAGCTTATGTGGGTGAGTGTGTGTACTGCAGCTAAAAACTTCTGCATTGCATTAGTTCTTTGTTTTGTATAGCACAAATTCACATAACACGGCACTTTTTCAAAACATAACTACCATGTTATACAAGGAATGCCAGTATTTAATTTCGGAATGCTCAAAGTTTCTGCTTTTAAGTTTTGTTAGCACCAATTTGGAATCAGAAAAAATGTTTCTTAAAGTTTCAAAGCATGTGAAACTACCTTAAAAACTACAATCTGAAAAATTGAGGTGTGATTAGAGCATATCTACATTGGATAGTTTTAACTTTCTTAAGACAACTCCACACATTCACTATTTGCCAACTGCCAAATAATTGTCTGTTTGTCCCCTTTGATTTGGCACATTATAACAAGCAGTTGGAAGTAACAAACACAGAATATTAGTAACAAGTAAATCATTCACACTACTTGGTACTGGCCAAATGTTTTCTCAACATTCAGTGAATAACTAAATGTGTGGTGCTGCTCTAATACACAACCAAATATTTTCAAAAATATTTTGAATAATCTGTGGCTATACAAATGACTTCACAGGAGCATAAATCCAAAAAAACAAATAGTTAAGATTTCAGAAATCAGATATTTATTTTGATGAAATATTTTTCAAGTTCTTTATTGTCTCATCTTCAAATACCCAAGTCTGTTCTGATATTAGAAATAAACCAACTTGCCATATCCTTCAAATAATTTGACAATTCATTAATTTAATTCATAAATTACAACTTAAATTTATTTTATATGTATATATTTCTCAAAATTTTTATAACTAACTTAGAATTTACTATTCATAAATTTTAGATTAAAAACATATGTTAAAAACAACTTACTTTTATCTCTAGTTTAACTCTATCACCATTTGGCAATTCATATTCAACTGGTGGAATATTCTAAGAAGTAAAAATAAAATTAGCAAAACTATTAAAATAACTTAATTTGTATAAATTGCTACTAAATAATGTTATTTTATCATTATACATGAGAAATCATTACATTACAAAGATAAAAATGTTGATTATAAATTATTTGCTACAAAAAAATGTTTTAAATGTAAACAATTAATTTATTATTACAGAATTATCATATAATCATGATAGTCAAACTCCAGCAGCTCTAGAGACCCTTATTACAGTTCCTGTATAAGGGTCTAGAAGTAATAAGAGGTAAGAGTCAAACTTTGGTGATATTCCTCTCTATATATAGTGTGGGGAACCCGGGGTAGAAGATAATTTCTACCACTTAATTGACAAGTCCATAAGACTTGCCCGCAGAGTCGTAGGATGGCTTAAAATATATAATGTTGCCTGAATCTCTAAATTAGTTTGACCGTCAGGACTGACACCAACCTAAATATAGTGTTAGGCACGCTAATAAGTAGATTCAAAGATTTTTCCGAGTGGGAGGGACCGTAGGATAAGATGTTGACATGGAGCTGAATTCAGAGATGAGACCATTATTAAATAACAAACAAAATTTAATGAGAACTAACAAATATAATACAAATATATATCAAGAGAATAATAAACCCTAACTTCTTCGCATGAAAGAGAGTTTATACATATAAAATTGTATACTATCTAGACTTGTATGACTTGCATAGATTCTTGGTCAGCAATGTAACGTTGATGCAATGGGAAAACTGCAGTGTACGATTAGTGAGGAGGCTGAAGATCTTGGCGGGAACTGATAGTGCACAAGTTAAATATGTGGATGAGGGATTCTTTGGATGACGACCGTCTTCTTATGGCAAATCTGTTACTTTTGTAGACTGCCCAGAAAAGCAAGAAAACTACCTTTTTATCAGGCTCTCTGACCAATAGCATAAAATGGATCCACGGTTACAACGGGATGTACAATGATGTGTAGAGGGGGTAAAAATACAGATGGTGGTCAGAATTGCAGATAAGGTCCTGTGGGAAAGGAAGTTGATTTCTTTTTTCTTGAAAAACAACTAATGTAACTTCCTGCTGAGAAAAAAATACATAAGAAATAATGTAAATTCTCACGTTAATTAATTTAATAAATCCCAAATCTCACATATAACCATCCCTGTCATATAAACATAGATCCAAAAATTGTTTTAAGAAACTAATTTTAATAAGTAATGTGATAATTTTTCACAGTAATACAGAATTTACATTGGCATCTTATGCTACTAGCATGATTTTCAAAAAAAAAAAAAACCTCTAGGAGGAGTAAAATTTATCATCATAACTTGACAGTGCTGCTGGTGCCAATGTTGTCATGTCATGCTTTCATCAAAGACTAAAACATCAATCTCTAATGCATTCCAATTATTTTTGATAACATTTATATTTAGAGACTTTATTGATCAAATCATATTTCAATCCCCATTACTTTATAAGTTTTAGTCCATCAAGCAAATTCTGCATGGACAGAAAATAAAGTCCATTTAAATTAATTCTGAATATACAGCAAATTCAATAGTTAGGAAGCAAGATCCTAGAATTTTATTAGTTCTTTTTAGCAGTGCAAGAGGATAATGTGATTAGTATCATATCCTGGCCACTTATTTCTTGGGATTATTCCTAAATATCCAATACAAAGACATACAGTTAGTTGAGAGAGCCAGGCCACACTTAAAGACATAGCCTGAGAAGGAAAGGAAAAAAGGAGGAAAAGGGGGGTATGGAATAAAGTGGGATAGAGGGAAGGAAGAAGAGGAAAGTCATTTAGCATAACCAAAAATGTTTGTGATTTGAAATTAAAATATGTTGCTGGAATTTAAAGCACCATGTATAACTTTTGTACTTTATTTTGTGATATAAACTTAACATATTTTTCTGGGAGGGAGAAATGAACTTCATGAGGCATTAAGGTAAAAGTCTTACCTTAATGCCTCATGAAGTAAGGATGGACTTTTACCAATATTAATTAGCTAACTTTATTTTAATGTCACGTGTAAGCTTATATTTGAATAATTACATGCATCAATCAATCACAACATTTATCAATACAGCTATCGGTTTAAATTTCTTTAGTCAAATTAAGATTAAATTATAACTCACTGTTTAAAATAATTTAACATTTAAACTTAAACTTATTACTTGAAATAAATAAATTTTAATAAATTACCTCAATCGCTTTATAAAGTCCTAATCTTGTGATAAAATTGAAGGATTCTATATGGGCTCTACTTACATCTTGAAGTAACTGAAAATAATTAAATTATACTACTGTAGAAATAAAATTTTATGGTAAAATAA
This sequence comes from Centruroides vittatus, assembly GCF_030686945.1. Taxonomy (NCBI): domain Eukaryota; kingdom Metazoa; phylum Arthropoda; class Arachnida; order Scorpiones; family Buthidae; genus Centruroides; species Centruroides vittatus. The sequence continues at coordinate 1,547,508 of NW_027122173.1, forward strand.
TACATCGTTAAAGTAGAAAAGTGTATATTATCAAATATTATAACATCTTGCAAGTTATTGTTAAGTATATAACTAACGAAATGGAAATTTAGCAATGTAATACCTTATATTGTGTTTCATTCGGTTTCCAGAAATCTTGCTTTTGAACATTTTTCAAACTTGGATATAAAGGAATTTTATCCCATAGTGTCTCTTCCATTTTCAATAAGCCTTTGCAGTTTTCAACGAAAAAACTCGACTTTTTCGCATTGAAATTTGAACAAAATACACGTGGTTAATGTCATAAACTAAACGTGGAGTATGGACAAGTTGCCAGCTAAAGCCATAAATGATATAACATCAAAAAAATTTAAAACCGATTAATTAATCATTTTAAATAATAATTAATTCTTTGTTACATTTTTAAACCTAACTTTAATAAAAGTATTCATTTTTTAATTAGTGTGTTTTTATACATTTTTAACTATTCACTTTTTTTATTATTTTTTCGGTCGTATGGCCCCCAAAAATGCTTTTTTTTAGCAAACCTATTACGGGTTCGGCCAAGTGAACGATGAGTCGGCCGGATGGTGAGGAACGTGACCCGACATAACCGAAAAATTCCTGATATTTTTCAACCCGTCCGGATTCGATTCCGGATTCCCCTTAGCGGTAATTTTAACCTCTTAGTCATTTGTCCATAGAATGAATACAGTTTTTTACGGAACAGTGAACGCGTATCTGATTTCAACTTGGACTAAACGAAACTATTCTACGAGTTTTTAATAATAATGAAATTAGTTTTGATTATTTTAAATTTATAAAAATATTTGAAAATTTTATATTTTATTACAGTTTATAATTATTTTTTCTGTTAGTAATCTATAATTATGACAAATATATAAATTGTAAACAATCAAAAAACTTTTTATTTATTACTATACTCTTGAGAGTAATGCGATTTCATGTGTTACTTCCTCTATTCCGTTTGCACATACAGGGGAATAATGTTTTCTATTCGTTGGTTCCATTCGGTGAAATATATTCTAGATAGTTCCTCGAAACAGTTCCAACAATTCCAGTTCTAGAAGTGGAACTGGATTGCCCACCGAGATCAAATATCTTGGACACGTCATCGGCTCAGGGAAGCATCGAACGGACCTGATAAAGTGTAAGTCATCTCATAGTTACCCGTACCCACGACCAAGAACAACTAAGGAAGAGTCTTTGGTTTATGTAACTAGTATGGAGAGTACTGTACATACCGACTACGCGACAGTGGTCTACCCACTCACGGAACTTACTAAAAGAAAGGTTCCGGATAGCTTGCCTTACTTGTTAGACAAAAATTTATGATAGTGCATTCCGTCTTCTTAAAACAGCCTTAATGCAAGCACCAGCATTTTATACACCAGTAATTGAACAACCTTTTATAATTCAAACCGATGCATCGCAAATTAGAATTTCTGCCTGCTTATGACAGTGATTTTAGGGAAAGATATATCCAATACCCTATGCCAGCCAAAACTTGACTCAGACCCAACAGTCATGGTCTACCATCACTGTTGGGTCATAAAAGTGCACAGCAATCATCGAAGTTGCAGCGTTGGGCATTGGCACTACGAAAGCACAATATTAACGTCAAACATTGTCTTGAAGCTCAGTTGAATAATGTTGACGGTCTTTCGAGACTTCTTTAAGGAATGGAAGACAAACTTGTATTTTTGACATCGTTAGTAAATTTCCTCTTCAGAGAGAATTGCAAACACATGGATATTAGTATGCGACACAATTTATGTGTTTGTTTGGAAGGAACCGCCAAATATGTATCGTGTGTGTTGTTGGTATGGAAATTCTTGGGAGCTCAATTCTGATATTTCTTTTTTGGGGAGGTTTAGTCCAAATCCGTGTTTGGGTTAGCATCCTAACACTTATCTTGCGGCGGGGGTGTAAGTGATATCAGAATTTACTCCCCGATTTATGACTGGAAACGCCCGGAGGTCAAGGAATAGGAATGAGGAATTTGAAAGGAGACAGTTGTGAAGGATGTTGAAAAAAATGGGAAAAGAGAAAGTACAGAAAAAAGCTGTTGAGGACAGACTTTTTGGGGGGGGGGTTCTGTCGACAAAGACAAAGGAATAGGAAGATTTCGTTTTGTGGAATGGAATTGAGCTCCCATAATGCATGTCCTGTACCAGTAGTCAATTAAAGATTATTGTTCTATTATAGCGGTGTGGTATTCGTGGGACAACGAACCTACAGGGGAGGGAATCCACGGTTACACGTGGGATCCTTACACCCATGGATATGCCATTTCAATTTAAGCGGCAACAGTTTCCAGTAAGATTTGCCTTTGAGATGACTATAAACAAAGTGCAAGGACAATCATTAAAAGTGATTGGAGTTAACTTGGAAAGTCCATGCTTTTCTTATGACCAGCTATACGTAACTTGCTCTAGAGTCATAAGTTCTGAAAAATATTTGTATGTGTGCCAGAGGGAAAAACAAAAAATATTGTTTATCAAAACGCTCTACAAAATTAACAAGTGTAAATGTATTGTATATAATAGAAAATTATATACAATACCTCTAGTTTTAGATTGTTAGAAAATTAAACGTAAGAGTTGATTATTTATAAGGTATTTTTAAGGAATAAAAGTAAATTCAAAATTATATATAAATCTTTTATCTTTGTCCTAAGTAGTAGTAATAAAGCTAGTATTAAATAAAATAGAATTAAAATACAGCAGGTAAAATTTAATAAAGGTTTTAATCAATTACATTTAATGCTAAGTATAGATAAGAGAATTAAATACGCATATCCGTGTATATTTTTCATATCTTAAAAAAAAATTATATAATGTATTATTTATAATATAAAGTTACATATTAAAAAGTTCTCAACTGTAGTTAAAATTTATCAGTTTTTTAATTAAAATAGAAGTTTGAATAAAAATAATGAAGTTTTTAATAAAACTTTTAATCAATTTATAAGTTAACTAAATGTCTTTTATTTGTTATGTTGTGTAATAAAATTTATTAATCAAGTAAAAAAATATTTAAAATTATTTAGCATTCTTTATATAACAACATTTATTAAAAACTGAAACAATCTTCTTATTTTCTTCAGTTATTCTTAGAAATTAGTAAAATCTGCAAAGAATGAGAAACGTTTAAAATTTGAAAAATTAATTTTTACTTATTCATTTAAATATTATATATACAGTAGACTCCCTGTAACACAGATTCATATAACACGGAACGTATCTACCGTGTTATAGGGGGTCTACTGTATATATATACAGTAGAGCATCGATTATCCGACCCCCGATCAACCGTCATATCGGTTAACCGACCGCGTTCTAGTCGGCAAATTCAAATGTCCGCTGGTGATGTGGCGCTACAACATTTGGCTATGTCTCGGCTACTTTAATATTATTTTTGTTAAATTTTTGCGTGTTTTAGCTGGCAACACTGGCTCGACCATGAAAGAGAAGCCAGTATTTAAACCAGGCTTAATTTTCAATTTTTCCATTATTTCTGTATTTTGTGCAAAATAAAGAAATAATTTAACGATGATTATTATTTAAAAAAAATTTTGTTAGGCTTAACATCGATGAAAATTCAACGCGAAGTAGGTTAATAGCGATATACTAATATGCTTATTACGTGGGATATACTAATATACTAATACACTATACTAATAATGTATTTTTTCATACTTCTCGGTTATCCATTTTTTCAGTTATCCGACCAACCTCAGTCCCCATTGAGTCGGATAATTGATGATCTACTGTAATTATTGACCAATATTTAAATGTTCCTTATATATATATAAGAATTAAGATTTGAATTATCATTGAATGAATTATATTAAAGAAAAGAAAATTCCACTAAAAATCTCTCTTTGTTTTGGAATAAGTAAAAGTAAATATATTTAAACCTTAAAATATTAAAAATTAAATGAATAAAGTACAAATATTCCCTTCTTGATCCAATACGTAGAAAAAAACATCAAAGAAAATGGAACAAGATTTATGCAATTAATGATGCAAATAGGCACAACGTTAGCATTTTCTTTGATATTTGCACATCTTGCTCGTTGTTCATAAAATCGTCCAACATTCTGTCAACATTGTAACAGAAATCATTAACAGATAATAATTGATAATGATGATGATGCTGTTAACGAAATATATTCAGTATTCTTTGATCTGTTTGGTTGTTCGTCGCCACTAATTATCTTCGTGCTCTTTGAAATAGCATTAGATAATTTGATGTTAAACAATATTTTCGTTAGTCAAGTTATTTTTGTCAAATATAGCCGAAAAAATCGGCCACAAAATGGCATTCCGCCAAAACCTTATTTAATTAACGTTCGTATCTTTATCAATTATGGCCACAAATTTTTCTAAATATATCTTTATCAAATCGGCCAAATGTCATTTGACCGTTCTAGTGTTCATGTCATACAAGAGACATCTAGTTTTGGATTGTTAGAAAATAAGTCATCTTCGACAATGCCGTTTCCTAACTATAATTGTATAGATGGTTGTTTCTTAACAATTAATAAGTAAATAAAATCAACTATAAAAATTACACCAAGTTTACAACTTTTCAAGACTAAATCGCTCTTCAGTCTGCACAATAATTTTTCAGTTTTGATTATTCTAGACATCAAGCTGATTATTACTTTCCTGTCTGTTTTCAACACGGGAAAATATTAGAATTGTGTCAAATTTGACCCTCTGGATTTTTTGCAAATCTCGATATTTTGAGACCCCTGGACCCAAAAAGTAAAAACAGAAAAACGGGGAAAAATTTCGTGGATATGTATGTACCGGTACGTGTCACATCTCGAGTGAAGTCGGACTTAATGAAAATTTTACTTATTATTGACCTTTACAATTTCTTAAAAACTCAAAGGCATTCATTTCAATTCCAAAATTAATCCTTTCGCCTTTTTATAATAAATAATTAATAATATATAATTTATTTTTTAATAAAATCTCATAACATATGGCGTCATACACAATTTTATTTTAAATAATTATTAGCCAAAATAAATACATAAATAAAAATATGCATTTAGTAGATTTAGATTTTGTTCTAGGAAATTTTTCTATAAAGGGGGACAAAGTCTGGAACAACATAACTTTTGGCGAATGGAGTCGGAAAGAAGAGCATGTTGCAAACTTGAAGTCGGGAAAGTTACACAATTCGTTGCTAGATTTTTTATAAACAAAATAAAGATTTTAGTAGCAGCAGGAGTTGATAAATTCTAAATACAACTGTCTTTATGGAGAAACTGAAGAACCATTGAACCAATTACACGCAGACAGCCAAAAATGAAATCGTAATAAAGTTATCCTAGTGTTGGACTTCAGTTTAACAATACAGGCAACAGCCAGATGACCGAGCGGCAAGGGTAGTAGTCTACCGCTCTAGGGAACCCAGGGTTCAATCTGAACGGATTGAAAAATACCAGGAATTTTTTCGGGTGGAGACGTTCGGATATGTCAGGTCTCGTCCCTTACCACCGGCCGCTCATGTGGGCTGCCAAACCCATAACGGGCTTGCTTAAAAGGTTGTTTTATTGCCCGTAGGGCAGAAAAGAGTTTTAAAAAAGCCATATAGGCAGTTACATTAAGATAAACATTATTACTTTTTCTACAGTATAACTTTCATAACACATTGAGCAAACTGTTTTATAATAAACTTTTTCTTTTCGTAACTACGTGACAAACTGAAGTTCACTTTCTTAATTGCCTAAAGCTCAGTGGGCTGATTGCAAAACGCCTAAGAAATGTCAGACTGAATAGCAAATAGAAGGTGATTTTCGAATTTGCCAGGCTCATTGTAAAATGATGGCGGCCTTTATAATGAGCCGGATTTTCCAATTCGTCTACGACATCTATACCAACTCGAAGTGCCTGAAAAAAGCAGTGCTATGGTGTCCCTTTTCTTTTTCATGCCTATTTAAATTTTAATAAGCGTAAAAATACTGAAACTGCTGTTTTATTCTTTTGATCCCTATTATAACGAATTTTTCGTTTTAAAGTGAAATTCGTCTACAGAATTTGAAACTTATCCTATTAGAAATCGTTAATTCACTATATTCAAACTACGTAATGTTGCTGCCTTTGTCTTAGAGACAACACAATTATAAGATGCTGATCTTTATTTTATTTTATTTTATTTTTTTAATTGATTTTTAACATTAAAAAATGTAGATATATAGAGATAGAGCTGTAAAATGTTAAATGATATATTAACATAATTTTTTATTATTTCATACAATGTATTTTGTTTAATTCTATATTTGCAAATGACAATTATCCAGAAAAACTTTTACATTTTTTAACGATTAAATACAAATTTCAGATATAATTTTACAGTTGAGTTGATACTGAAATATCCTTAACTTTATTTTAACATTATAAAATTATTTTATAATAAATATTATAATATAATAAAACATAAAAAACACATTTATGAATGATGAGTAGTCTGCAACTTATGCTATATATAAAGATATTAAATGAATACTTACAGACAAATAGTACAATCCACAAGTAACACGTTAATAAATTTTGAGAATCAACTGAATAGTTTGAAAGATTTCTTGGAAATTTACATGTAACAAAATTCTCAAATAATTTTCCAACTTTTTCTTTCTTTGGTAAAATCACTTTAAATGCTTAAAAATAGAAAGGATAATAAATAAGTAGTGTGATTAAATTAAAAGATAATTTTTAGTACCGATAGATTATAATTATTAAACTTCTCTAGTTCATTTCTTACTATGCTCCATGTTCATCATGGATTCGGTCAGATCTGCATCGTGATCATGGCTTCAGCCATGATCACGATGCAGATCAGGGAAAAAAAACCCTTCTTATGGTGAAGGATGATCCATCACTAGTTCATCCATGAAAATTTCCGAGTCGATCCAAAAGAGGTTTAATGGAATAAGGCAACGCAGTACGGGCGATTCCCACGACAGATCACCAAGGGAATGTTTCACGAAAAGATTTTCTATGGTAAGACCTACCAGTGGTCGAGTGGATAAAACCACCACACACCGCCTCGCCAATAGGCTGGGCAGGTGGAATTTTCTGAGTTTTCTTCACGTTAGTAAAACCTAAATAAGGGTCACTTTCCCATAAAAAGACTACCCAGGTGGCATGTCGCTCATGGTCATATACGAATAAAATAAATGAAAAAATAACAATAGTTCGACTTTTATTTTATAGAAAATTAATTATATTGGAGATTTTTTCCGACCCGGAGAAAACCAAACATTCTATGGTAAACTGGCCCCTATATAGATGTTAGACACGTGAAGAAAACCCGAAAACCCATAAAACCAATAAAAACTGGTTTTGGTTTTACTACCTTTATTAGTTGAATTTTTTATACATTTTAACTAAAATATTTTTATTTTTACAGTTTTAATAATTAGTTATTTATTCCAGCTGTCACTATAATTATTTTTATTTTTACCGATATACATAATAAGGTAAGGACTGAAGAGGGAAGTAGAGCTCAAAATGAATAGCCGTTGTAAATTACAGAAAATAAATCTACTTTTTCCATCAAAAGGAGTGTTCCTGTATGATTTGTTCTCAATAGCAACTTTATGCTAAGATCCAAAAAACATACAAGATTTTACTTATTGTTAGCATTTACAGTGTTTTATATTTTGAGAGTAGAGATAAATTTTATAAAAACTCATCTCTACTCTCAAAATTCTTTACTCTCAAAATTAAGTCTTTTGATATTTTACAATAATTGAAAATATATAAAGTTTTTATACCGAAATCTCATAACAGATGGCGCCACATACAATTTTAGTTATTTAATTAATAATAAAAATGTTATTTTTAAAATAAAATCTCATAAAAGCCGGGAAAGTTACACAACTCGTTGCTAGATTTTTTTCTTTCGCGACTTAACTACAGAAATTGTTATTGTGTTGTTTCGCACAAAAGTTAATCGAATTTAAATTTATTTTGTTTTTTAGTAATTTCATTAATTTTTGTTTTATATCAATGCTTTTTAAATTTTTTTTTAAATTTAAATTTTAACATTAATTGACTTGTCGTGCTACCCAGTGTCCATAAATTGAAAATAGATTTACAATTAAAAATAAAACATCGTATTCAATTAATTTATATTATAAATTATTATTATTTTGAGCATTGTTTAAATCACTTACTTGAGTTATCAACTTCTCCCCAGAAGTAAAGAAAATAAATAAGCGAATGTGAACCAACATATCCACTTTTACTATTTAATGAAACATCGAAAGTAAAGATCATTCGTTTGTTTACGAGAACGTCAAATTGATGGTTAGTAAACTATTAAAGAAAAATTCGAGTAAAATTTTTAAAAAGAAAAATAAAATTTTGCTACTGCATAAATTTATTAAATAAAAATTTTAAAAAATATATAAAATATTAAAAAATGAAAATTAAAGTCTATTTAATTTATAAATGAAATATACTTTTTTTTTGTCCAAGAATATTTCGTCGTTTATCGAAGGATACGATTCAACACGCATCTTATCTTCTTTTAAGTGAGCACAAATTAACATCGTCATCTCATCTAACGGCTATCAATAAAAATAATATTTTAAAATTAATTACGTAATTAATTTTAACAAAATTACACAATCGATTAATAATTACAAATAATAATTATTTATTTATTAAGTAAACGATATTATGACACCAAATCGCACTACTTTCAAACCCAAACTTTAAACTTGTGTGTAAATTCTATTATTTTATACAATTCTTATTGCATGAGGTATTTCATTTTAATGCCACATTCAATTTAGTGCCAATTTCCGAAGCGAATAAACGATAGCGCTAAATCAAGTTTTGGTCGTGTTTATTTTATAGAATAATAAAATAAAACTATTTAATTTTAAGATTTTTTAGAGTTGAAAATAAATTTTAAATATATTAAATGTATTTGAATCGATTATAACATTTCATTTCTGTTTTTAGTGATAGGTTCATTAAATAAATGTAATCACTCATAAATAAATGTATACTTTTAAATTAAGGCTAAATATTTTAAAATTAATCAAATTAAAATCAAAATTACAATGTAAATGATGAATAAATAATAAATTTCCAAATACAGACCTGTTTCTTTATAATTAAAGCTGAAAAGTTCTAAAGATTCCTTAAAATAAGACCCGCGCCCAGGACTTTTTAAAAACGTTATTTTTATAACAGATTTTTATAGAATGTTTTATAATATGAAAATAATACATATTATTTTTATATTAATTTTTACAGTGTACAAAGTGATCTTAGCTAAAAAATACGTGTTCAGAACTTTCTGTAAAAAGAACTAACTTATTGAGCAAATCTCAGCTAAATTTGGTATACCCGGTATAATTTGGTATCCTGAGTATGAGGTTTCAATTTTTGCAAAAAAGTTTTACTTCAAAATTCAACCGTTAGAGCGAAATTTAGCGCTGCTGTCCCCTCACTGTGTGTATTATGTCGCTTTTTAACGAATTTCCGGTATAAAAGCAAACATTCCGATTGCAAACATTCTTCATAATTCTTCGACAGGTTACTCAGTTTAATCCTCAATTTCACATTCTACACCTGTATTCAGGGCGGATTTTAGGTGATTGGAGCGATTGGTGCCAATCAAACCCCGCGCTTGAAGGGGCCCCGCATCACGTCAAAATTTATATATTTAAAAATAGTACATGTTACAAAAATAAATATCTAGGTATATTATTATTAAAAATAAAACAACATATTTCAATATGTAAATTAACAGTTAATTAATTTTGTTATTTAAAGTTTGAGGGGCCCCGCAAAAAAAAAATTCAATCGGGCCTCGCACCTATTGGATCCTGCGCTGCCTGTATTCACATCTGTAGTTGAAATAAAATCATTGCAGTTTACTTCTTAAATCCCAAAATTCGTTAGAAAACGTACTCAATATGTATCGGTACATTAAAGAGACAGCAGGGACAGAACAGAGCCAAATTTCCCTCTAGTTGCTGAATTTTTAAATAAAATTTTACCCGAAAATCAAAACCGCATACTCGGGGCTCTATGTATAGTGTTTGGTTGATATTTACCCAATAGTTCTTTTTAGAGTGCTCTGAACACCCACTCTTTGATTACGATCATCCTGTAGTTATTATAAATAGATAGACTAATGATGAACTGAACGGATACAAAATAAATATGCTTTATACAACATACCGTTTTATTTTATTAACGTTGTGGCCTAATAACTTTCTGTTTGAATTGACAAATGCTAGGAGTTATTTAACCCCCAAAATCCCTGTGTGCACAGCTCTGCTTGGAACGAATATAATAGGAACATAATAGCTGTGTGAAAATTATTGTAACTTACCTTTTCTGTATTTCTCGTGAAGGCTATTCCAATATACGAATAAGGTTTAAGCGGCGAATCCAAAGCAAATTTGGCAATTCGATCATCCATTATTTCGTATCTCAGTATATAATCACAAGGAGCGGAATTACATCGTTCACCTTCTTTTGTATAACTATAGCAATTATAGCAATCGGAATCTGAGAGGTTTAAATAATTGAAAATGAAAATAGAAAAACATTACACCTATAAACACAAACGGTCCTTATAAATTATAAATATAAATTTATTTACTTCTTAATTTCCTTACTAATCTGCGATTCGCCCCTTCGTAAATCTTCGGGCCATCAGTTATAACCCAATATTTATTAGAGTAAATGAAAGTACCCCTGAAAGAAACAACATAATATTGTATTTATGTTTAGTCTCAACTGATCAATGCCGTAATTCCAATTCTTTACTTACACAACTCTCAAATTACCTAAAGGAAGCGAGGGAGCTTTCCATTTTAACGTTAATTTTGGTAGATTCATAACACCAACAGAACTTTTAAAATCACACAGAGGATTTCCCACTTGACCTCCATGCCAACTCGTAAAAGAACCAACCGTTTTATTATCCAGTAACGAACGAATTTGTATAAAAAATTTAGCATTTATTCGACCTTTTATCGTAACTGTAATTGGTAAAAAAGAAATTAGTTTATTGAATTTCGAAATAATTTTAAATTATGCAAATTGGAAAAACATTTAAATTTTTCAATAATTAATCATATGACTATTTAATTTTTAATTAACGTCCACCAGTGGCCGAATGGGTAAAACCACCGACACTAGGCGCAGGTTCGCGCCTGATCAACGGCATAGCCAGTGGAGTTTTTCAGGTTTATTTCATGCGTTTAATACCTAACTAGGGGTCAGCTTCTTCTAGAAACTGCCAAGGGCTTCCAACTGGACCCGGGAGGAGGCATTTCCGTTCGCAGATCGCCCACTTGTTACTTTTTCGTATCCCTCCAATCCAATTTTTAATTCTATTGCTTTAATAAATACTGTTTTTCTGGTTATCTATAATTTATAGGTCTACTTTACACAAAGACGACAAAAAATAAATTACACGGAAAAAATCTAACATTAATTCAATTTTTGCTTCATGGAATAAATATATTTATTATACAAAAAGAAATAAGTATATTTTAGTGTAAGCTATTTTACAATTTATTGAATTTACTAAAGTATTTTTACTATTACATTTACTATAATGTAGATACGTTCACTACATATTTACTAATATATAGCCTATGCCACTTTACCGGATATTAAATAAACGAGAGTAATATTTTACATTTAAAATAAATAACAGTACTTCATTATATTTATAAATGAGGGGACAAATTAATATTTGAAGTGAATAGTAATAAATAATTGTTTTTTTTATTTATTTATTTTGTACGTGTACTGCATTATGTTTAATGGAACTTTTTTTAACAAGAAATCTAATTCAGATATTAATTTATATTCAAAATCTGATCTTAATATCATTTATATAACTTAAATAATATGAAATGTATTTTGATTAAGCAAATAATTATCAAACTAACTTATAAATGTTAGTTATCGAACTCAAAGATAACAAATGAGTCTAAATTATATAAACCTATTATATATTTTACTTTAAAATATAACCTTGTTAACTATATATAATTGATGATCGCTTATTCAGTCGACAAGTATATATAAGAAAAATATATATAAGAATATATATTAAAAAATATATATATATAAGAAAAATGTATAAGACAAATATGAATTTATTAAGTTCCTGGTATTTTTTTACATTAAATATAATTCTATATAGGTTTATTTATATTTATTGTCAAAGGAGGCCTTACAGTACAGGTTGTGTTGGAAATATTTTGGTGAAAAAACTATTAACTATTTTTGGAAATCCCTTAGTATTTTTTAACAAACATTAGTTTTTTAACAAACATTTCAGCAACCTTCAACAGGGAAGTAAGTTTGTATCACATTCAGATGTGAGTGGTATCAGAGTCGATAGATATACTGGTCTCTCAGCTACCAACAGCTGTAATGCTACAAAAGTGGAGCAATAAATATTTCTCCCACTTCAAGCGCTGTAATCGCTTTGTGGTGTAAGTTTGGCTCAAGCACAGCCAGAGTCGACTGTTTAAAAAGATAACTTTTCTCGTTTTTACTCAGATAGTGCTTTTGTCTTTTTAAAAGGCTATTTGTAAATTCTATTTTAATTTGGTTTTGAACATTATTTATTCATAAATGTCGCTAATATTTATAATTTTATTAACTGTCATTTTCATGATTTTGGACTTTAAATTGATTCGATGGTTTGTTTTTGCTCACAATTTGAATTCATTTTTAAATATTTTTGGGAGTTTTAATTATAGGTAAGAAAAGACGGGACTGATTATAATTTTTGGTAAATGTGTAGTTAGGTAAACCGGGATGGCGGCACTAATTAATTTAATCTAGGTGTCGCTGTAAATAATTTACAGGATTTCTAATATCATTTTGATTTTTAGATTAATTTTTTAACATTTTATTACCTTATTTAGTGTTAATTTATTATTACGTTTCAAAGATTTGTTTCTTGGTGTTTGTATAACAATTTTTTGGAGTTAATATTTGATATTTTCTTTTTTATTGTTGTAATGGCGGAATTAGTTAAATTTCAACAGTTTTCATGGCAAAAGTATACTACAAAGAAGTTTTTTTATTATTTACAATCGGATTTTCCTGAAATTGATGTTAACAAGAGAATTTCATCAGATATTAAGTTTGCCATAAAGTTTGGTTTGCAACCGGGAGATGCAGATTGCCTGAATTGTGATGGTCGTCGTAAATTAATTTATCGAAAGGATCGTGATTCAATTTTATTTCGATGTCAAAAATGCAAGATGAGCAGTTCGCCATTTGACGGAACTTTAAAGGTAAATTCGGGAAAATTTCATGGGGAACTATTTTTTCCTCTATTTGACATCTAATTTGCATAGAGTGTACGTTGAGCATGACCTGTTTGGCGTGAGTAATCATACAGCTGTTTACTGGGCTAACTTCATACAACACGTTATGATGATTTCCTTGTATAATTTATCCCAAATGACCTGGAAAGATTGTCGAAAACGGTGGGACTGTTGTCAGTAAAAGTAAAAACAAAAATGGGAGGCTTTTGAAGGGAACCAGGTAGATTGATGGTGGAATTTGTCGAGATAGTAATTCATGTTTTGTATGCAAAGTAAATGACTGGTCAGAAGTTAGTGTTAACTGGGTTATTAGTAAATTTGTAAATTTAAGAAGCATTGTGTACACAGATGAATGGAAAGGTTTAAATCATCGATATGATTATAAAGAAGTCGATATTAACCATGAAACAGTGAAAAATGTGGAAAATTTCGTTGGCCCAGTTACGGGCGTTCATACACAAAAACTTGAAAATTAGTTGTTACACAGTTGTTACATATTAAAATTTGGTGTACAAACCAAATTATTAAATAATAAATTATTAAAAAAATAAAGTTTGCCTTTATCTTAGTTAAATTTCTGTGCTGCTTAAATGAGCTATAGTTTTTCTAATTATATTGTCACAGATATGCAATAAAATATAATATAGATAAATGCAAATGCAGCATATCTGTTTAATAAATAGGTGCATACAGAAAGAGAAAATTATGTACAAAACTTGCATACAAATATGTAGCAATACAACAGTTTTAAATTGAGTTAATTTTTTAAATGTCTCAATTTAAAACTAAATAAAAATTGAAAAATATTAAAAAATGAGATGATATATTAAAAAATTTTATTTTAAATTTATATTATCCAATCTGAAAAGTGGTTGATGATAATAGTTGATATGCTAGTATTCTGGAAACAATTTTAAATGTTCTGGAACTTTAACCGACAAATAACGGGCAATTGGAAAAATTCGAAAGATAAGCATCTTGTAATAGTTGCCATTTTCCACGGGAATCTCAACTCTTTTACCCTCAATTATATGTACATAATTCTTAATCAGAAATATTTCATCAAAATGCAAGTCACATATTCACGATTTTCTTGAGTTGTAAATCTTTTCGAGGAGTTATACGTTTCCACTTAACTAACTGATTCGAAGTGGTGTAAAAAATGTCACTTCTCACCAAATTTGCAGAAGCCAGACTTACACCCATCACAAAACACTTATTCAACATGCTGTTGTTTTTTTTCTCGTAGAAAAAAAGTTACAAAAATGCTTGAAAATGGTAAAACTACCTACTAACCAAATGGATAAACCAACGTCTTCCAGCCGCAAAGCGACTCGAGCGCCGGCTGTCGGCAACCTGATACATTAACTCTTTTTTAGAACATAGTTGAGAGACCAACATACCTATCGACTCTGGTGTTATCTGTAGGTAGGCCTAATTGAAGCCTGATATAATTTTAGACTTTTCTGGGTTTGAGCCTGTTCTAGATATAGCTGTTGATGTGTGTGGAATGGCTAAAATTTTGATATTGATTATGTCAATGGATTGCTAGAAAGCCATTTTCAAAGAAATATTTGGAAAAAATGACAGCACATTTTTTTAAAGAGAACATTGAAGAAGCCAAAGAAATTCAAGAAATGATACCAGTCGGGGAGTCTCACCCCAAAGATTTTTGTTAATTAAAGAAGTTTTAACATATATTGAAGGATAACCAAGAAGAGCTACAGACAATATTCAGACAATATGCAAGTTATTGCAGACAACTTAAAATGTCAAGAGAATGTAATTAACGAAAGGAGAAATTCAAAACAGGAATAACTGTCGTGTGGCCGAGTGGATAAAATCATAGATCACTAGTCGTGGGTTTGCGCCTGGCCAACGAACTGGCACTTGGAGTTTTCCGGGTTTTCTTCAAGTATCTAACACCTAAATAGGAGCCAGTTTCCCATAGAAAGTCCTCCTGGAAGGCACTCTCTCTTGGTTGATCGTTTATGTGTTGTGTTGTCGCAATCCATCTACCAAACTTATGAATTGGCGACCAGTAAAACATTAAATAAAACTGAATGTATTTTTAAATCAAAAAGAAATACTGTGACTTACAAATGAATAACAAATGATGGATTATCTCGGATTGTGATTTCAAGATATAAGAATAATCGGTTTTCTTTTTTTGATGAAGAGGCAAAAATATCTGAAAAAATCATCTTGTAATTAGATTAATCAGTATTCTGATTTCGCCATTTCCTTTCGACAAACCATGTGACTAAAATATTCCAATTTATGTTATAATTCTGATAAATTTATAGCTATTAGCAACGATAATATTAATAATATAATTTATCTGACTTTACTGTTGATTTTCTAAATTAAATTAATATTGGATCTCATTTTTGCCCTTTATTTAAAGCATTATTATATTGACGTATAGGCTAACTGAAAAATTAAACTTTTAATAATAATTTATGATTAAATAATTATAGAAGTAATACAAAAAGAATTATTCTTTATATTAATAGAGCGATATTTAGCTGTTTCCAGAAAAGTAATGTAAATAAATGAAATAAAAAATAAATAAATTTACCTTTAATGATTTTATCCGTATGATATTCATTCGAAGAAAGTGAAATCTTGAATGGATTCAGATCTGTAGATTGAGCTTGTTTTAGAGCTGTTGAACGTTCTCTCGGATTTATCAGCACCGGATATAGAAAATTGCAATTTTTATAGTTAAATTTGTAATTAAAACACGAGCCTTCTTCAATAAAAGAAAGAATAATAAAAAGAACAAGTAGCATCTTGATTAGTCAATGAGCAACAATCACGTACAAGTGGGAGATGCCCGAATGTAGAGTATGCGCACGTGACATTAAAGCGAAGCACGTGGTTAACACAACGAATGTCAACTTTACGCGTTCAGAAACTATTTAAAACAGATTCGTAATATTTAAATTTAGTGGAAATATTTTTAAAAAGTTAAACAAAAAGTTTAATCGTATTTTACTATAAATTAAAGTAGCTTTATGTTAAATGATAATAAATGTAATTATTCTTCTCAGATCATATCTTACGTCATGACATTTTTCTTCCTTTCACGAGACAAAATTTATTAAATGAAGACGTATTTCACGTGATATGTATGAATGATGTCATCGTTAGTTTTTAAATAAGATACAATAAACTTTAAGCATCATAAACATCCTGTTTGATTATCCTAGCTCGTAAAAGAATATGCCGATTTATTGCAGTTAATAATCTAAATTAATTCTAATAGATGATTATTATTGTATTATGCTATATAACGTTATTATATATTTTAATAATACAATGATAGAATAACTGTATACACTAATTACATTAAAAGTACTATATTTAAATATAATAATTCTAGTCAATTTATATTTACTATTTAAATATTTTAAGGAAAGCAAACGGGATTAGACTTAGATATGTTGTGGCCCTAAGCTGTAACACATTATCAAATAATGATACATATAAAAATGTGAGGCCCACAAAAGGCCCTAAGCTGCAGCTTGTTTAACTCATGTTCAAACCGGGCCCTGAAAGTAAAGAACATTGCCACGCAACTAAGCATAAAAAACAAATCGTTGAAAATTCTGTTGCACTGTTTGTTATAAATTATTACTGGAATAAAAAACAAATAGGAATTCTCAGAAAGTAAAGTTTATTAAACCCATAATACATATTTTATAGACTATTTCTGAGAATTATAGAAAAATATTCTGTTTCTCAAGATAACAAACACAATGTTTAAATACTGTCAAATAGAAAAATACGCCTAGGCAGATTGGGTTAAATACACAATGATTCTTTATTAGACTTACTAAGAAATTCCTTCCGGCAATTCTTTTTATATTTTCTTTTCACTCAATTGCTGTTTTTTAATGCCTGTATAATCTAGTTTCTATAAATATTAGAGTGTATTAGAGTGTATATTAATGCCCGAAATTAGAAATTATATCGTCACCTATAATAGGTTAAAAATAGTAGCCATCCAGAATTAGTAAATATAGATTATTATCATTAAATACAGGTCTGCGAGACAACATATCTTTAATGATAAATAACACATCGCCACACTACTACGTTTCACTACATCGCAGCTACGTTACTCTTCTACAAAGAAAGGTCGGATGAGATTTCTGCTTTGTATTCAGGGCCTTCGAGAGGTCCCCGAGCCCAAAGAAAACTTAGGGGCCCTACTCTTATAAATTAATGTAATTTTTACTAAAAAAAAGTAAAATTATTACGATTACTTTTTACGTATATTCATTTATTAAAAAAAAAAAAAAAAAAAAAAAAAAACTGGCAAAAGGGACTCGTTAAGGAAAAAAGGGCCCGCTCTACGCCAGAACCCATGTAAGCTCGACAGTCCTGTTTGTGTTAAGCAGTTGTCAACTATGTAACATTGTTTTGTCACTTTGTTCAGTCCACATTAATTTCAATTTTCAGTGAGATAAATAAAAAAAAAAAAACATGTTCGAAAAACACAGCGCATTAACTTATATATACTACTGCATGCTATTCGTCATGTTTTAAAATTGATATTCTTACCAAGTAAATAATTATAACTATATATATAAGAATGGGAATAGTCAACGCAACACAGACAAATCGCCTATGCCAAGGGGAAAGCCTCCCAAGAGAACTTTCTGTGGGAAACTGGCCCCTATTTAGGCATTAGACATGATGAAAACGGAAAACTCCACGTTTGCCATACTATTAGCCCCTCGGCCACGTGGACTCTTACAAAAAAAAAAAAAAAAAAAAAAAAAAAAAAAAGTTACACGTGTAAAACTATTACGCTTCGCAAAATCCAAACTGTAAAAATAAAGATAACATTAATAACATAAATATGTCTACAGCTATAAATCTTTTTCTAGTAATATTATTTAAAAAATAATTTCATTGCGATTTAAATTACGTAATCAATTAAATATCAATAATTAATGTCAAGTTTATCTGTCGATAAGGATATAGTTTTATGAATGTGGCCGAAATAAAACAAATATTTTATTTTGTATTAATTATTAATATAAATTATAATGCAGTTATTATAATGAGAAAGTATAACGCATTTACTTTGTAATGAAAAAACATAAATTTCAAATTTTTAATACATGTAGAGTTTATAAATAACATATTTAGATAGACACGGATCTGAGGAATAAACATAGACTGAGATCAAAAATCTCAAGTGGGTAATCCGGTTGTATTTATTTTTAATGCATTCGAATACAGGAAAAATATAGATAGAGAATGTCAACTTCTAAGCACGAGGAAGGTAAATAAAAATCGTTAAATGCTACTGGATTAATTTTATGGTACATAAGATTAAAATAACATTTAAAAAAAATCCAACAACGAGTTGCTTAACTTTCCTGACATTTAAAATTTTGGGGCGCCATCTGTTACGATATTGTATTTAAAAACACGTTTTATAGTTTTAATTATTATAAAATGGAAAAAAGCTTAATTTTGGGGTAGGGCTGGGTTTTATAAAAAAAAAAGTTGTAAATGCTAATAAAGAGTAAAATCGTCAAGTCCGACCGCCCTTTATCTCCCCACCCCCTCGACCTTTAACCACCAAAATTTAATAGCATCAATTCCCCAATACACAAATCACCCTGTAAAATTTCAGAAATTTTCGAGAAACGCTCAGGAATTATTAAGCTTCAAAGAGAGTGAGCAAAATCGCGCCCCCACACAATAACATCCATACATACGGAAAAAGCCCCAATTTTTTTTTCTTTGCATTTCTTAACGTTTCAAGGTCCCGTAAGTCCAAAAATGTAAAAATCTTGAAGGGTCATTTTTTTTTTATCGATTGTCATTCTTTCCCTCTTACACAGGTATATAACAGAGCCGGGAAGTAACAAGGTATTTTGTTCTTTTCAATGGCAAGAATTTATTTGCATTTTATTTTAAAATCAGTGGAAAACAATAAAAGTTTTAATAATTTTTCCTAACTTCATCTTGCATTTTTTAAACTGGCATACTATGGGAAAGGTCGGATGGTGAGGGTTGGAATCCTAAATATCTGAGATAGACCATTTCCAAAAAATTTCTAGTGTGTTTGATCCGCCCGGATTTGGTCCAGGTCCATCTTAGCGATAGGCTGACGCCTTAACCGCCTCGATAATTCGGCCTGACACGTAGTATGGCCACGTGATGAGAAGACCTGGGGTCAGTTTAGTTTAATTGTGGCAACGCAACACTTCGGCGATCTGCCTAGGAGACCTCCGGGAGGTCTTTTTAAGGAAAACTGTCCCATATTTAGGCGTTACAGACGTGGCCCCGTTAGGCGTAACCCGGAAAACTCCACGTGGCCAGCCCATCCGAGCGAGGCACGAACCCACGACCGCACTCCTAGTGGTCAGGGAACGAAGACCGCTTGGCCACTGCTGGGTCCTGAAGTCAGTACATTAGGAGAGTGGAAAAGTTTAAGATGAGAGAAACAGATCACGGGGTCAGTCAAGGAAAAGCTGGAAAGACAGATATACTACGGCATCCAGTAATCTGTAATAAAAGACCGACAATGGAAACTAGAAGTAGAAGGTAGATAAAGAGACAGATTTATAGCGTATAGGCCTATATAATCAATGAAAAGATAGGAATCTTTCAGATCCACATTTACTTTATTAAATACAAAATATATGCTAATTTAAAGCTTAATTTATATTTATCTTTTGATATTTAATATAAATACCTCAAGATAGATATAAGCTATAAATAAATACTGTTAATAGCATATCGAACAATGCATTAATTAATGTAATTAATCTTATTGATTACAATAATTAATGCATTACGAAATAGATGAAATTAATTTCATTTTCTACTTGATAATTAAGAAAATAGTTGCAATTAAATCGCTATTGAACACTAAAATCATAAAATCGTTCTCTGATCACGGGTTTCGCTGTATATCAATAAACTACAAAAGCTGATATTCGCATAAATCATGCAATAAGATAAATTAGTGAATTGAAAAGAACATTTGCACAAATGGATTTTCCTAAGTTGGAGAGACAATTATGTAATTGCCTTGGAGAATATAATTTTCGTGAATTAAATAAAATTACATTATGTCTAATTTACTTGAATTAAAATTAAATGATATATAGCCTATATCAATGACAATAAATCCTACCGTTAGAATTACGTAATCAAATTTCTTATTTTTAAATTTCTTCGAAAATAATAAAATAGATCAGCCAGTTTAAATATAGCTGCAATCGAACTTCCAATAATGGCCATCTCTAAACAGCACCCATTCTTTCCAGAAACTTTTTTCTTTCGGATCAAAAATGCGTATAAACCTCCAAACAATTTTTTTTTCCGTCAGTGGCTGTAGTTCAGAGATTTGACTGTATAATAATGAAATAGCAAGTAATAAATAATCCAATTCTTGTTCGGCTTCTATCGGCTCTTATTAACTAGCATATTAATTGTAATACACTAATTATAAAATTCTAATTAATTCGATGTAACTTTGGTTGTATTATATGATTGCAAATAAAGTTTAGATCGTTACGTTTTTGGTTAAAGTTAAAAAATAATCGATCATTTCTATCGTACCGAACCAAAAATAAAATCTTCTCAGGGCGAATGAAAAGCTAGTTACAGCATTGCTTAAAATTTTCACAAATAACTGGAGTCGTCAAGCATTACAAGAAATTTCTATATCTATAAGCGGGTAAACCGGCCTCCTTTAGCCAATTTGTTTTTTCATCAACAAATGAAATATACGGAAATTACTATTTTAATTTTTTATTATATTTATTTTTATTTAATTTTAACTTCGTTCGCCATTTTTCCTAGTTGTTTAGCAAGGAATAATCGTTCAAAAATGCTCTGAATATTCTTAGCTCCTCCCAGTAAGATGCTCAGAATTCTTAGTGTTCTGCGTTACCAAACACGGCCCCGTTGTCAATTTTAGTATTATAGCTTTTATGTTGTCAATATGAATAAAGTCTTGCAACTTGCAAGACTTACTCAAATTGTTGAGTAATAAAATTTTAGTATTTGTATTAAGAAACTGATTTTTTTAAAAGTTCTTCGAAAATAATAAAATACATCAGTCAGTTTAAATATAGCTATAATCGCACCTGTAACAACGTACTGTACACTTCTCAACAACGGCCATTTTTTCAGAAACGTGTTTTGAACAAAAAGCATACAAAATAACTTCAAAACAACGATTGTTTTTTAATGTTCCCGTCAATGGCCGTTGTTTAGAAGTTTGACTGTATAATAACGAAATCGTTAGTAATAAACAATCCAATTCAGATACACTAATAGACTTCTATTAACGACTCTTTAATTCGAAGTTCTAATTCTAGTACACTAATTATAAAATTCTAATTAATTCGTTGTAATTTTGGTTGCATTATTCTACGCCTACTATTTAGTATTATAGTTTCTACACGTAAAGTCTTTCAAGACTTTACGTGTAGAAACTATAATGCTAAATATTGACAGTTCAAATACGAAATACCATATGAAAAAGCTTATAGAAAATATACTGACTTATCAATGTTAATAAATTTATCCATTGAAATTTTCTTTTTGAGTACACGTTAACAACCTAATGAAAAAATATATATCATTCAATTAAGTGTTAATAATATAATGCTTGAATGTCTCGCAGCGTTCTCTAACCTTTTCAAGGACACGTTTATTTTCCATATAATCAACGATGATGTACAGTACAAAAATATTTTAAAAAATTCATAGTGTAACACAAAAGGAATTTCAAATTGATATATCAATTGAAAAGTTTAGAAACAATTTTTCTTAAAATGAACGAAACAATAAAAACATTCAAAGCACGTGTTATTTTATTGGCAAATTACTATCGTAGTGATTATTTATTATGCAATAAATGGACAAACTAATATATTTTATGTGACTCATTCTCTTCTGTCAGTGTATCAATTGTGTATAGAGACCTTTAAAATTTCCTGTTATTTTTGTATTATAAACTTACACAGTACGAGGCCGTTCAAGTATTACATCAGCAAAAATTTACCCTTTTTTCATCCTCCATCAGCACGAGTCAGCAGAAATCAAACTATCCCGCCCTGTAATTATAACATCAGGCCAGAAGTTTACACGGGAATTTTTCAAGCAATTTTGTGATAATTTGGGAGAAAAATAAATGATGTTCAATCTTACGTCACCAAAGACTCGCCTCCGTTCCCCATCCTTAATAATCGTCAGACAAAAACGAATCCCCCTCCCCATAAAGTGCTGACGTAATACTTGAATGATCACTACGTGAAGAATATATTACTTGTAGTTTGAAAATGTTAGAAATACAATGTGAATAATTTTAAATTTTTTAAAAACTCTTTTCGTCTCGAGGTCACTAAGAGTACGTGTTTTTCACATACATTATACTGTATATTGTAGCTTCGTCTAGGCTCACATCGGTGCAGCTGGATGGCGAGAGAACGTATCCAAATATACCACCCATGAAAAGTTCTGAAGCTCCGACTCAGACAAACCTAAAAGGGCAAACTTGCACATTTATTTTTATCTCGACTGTGGCTGTATTTGTAGTTTACTAAGATACTCTATCGTCATAATTAAAAAGAATTTTGGAATAGAACTGTTCATATTTGTAAAACGAAAATTTATATTATTTTTATATACTTTTATGTTAAAAGAAAGACTTACAAAAATAACATCTTTGTATTTAATTTTTCTCTAGTGTCAAGTCGCGGCTCATTTACTGTAATTTACAACAGATTGTATCGTGTTACGTAATTAGCTAATATTTTTCTTTTTCGAATTTTTAAAACTTCTTGTCGTTTGAAATTATTTGAAATGGAACTTCTATCAATTTCATTAGGGATCGTCCATAAATTGCGTAACGTTTATTTTATACTTTATACCATCCCATCGCGTAATGCTTCGTAATGCCGTCGCGCAATTCCAAAATTAAGTAAAGCGTATCAGGGGCGGATCTAGGTTTCTCGGGGCCTAGGGTTATTGAAGTCCAATGCCCCATTTTATTTTTTACATTAAGATTCTTTAAATTGGGGCTAAAATTAATTTTTAATAACAAAATCAAAGTTGAAATATATATTTATTTATGAAATGGTGTTAAATGAAAAACTTTATATCGATAAGTGCTCATTGTTAATGAAAAAGTATTAAAAATTTGTGATGATAATTCAATTTTTGTGGGCCCTTGACACTTAGGGGCCCAGGGCTTAAGCCCTATTAATCCCTATGTAGATCCGCCCCTGCGCGTATCCTCGATTGATCCCTTTAATTGTACACAGGAGCGTCGAGAGACGTCACCAGACCCGGGAAGAAATTTACATAGGTCCCAAGTAAATAAATTATTTGAAAAATTGAATTTTTTAATGGAATATTACTTTTTTACAAAATAAGGAACAATGTAATATAAAATGCTTAACAATAACTAATGTACTTTAGTAATAATTAGCGCGTAAAAAAAAAGCAAACTGTGGGACGATGTTCGGGCTTAGGGAATTTTATCCTATCATCTCTCCTCTCGTTGGCCCTGATAATATACAGCTTGGAGTACTGAACGTTCTATTATTTTATTAATTACGTACAAAGTGGTGACATAAACAGTACGTTTTTCTATGCAACTCTTCGGAAACAAAAATTAATCATTATTACCGGAGGGTACTGTATTGTACTTTTTTCCTACTCTTACTATCCCGTGCATCAAGAGGGACTTTTTTCAGACATCATAGGCTCGGCCAAGACGGATGATGAGCGACAAAACCCGACATATCCCGCCCAGAAAAATATCTTGAGGTTTATCGACAATCCAGATTCCACCGAGCATTAGGCAAACGCCTTAACAGCTTCGGCCATCAGCAAAACTTAATTTTAATGCAGTCAAGGCATAAAAATATATTTTGAGGTCTTGTAGTATTATGACGTGTATGAAAATGTCTAAGTTTCGATACTAAAATAATTGAAAATTGTTATTTTATCGTTAATACTCGAAAAATAATTACAGTACAGTATTTCGATACGTAAAATTATGTATTAATTACCTTATTTCAGCGCTTTTTCCAAATGGTATAGATAAAGTCAGAAAATTAAGTTCTGTTCTTGCTTCACCCGTTTTTAGATAATGTCAGCTTTGTCCGCTTGGGACCTGGGTAAAACGCTCTTTACGCGGATAAAGTTCAAAATTAATAGATTGACGCTCACTTTGACCAAGAGACTCGGATAAAATTAGCCGGATATCTCGCCTTACGTCGGTAATTGGTTCCAGGAGGCGACGTAAGTCGAATTTACTTGTGTAGTTACGACGTAAGTCGAAACTACGGTGGAAAACGCCAATAATGAGCACTTAAAGGTCGCTAAATAAGACAACACAGAAACACAGATGTTTTCATGTTTCGTTCTCTAGAATTTATGATGATTATACTAACATTTACTGTAAATGTACATATTTTAATATGATTTTATGTGCTTTTAACGCTTTTCTAGTGCTATTACGACTTCAATATTTGTAGCGGACGGATGTAAAGTCGAATAAAATGACAAACTTGATTTTTATTTTTCCATATACTTTTTTGACAAACGACGTAACTCGAGGTATACCTGTATTAGTTTTATCCGATTCATGGGTTTTAGCGTAAAAGCAATTGTTTTTGGCCGATTAATCCCAGAATGCTTTGCGCAGAAGTGGCATCAACTTAGCGATAGCGCCACTGCTTATCTTCCTACTTCCATGGCATTTCGATCTCGCTTCCAGCACAAACTATATCTGAGACACGTAGTTCATTTTTTTGATCCCACCAATGGCCGAGTGGATAAAACCACTGAACACTGGTCATTGGTTCGAGTCTCGCTAACAGGCTGGCCACGTGGAGTATTTTCCACGTTATTAACATCTAAATAGGGTCGTTTCATATAAATGACTTTCCGGGAGACATTTCCCTCGGATAACCCATGTATCGTGTTGCCGTATACGAATAAAACCAAACCATTTTTTTGACAATGTGTTTTTTTTTAAAACATGTACTGTACATGGGATTTTAATAAACTTGGAATGTAACTTGACTTTTCCTGCATATTCTTTTGTTAAAGATGTTGCATTGAATTTTTGGGAAGTAATTTTTCTTAAACATAGGCCAAAAAGTTGAGAGATTTTCTATAGTCTGGCAAGAACTCTTGATTGACTTTCCTGGCACTCCAACAAGAGGATAAGATGACCATTAGTGAATCCGATAATTTTCAGTTATTGCTTTAATTTTTATGTTCTAGTATAACAAAAGCTTAAACGGAATAATTTTGTTCAATTATGATAGAAATAATTTTAATTTTCAGCTAGTATGATGTTTGGGGCCATCTATTTACCACAGATTATTAAAAAATACCTTTCATACCATTATAAAAAGACAATAACAAAACAGATTTAATTTTTTAGAGTATAACCGAATTTTTAAAAATATTGCAAACCCAATAACAACTAAAATTACGTCGTCCCTACTCCAGATATGTTTTTTTTTATTTTTTATTTGTGGTTTAAGGCCCTTTACCACTCAATAGAGAGCATAAAAAGGCCCCTACTCCAGATATGTATGACATAAGATCACCACCATCTCCTCCCCACTCCTGGACCTTTAACCACCAAAATTCAATAGCATTAATGTCCCTTATATAAAAGTTACCATGCCATATTTCGTTTTTTAATTTTTACCCCATCCTTAGGTACTTACATAAAAAAATATTTCTGCTGTCAATGTAGTCTGATTATTCAAGATTATTCGAGGGACCTTTGATTCACATTATCAAAAACTCGGATAACGCGTTATACTTGGCACAGTGGTCGACGAAATAAAGGAATATTGTTTTAAAATTAAATTCTTATAACGATTACAATTAATTTTTAATAAAAAAAACAATATTTCTCATTGAAAATTTATTAATTAATAGATAAATTACAATAATTTAATTTAATCACAATTAACGCTATTACGAAGATAAATTTTCAATTGATGAAGCATCAGACGTATTTCCTTCCAAACAGCAAAGCTATTTCTGAAAAGAAAAGTGCATTTGATTAAATAATATCTAAACATCAAAAACTTAAATAGGCATGCATAAATTCTTATTTTAGTTGAAACAAATCAAAATCGATTACTACTTTTAAAAATCTATCTCAGCTTAATTCAGTTATTTTAAACTGACTAACTATAAACCACCTCTGAAAAAGTTTAATTATAACCACCCTGTATGATGATTCTAAAGTTGCCCTACTCAGACCTGTATAGAGCCCGTTCACTTTGATGTATTTTGTTGAAACTGGTATATACGTTATATGGACCATGGGAAAAAGAAAAATGCAAAAAAATTAGTTTAAATTTCTACCACTAGGTGAAAAAATGGCGCAACCACAAAACATGAAAACACGCAAAAGATTTTTATTCATGACATTTGTTCAATGTGCAATCCATTTGCGTCAATCATATGTTCAAAACGCCTTACAGCGTGTTCAACAGTAGCCCAATAAGTTTCGTGAGAAATTGCAGCAATATGGCATGTTATGCTTGCTTTCAATTCAGGCAGAGTCCGTGTGGTCGTGGGGATATCTGAAAGATCGTGTCTATAAGGAGGCATACGAACTCTGCCTGAATTGAAAGCAAGCATAACGCACCATATTGCTGCAATTTCTCGAGAAACCTATCGGGTTACTGTTGAACACTAAAGCGTTTGAACATGTGATTGACGCAAATAAATTGCACATTGAATAAATGTCGTGAATAAAGATCTTTTACATGTTTCCATTTTATGTTTCTTGTTCTTCATGCGTCATTTTTTCATATAGTGGTAGAAATTTGAACTAATTACTTTTTTGTATTTTCCTTTTTCCCATGGTCCATAAAACGTATATATCAAGTTTCATCAAAATATGTCAATGAGAACGGACTATATACAGGTCTGAGTAAGGCAACTTTAATTATAACTACTCTGTACAACTCAACTTCAGATTCACTCTGATACATTTTTGGAAATTATATTTAATATGAAATATATTTTATATCAATGCTTACATATCAACACTTTGCACAAATTGCAAGATTGTTTGAATTGGGAGCTAGTATCTAGAGGTCAAAATTATTGAAAGAATTCACATGTGAATTCCAATCTCATCTATCTTACTGTCATTAGGATTTCTCATTTCCTGGTCTTTTGCTTGTCCCGGGATTCTGGGATAAAAGTGAACTGTTTCCCAGGAGCAAATTAATTATTTTTAAGACATACAAAATATCATGAAATCAAATGATATAATTATTCTTCATTTTTAAGTAATTTAATACATTCTGCAACCTCCAAAACCATATTAATAATGCTGTGTAAGATATACAGTCAAACCTGTTTTTATGCGCTCCTTTTATGTGCGATTTTTATTTGTGCGATTTTTTTAATGCGAATTTTTAATTTGTGCGGTATAGTTGGCGACTAGTCTCGTGCGATTCGTCATGTCTTACGTTGACTTATTATAGCTAAATAAACTTATTATAGCATAAATGCACTTATTATAGTAATATTATTGCATGAATATGCGAAAAATGAAATAATTTACTTTTTAAGTCAACAAAACACCACCTGGACAAAAATATGTAAAACAGACGATAGACCAGACGATGCAGTCAAGTGCTGACATCTATTGTCAATAAATTCTATTTCGTACGGTTTTGAGTTATTTTCTATGTGAGACTTTTTTTTATGCGGTCCCTGTTGACCGCATAAAAAATTATTTTTTTAATTGTGTCGCGAAAACTATTATTTACAGCCATTCGTGAAGTTTCGTGAGATTTTTTTTAATGCGTTTTTTTTTAATGCGGTCCCTATCCCCCGCATAAAAACAGGTTTGACTGTATATTAAAAAATTACCTTTGAGTTACGTAGAAATTTTTACAAATAGAAAAAAATTTATTAAAGTTTGCTGGAAACTACATACTACAACAACAACAAAATGCTTTGATGTCTGCTAAACACTTTATAGTGTTTAGAGACAACAATAATTACCAGCATGGTTTCAAATGCGTTAAGAGCTTTAAATTGAGTTTA
The DNA here is from genome assembly GCF_030686945.1 of Centruroides vittatus. Lineage (NCBI taxonomy): Eukaryota > Metazoa > Arthropoda > Arachnida > Scorpiones > Buthidae > Centruroides > Centruroides vittatus. The sequence continues at coordinate 1,575,961 of NW_027122173.1, forward strand.
AAAATTTTAAAAAAATGAACTTAGATCAAACTTCTAACTTAAAAGGTAATTTTCATTTTTTAAATAAAACATAATACAAAATATTATAAAAATTTAGAATAAGATTTTAAAAAGCAAAGATGGTCAATAATCCAATCACTCCATCTGGTTCTTATTTAACTAATGAAAAGTCCCACTACCAAGAATGCCCTTTCCGATTCAATTCATGTGGGTGGAATCATCTTTAATGCATTTAAAAGAAGACAGATGTTACGTGTTTTTTCACTTGTAGCCTGGAAGATTTCTAGTTCATTTTCGAGATTGTAGTACTTCTTTTGCTCTCTAGTATTCTTGATTTGTCTACCTCGGCTGCTTTAATAGAAACATCACGCTTATAGCCCAATAATTCGGCAGTTCGTTTGTCTTTAATAATCAGGTTTATGAAGAAAAACTTTATACTTGTTTGTATCCTTGTCCAATTTGCACAACCTGATGTTATGCAGTTATTGAAGCTACTGGGCATGGTTAAAAATTAAGACAGCATAAGCACAATTATTCCAGATGTTACAGGTTCTGACAAGTAAAGAATTTTCAGAGTCCTGCCACAAATACATATTGATTATTGACCATTTGTGACATGTCATAACGAGCAAAAATTTAAAAAACTAATAAGTAGGTTTAAAATTAATAAATACAAATGTATTCTGACAGTTTGAGTTAATTATACTTTCTATTTGCAAAATTTCCTCAACCTTAACACTAAATAAGAAAAAAGTGAATTGTTAAGAAATATGTGGGATTTCCCGGGTTAAAAAAACAACCGGGATCCCATTTGAGAAACCCCTATTTTAAAATATTGAAAACTAAAATAGGGATTTATTCTTGACAGTGATGAAATATTGTTACTTTTCATTCTCATGAATATTTGTAACATTTTGGAAAAAACTTATTATGAAATCAACTCCATCAAAAATACTCAATAAATTGATTGTAACATCATGAGTTAAAAACTACCCTTGAAACAGTTTAAATTAATAAAATATATCCCAAATTATATCCAATCTATACTACTTGTATTAATTAATCAGAAATACTGAATTTTGTTCTTGTTTTGGTTTCAAGCTTGATATGTTGCCACTGAGCGTGTATATAAATATGGTGATATTACTTATTGAACACCCTTTGTATTTCTTTTTCTTGTGATTAAAAATTAGTAACAAAAATAGTAATAAAAAAAACTATTGTACTAAATGTTATACAATATTACAATAAACTCTTGCTAATCCAACTTTCAATAATCTGGCTTTTCAATTAAGGTGCATTCCAAACTTCAACTGCAAGTCACTGTTGATTAACTTAGTTTGACATCATGACCAATTTAATTTTTGAGGAATAATTTCTTGAGAGAAAATTGTAATCAGAACAAAGACTGGGAACAAGTAAAACATGTTAATCCTAAAAATTTCATGATTTCTGTTGTTGTATCATTAGAAAATATTCATTTTTTAAATAACTTTGACAATAATTAACCTGATTTTTGCTAAGGCTAAATGATCTGCCTAATTATGTCAGACTATAATATGGCTACTATTAATAATTAAATATTCAGTAATTTTGCCTAGAGGTAAGTGTTAGCACCATCTCTTGATAACTACAGTAGAATCTCAATTATCCGGGCCTCTATTATCCGGATTTTCGATTATCCAGATTGTTCAAAATAAACAAAAATTATACGAATTTGCTGATTTGCACTTGGTGAATTGCGACACTGTTTATGTACGTACGTGATGGAATGCATGGAACAAAATCTTAAAAAGACCATTAGTACATTCCAGTAACAGTAGAAAGTGGTATAGGAGACATTGCAGAAGCAATAGCACAAATTTCAATATGTGCTGAATGTGACGAAGAAGATATAACCGAGTGGTTAAATTGCAATGCAAACGATCCTGGATTCCAAATTTTGAATGATGAGGAAATAATTAAAGAAATATCTGCCTCAGATGAACAAGATTGAGAAGACGAAGAGGTTTGCGAAGTAAGAGATATTGGTCCTACACATTCTGAAGCTTTTCAGTGCTTAGATGTTGCCATGAAGTGGTTTGAGAACTAAGAAGAGTGTAACTCAGGACAACTTATATGTCTTAAAAGTATTTGCGATTTAGCAGTTTCAAAAAGAACAGCTAGCTTTACTGGTAAACAAAAATCATTAATTGAATTTCTTAATAAAAAATAATTTAATATTGAAGCTATATGTAAATCTAGACAAATAAAAATTATTCATACTATATGCACTGTCAATTATTATTTTTTTCGATTATCCAGATTTTTCCTTATCCGGACTACCTTCATCCCGAATTAGTCCAGATAATAGAGGTTCTACTGTATAAGTAAATTAATATTTAATTTTTAATTTAGAAAATTTTGGAAAAAAGAATTGGCCCAGAGGGACTTGATCCTGCCAGTTACACAACTTGGACCTCCATTTGATTTCTGCATCCAGGACTATTAATACAGTAGAACCTCACTTAACGAGCACCTCACATAACGAGTGACAAGAAGAGGGGAAGTTGTGATTGTGCACATGCTCCATCAGTCTGTTTTTAGCACTTGTTCCACTAGCATCTTAGTGTCGCTTGTGATCACACAATTTTCCAAACTTGTGTTCACACATATTATGTATAAACATCAATAACCATAATCCATTATATAATAAACACGCCAAACGATATTCCAAATTCTTGGGCTATGTAAGGGCTATAATTAAATGTTAGAAATTAAATAATTTGATTAGAGATAGTCAGTTATGCTGCCATCTCGTATTAAATTTAATGACCAATTCCAAATTAAATTTTAGAAATGTCTAAATTAAAAATGAATTATTTATAATTATTAACTTTAATATGAGATGGCAGCATAACTGCCTACCTCTAGTCAAATTAATTAATTTCAAATATTTAATTACAGTAGAGTCCTGCTAGTCCAAACTATTTGGGACTGAGCTCTGTTTGGATTAGCAGATTTTCAAAATTAGCCAAATAATTGAAATAATGGAGAAGCAAGCAATAATACAGGTCAGGTTTATGTAGATCCAGCACCTCGATGACTTTGTTTCTGTGTAATTTGTGACTTTTGTTTTTGTGTGTAATTACAGTATAGATCTGCTGTTTTAATAGACCATGTCAAACACTGATTTATTAATTTTGTACAGTATTAATACAGTACTACAATAAAATACAATTTTTTTTTGTTGTGGAATTCTAAATCTTTTTGTACTATTAATACCATTTAAATTCAACTGGAAAATACAAAAAACGTATATTTTGCGAGCGAAAAAATTTCCTCTCCACCAACTGAAACATGTTCAGATTAGTGGAACTCTACCGTATAGCCTTTACATAGCCAAAGAATTTGGCATATTGTTTAACATGTTTATTAGACATATTAGGTGTGATTTTTTTTTGTTTTCTGCAAATTGAATTTGTATTCCAGGTTTGTTCATTCTGCACTAGAAGAAAAGATGAAGATGATTCACGCTCACGCTCCTTAACAATGTATATTGTATAATTTTCTTTGAATAAACATTATACATAAAATATTTGAGTATTTTTTTTTTTGACATGGAACGCATTATCATATTTTACATTAATTTATATGGGAAAAATTGTTTTGCTTAACGAGTGTTTCACATTACGAGTAAGATTCTGGAACGAATTATGCTCATTAAGCGAGGTTCCACTGTAATTTAGATATAACCAAACTGATTACTAATGGCAGTGACTGGGGACAAGTATCCACTTAATAGGCTCTCCATGGCATTCAGCCAGCTATTGCTTTACTCCAGCATACAAATATAAACATTAAATATTAATTTATTTATAATTATTAAATCTATCAAAAAATGGAACCAAATACATACTGCTAGGCAAATTACTGAATATTATTGATAGTAGCCATATTATAGACTGATATAATCCAGAAGATTGTTTGGACTTAATAATTACTCTTTGTCACAAATTTTAAAAACATGTAAAAATGGATAATTTAATTTATTAAATTATTTCCACAATACCCTACCTATAAAATTTTTAACAATTTACTATTTTTTTCAATTTTACAGATGTGAGATTGGGGGCTGTGGGACTCTGCTCATGGATTCAGGATGAAAATATTTTTGTATGTTTCAAAGATCTGCTAATCTTTGCAACATCAAGATCCTGACACCAGTTAGGATAGAAAAGAAAAATTGCATCCTAACTCACAATATTTTGAAAATTATACCAATCCTAGAGACTTATGAATCTAGGAGGGAATTGAAATCTTTTGCAGATAAGACAATAGAACTAGACTGGAAACATCTTTATCATATATATTATTGAATTTAAATAAATATGTTTATAAGTACAGTAGAGAGTCGAAAATCAGAATCAATTGGGGACTGGGGTTGTTCAGATTAGTGATTTGTTCCGATTATCGATTATGTACGAAAAAATATATTAACCTGTCTGATGTTCAAATTTTTCTCCGTTGCGTGTCGCTTCGTGTTGAATTTTCGTCGATTTTAAGCCTAACGAAAATTTTTATAATAATAATCGAGACTATCGTATCGTTAAAAATTATTTCTTCATTTTGTACAAACAAAATAAATATATTGAAGAATATAAAAACATAAAAATTATACTAGAAGTAAATCTAGTATCAAAAACGTTCGATTCAGCACGACACAGTCCGACTGAAAATCGTTCCGATTACCGGGGTTCCGATTAACGACTCTCTACTGTACTTTCAAAAAATGATAAACATAACCACAACAGAAATGTTAAACAATCTCTAAAATATCAAAGGTCTGATCAAATAAATCTACTATAAGTATATTTTTTTTTCTTTTTTGCTATTTTACTGACACATCAAATTTATCTAAAATCAAAGTGAGAGAGTTTACAGGTTTGAAAAAATGCAATACCTCATTTCTTTTCTTCTGAGTCATTGATAAGGCTGCCATGTTTTCCTGTATTTGGCAGGAAAACTCTTTTTTATTCTGACAGCAACTTTCTTGGAAGTTATGTTTACAAGTTCAGCTGTATGGTGTTGATGTGAACCCAATTTATAGAGTATTCATCCAACCAATCATTTGGGGTTATTCAAGTCATCTGAGAGAAGCAAGAAGGAAAAGTGAAGTTCTCTGTGAAGTTGATATCAGTCAGTATCACTCCTCAAAAATTTCCTCCAAAGTCAAAAAAAGTTTGTTTGTGACTAACACAAATGTTTCCTGTTTAACAAAATTTTAAAATTTTCTATTCAACCTAAAATATTGGCCCTAGGCTCTCACACAGATATGTTAGTTATATAATTATTACCTTTAATCAGTCCATGCCATCATTGTTAATGAAATAAAATTCTTCCACAATATTTTTGACATAGTTCGACACACTAAACAGCTTTCAGTTGCAATGAGTGTGTTGTAAGTCTATTAAGCTCATCATTAATTGATGTGATGAGATCATTTCATCATCATTAATGATTTTTAAATTAAGCTTTGAAATGCATTCTTATCCAGCATACTCTCCAGTGTGATTGCCTATATGCTACCTTTTCTATGAAAAGATCAGTTTTGTCACACATCCTGTTTTCCTATTTACTCAAGTTTCATTTCTGTGTATAGTATTGCAATTCAGCATACCATATTATTTGCCTACATGTCCCCAAAAAGATTCAGTACTGAAGGGTGACAGAACACATCATTCATTGCCTTTAAACATACTTTAAGCCAAAACATTCTCAATACAATCTATAACCCTTGATAATATGGTACCTCCTCTGTGCAAGGAATGGCTGGATTAGCATAAGCCAAAACATTCTCAATACAATCTATAACTCTTGATAATATGGTACCTCCTCTGTGCAAGAAATGGCTGGATTAGCATAAGTCTACTGTATATATTAAATTCATTATATATGAAAATATACTTTCTACTTGAAACATCAGTATTTGTACTTGTAAAGTGCAGAAAATAATTTCACTTAAAAGAAATCTCACCTTATTCTGGAACTGTTTCAACTTTTCTTCAGTCTCTTTAATACTTTCTAAATAAAAAATTTCAGTATTAGAAATTTTTCTAAAACATTTCTTTTATAATTAAAAAATAATCAAAACAAATATATGTGAGGAATGGGAAGTTATATGGTTTTATCTATATACTTCATATTCGGCAATGGTTCAGTGAAAACCGCTCACTTGGTCAATGGATGGCTATAGGAGGGTTAATTATTGAGTGGGGAGGTTGTGAGTAAGTAATTTGACCATCTGACGGGATGTCAAGATGAGTCTTATTTAGTCAGATATTTAGTCGTAGGAGAGATAACAATCTCTCTCTCAGGAACTAACAGTCAAAAAGAAAATGTTTGTTCCTTGTCCTCCTCGATTTTTAACTTTTACCAAAAGGGAAAAGTTTCAAATTTAAAATTAATCTTTAAAATCTTATAAAATATCAACATCCATATTCAGATTCTTACATATTTATAAAATACATTTGTGTAATGATGAATTATAAACCTATTTTTACAAAAGTTCATCATTTTTACTTTCAAACTCAAGAACAATGAAGTTCAACCATGCAAATTTTATTGAATATAATCAAATTAAAGTAAAAATTAGATGTAACCTTGAAATATAGATAAACTTTGTAAATGGAAAACAAATCTTGAATTGTCAATTCCCAAAAGCACATGGAAATTCAAGAACTGAATGAAAGTGAGTCCAACACATGTCATCAAGAAAGTTCAATCACTAGTCAGAAATCACTGCATATTTTGGATCAATATAGATAAGAACAAATGTAATTAATTTGCTTCCCACATACGTAAAAAGTATAATCATTTGGATTTCTTAATAGCAAACAACACACAAAATTAATTTACAATTAAATTAAATAAAAAGAATCTATATAAAAAAAATTAAAAACAAAGATGATGATGCAAGATAAAATAAATTAATTTTTTTAAAAAGAGATACGCAAATTTTATTTTTAGCAAATGTAAAAGATTAGGAAGTTACTATATTAAAATAATTTTTTAGTATAAATTTTCATGAGATAAGTTCTTACCTTTAGTTTTACACTTCACATTGCTGATATCATCAAGAAAGAATATATGACTATTTGGCTGTTGTCTGTAGACTCTCTGTAATTTAATTAACATATATTTAAAATATTTTTGATTAATTATACAAGATCTAAAACTTCATATTTTTATTATATATCATATTTTCAATATTAATCAATACTATCATATTTTACATCATTACCATCATATTTTTTAAATATGATAATATTGATCAATGATTAAAAATTTGTAAGTTAAATTTACATATTAATTTAGCTATAACAAAAACACTGTGAAAAACAAATTTGCAAGGTATTACTCCTTGTATAAAATATGTAAGTGTGAAACTTTATAGGATTATTGTTGTTTAAAAATTATTTTATATTATAAAAAATCATTTTATGTATTTTAGTTTGTAAATGTTGTGCCAAATAATTTTACCTTTGTACCTACTGAAGAGGAACAAAAAAATGTTCAAAAAATGCATTTAGGAGAAATAAAGGAAAAAATTGAAACACCTTAGTTTTTTACCCTTCCATACTACAAGTGTAATAAGTCCTGAATAAAAAAAAGGCCCAAGTAGGCATAGAATATTTAAAAAAAACGAATTAAGGACAGGAAGCTAAATTTACAAAATACATATCATATTTTTGTTACGTAAGTTCATATAATATAAAAAAAAATAATAAAAATATAAGAAAACAGTTCATTTAAATTCTGTCGGTTATTATTTAAATAATAATCAGAAAAATTCTATTTTTTTTTAACAGAAAAAGTTAATTTCTCTGTATTTTAAGCAAACAAATTTTTCAATACATTTTAAATTTAATACAGAATGATAAAAAAAATGGATGAAAGAAGATGGTACAAAAATGCTAACATCACAGAACAACAACAAAAATATAGAATCCATAATACACAAATAAGAATAATGTGCAAATAGGCAAAGGAAAAGTGGTTGAATCAATTATGTCTGGAAATAGAGCACCATGCAAACGGGAATGACTTAAGAGGGGTATATGAAAAGCTAAGGTTAATCTCAGGGAAAAAAAAAGGAAATGCAGAATTGGTGCTCTGAGAGATGAAAATGGAAACATTTTATTGCAGAAAGATGAACAAGTGCTAAGATGGGAAAGATACATAGACAATCCCTACAGAAATGAGGACAGTTTAAACCTAGACAGGATGGAGGAGAAAAAAATGTGTGTAACCTTTCTTAAGGAAGAGATTGATGCTGCATTGAAAATGCTGAGGGACAGAAAGGCACCAGGAACAGATGGCATACAAGGAGAACTCCTTAAGGCTAGGTAGATGAAACATGAATCCTAACTAATTTTTTTAAACAAAATTTTAGAGGCAGATATTCTGGATGATTTCACAAAATCTATCTTCATCACAATTTTAGGAACAGCTGTTCCTAAAATTGTGGGTACCTTAGACTGTTATAAACACAGAACTATTATCTTGATAAGCCATGGCTCACAGGTTTTAGTTATCATCATACAGCAAAGAATAGAAAACTACATAAATCAGGAACTAGATGAGTCACAGCTTGATTTCAGAAGAGAGGGATAACAGATCATTACAATGATACAAATAACTCTTTATCATGATCCTTTGTCCTATAAGTTGTATGTTCTGTTGACTTCAAAAAGGCCTGTGATAATGTTAATCAAATTCTGTTGTTTGAGATTCTGCAAAAAATAGGTATTGATAAAAAATTACTCAGAATAATCTACAATATCTATAAAAGCCAAAAAGCAATGGTCAGATTTCAGAAAAAAGATACAAAATGGATTCAGATTAAAAAAGGAATAAGACAGGGATGTGGTTTGTCCCAACACATTTTAACATCTACAGTGAATGGATGATGAGAAAGGTGTTCAAAAATTTAGATGAAGGTGTAAAAATTAATGGACATCTTATCAACAACATTAGGTATGCTGATATGTAACACCAAAGAAGGGTTACGGAAAATTCTAAATAGATTGAAAGAAATGGGAAAAGCAAGATACCAAATAAAAATAAAGATAAACCAGTGGCGTGCCCTTATTGGAAGCGATGGAAGCGCCGCATCCACCTTCCAACGACCTTCCCTTGTATTTTCTAAAATATAAATTTTCATATTTTAACATATTTTGAATTAATTAAAATTAATATTTTATTATAACTGCATTATGTATCTTATTAAAAACTTCTATACTATATGTGAAAAAAACGATAAGATTGCTATTGTATATTCGAATGTTAGTGGCGAAAGGCAAAATGGAAGCGCTTCCAAGACAGCTTTCACGGCGAGAATAACTGAATGGTGTAAAGCAGCCAGAGAGCATTGGGGCATGCGCTTTACAGAGCACCAACCTCAGCCGGTTTAGCTGGTGGAAACTACACACGTGTAACGCTTCCAACGATTCTATCCCTTAGCCACTGGCAGGGAGCTATCTGACTAAGTGAATTGGTTAAGATTTAAAAAGTAAAGAGTATTCAATGTTATTTTTATGTACGTTTTTTTTGCAAAGTTATATTTAATTATAATTTTCTTTTAGTTATACTGTAATTAAATTGATAGATTTTCAGACATAAAATCTTTAGAATTTTTATCACTTTTAGATGTTTTTCATAATTTAAAATTATTAACAATTTTTCCGAACGTGTTTTAATTCTTTAAATTAAGTAAATTTTATGGGAAATTTTTTGATTTATCTAAATTACGTAGCAAATTGCAATATTTATATTCGTGTCCGGACTATATTGACAAGTAGCTCTTAAAGATAAAACATATTATAATTAATGTCGATCCGAACAAAGACGTACTAAAAGAGTTATATGATTTAATATCATTAATTTCTACGGTACCATCTACCAGTGGGTCTGTTGAGTGCAGTTTTTCGACCACAGAGCAAATTCATACATTGGCTAGGAATACTCGAGCGGAGGAAAAATTGTGGTCGCTAGCGTTGCTTTCGATAGAAAAAGCGCTTTTAAATACGTCGATGGAGTCGACGACCAGCGACTTTTATGATAAACGACTTTGCGGAAAAAATCGTTGAATAGAATTACTTTATAAAAAATTAAAAAACAAGTTTTTGTATCATTGTTTGTATCATATCAATTTGTATTATGTATGTATTATTTGTATTTTAGAACTAAAATACATAAATTGCTTATTTTTGTCATTTTCAGTATTTGTTTAAAACTTTTGTGGAAATGTCATGTACCGGACAGGTCTGACCCATCACGAAAGACGCGAAAAAACAGTTAATTTAGAGAAAAATTTATTAGTTTAAAAAACATTGATAAAAGTCGTTTGTAGTCGAACACCCATTGTTTATATCAAATTGCCAGGCAGAAACTATAAATTGCGGAAGAAAGTCGTCCTATGATCGGTGGAAGATCGAATTCGTCTTCGATTTTGACTTTTCTCACTCTCCAGGTAAGAGTCTCGTTACGTTTAGTAACCAGAGACCAACCACTCGAGAAGCGTGATTAAGGGAGAATGGCCAATCAAAATGGACGAAAAAAAGAACGGAGATTGATATAATCTCCGACAATCGAGGACACCTGGCACTCGGTTAACGTTCGAATAACCAAAACGCCGTGTGTCAACGCGCAGAAAAAAAAAAAAACAATTTCTTGTCTATTGTGCCAACCTGTAACTCGTGCCACTTCGGACTTAGACCGTGTCCCCGACTCCAACAGACGAAGTCTCCCCGTGTCTTACAGACTTGTCAACGCCACTGCCCCGGGGCCACCTTCGATCGACCATCGAAGAACCACATCGACGCTCAGGACGTCCGAACGACTGATTGTCCTAAAGCAAACTATTTTGTACATAGTATGTTTATTTTATATTAAAATAAACGGTTTTTGTCAGATACTTGTCACCTTTGTCTCTACAGCCACCACCCATGTACGACATACAGTACGAATGAACCCTAGACCATTACTGACGCGCAATTAACTGATTGTCCCTGGAAGTCGGCTTCTTACAGAAACACAACTTCCCTATCATCAAATGTCACGGCACGCCACTGAGATAAACAAAAGAAAAGTTATGATAATCGCAAGAGAAGATAACAAAGTTCTAAAGATTATGTTAGATGGAAAGAAAATAAAAAAGGTAAAAATGTTTGAGTACCTAGGAAATTGGATAACTGAGGATAACAGATGTAATTATGAATTATAAAAACAGAATAAAAAAAGGTTTAAGCTGCTTTCACATAAATACCCTCAGTATTAAGAGACAGAAATGTATGCAAAAAATTGAAACTAAAAACACTTAAAACAATGATTTGGAGTGTGGTTACATATGGATGCAAGTCTTGGACAATAAACTAAGAGGCAGTTAATAGGATAAATTCCTTTGAGATGTGGTGTCAGAACAATGGAAAGAATTAGTTGGATAGATAGAATAACCAATGAGGAGGTTATGAGTAGATTTGGAATTGAAACCTGATGGTCAGCATCCAGAGAAGAAAAACAGCATATGCTGGGCATATAAGAGGATCCTCAGGGAAACTGATGAAAATTGCAGTTCAAGGAATGGTGGAGGATAGACAGAGGAAGGGAAGACTAGGCTAACATGGCAAGACAACAACAAAAAATGGACTGGTTCAAGCTTTGGAAAAGCCTATAACCATGAAGAGTGGAGAACTGTCCAACTGCAACCCTCTGTAAAGAGGATTCCATGTGAATGAACAGAATGATAGTGATTTAATATAGGATAATAATAGAATAGTCTTACAAGGGAACTGTCGGAGTGTCATCTAATAGATTTTAATAAAATTTAGTTATTTCACATCCAATTCTGTTCTTACACATATCAATTTATGCTTAATAATATAAATTTATTTTTAATTATCTCCCCTTTAGGCACACAGAGTTTTGAGAGCTCACTTGGGGCATTACATCCATGGGATACATAATGCAAATTAATACAATTTTTATACTTTTACAAATATATATGCTTGACTACAATTATATCTTCAATTTCTACATTTCCTCTACTATCTAACAGTATAAAATGCTGCTTGCCGGTTTAAAAAAAATGAGATTTTTATTTATATTTTCTGTAATTTGATCTGTAAATGCAAAAAACTAAACTTATCAAATATCAACTCACTATAAATCATTTCAACTTTCACTTATTGACATCAGATTTGTTAAATTTCACAGGATTGCATTATCTTTCAAGTTCAGGTAGCAAAGCTCTGTTTATTGTCTCCTGCTAAAGTAATAGATTAGGCTGGACCTCCACTGTGAAGGTCAGCAAACTTCTAATTATTTTATTACTCTGTTTTCAAAAACTCCCTTCTCTAACAGGGTCAAATGACTAACAAATTGTTTTCTTGCACTCAGGGGAATGTTTTCTTTTAGATTGAACAACTAGCATTGCCAGTAATGAATTCTATAATTTTATTTTTAATAATTTTAAAATATTGATAAAATTACCAAATAAATGTTTGGGTCACAATTACTAAATGGTATTGCTACGTAATGAACATGAATTTTAATTGTTGCAAACTTGACAGCATTAAATTTCTTATGCCCTGATTGGGAGAAAGCAGAGCAATAACACCAAAACAAGAAAATTGTGTTGTAAAAAATAGCTGCAATGACTTATTTGAAATGAATTTGGTTTGGCCTGGTCATTAAAACCAGGAGAAAAAGATAGAATGTATAGCATATTGGTAAAGTTTAAATATTCTACATTATTATTTTACTGAATCGCAATTGTTATGTACAACAATCGAGAGTACAGCACTCTCACGCTGCAAGAGAATTTACTGCAGGTGGTAGTAAGATATTGTTTTTTGTAAAATTTCTCTGAAAAAGGGCTATAAACTTGAAAACGACTATAGGAATTGCTTTAGAACATATTGGTTGAGGAATGCTACAAAGTCTGCAGTTCAACTGTTATTTTTGAGAAATTCAATAAAAAAAAAAGCCGTGTATCTGCTGGATACATATGCCCCAAGATGCCTGTTAAGGTCTCATAACAGCTGGAAATGTTACATAACTCATTGGTGGATTTTTTACTAGGTTATTTATTCATTTAACAACTTTTACTAGTCAAGATGTTGACTGGTACAGAAGTAAAATTTTAATTAATGTATAGTGGAATTGATCTGTACAAAGATGACTAGAATTTGTTCTTAGAAGATCATAGTTTATGGTCAAAAATAGATAGTCGAAGAATACCTTGTCTTAATAACCCAATTTTTAACTCTTAACCACACAAAAGCATACAAATCACTTAAAGCTTAATTTTGTAGCAAGTGGCAGGGTTGATTCAAAGATTTTGGTAGAATTCTTCAGAACAGAGCTCTTCCAGCAAGAGAAATTTAAGTTCATTAAAACAAACTATGACACTTGATCATTGTATCATTGTACTGATTAAAAATGTACGTTTTATGATAGTTTTATTGACCATTGCAGAGTATCGCTTCTAAGTGCTGTGTGGTAATTCTTTTTTGTTTTTTGTAATTGTCAAATTTGTTTTATTCTATTTTAAAATTTATTTACACCATACCTCACCATTAGGTGAACCATTCAAAGTTTACGCTTTCCCCCATTTAAAGTTTGGTCACTCTGTCATGTATCCAGTGAGGTTAAAATAAAACGGAAACATCACAAATATGGCACCAGGCAAAATGCACATGCACAACATATACATCAATGACTCCATTATGTCACATGCAAGTTGTCTATAACTACTGTAGAGTCACCAAGTAACAAACATTCATGTAGTCTTTGAACCTATTTAATGTTTTCATAACACCCAAGCATTGCCTAGTACATCAACTAGTATTAAATAAAAGTATTAACACTAGTTATGCAACGAATAGGCCAAATACCAAATATTTAATCACTATTCAGCCGAATACCGAATACCTAAAAACAGGAGTAAGAAATAACAAAAACACAGTAAATTAATCATTTTGGTATTAATGCTGAACATATATTTCAAGTTCGAGAAAGCGTAATTTTTTGCTTATTTATCTAAAAGATCAAAGGAAAAGTAATATAACTAAGTTATTTTTTTAAGAGATCAAAAAAAGGTAACAAATCAAATGAAAAGTACCTACTTATTATGTACTTTAGTCATCTATATACTCGTATATAAAAAAACAAGTCCTGATAGGATAATTAACAGAGCCTACTGGTGCTAGAAACTTAAAAATTTGAGGGTGTTCCTCTTGTAAAGTTTAGGTGTGCTAAGAAAAGATTTTACGAAATTCAAATCCTAAAGGGGCGAGAAAGGGTATAAATATAAATCACAGTTATGATTTCACAGATTCGAGACAGCTTGGTAGCCTGAACGGACCCAGGCTTTCGCCTGTGCACACTAAGTGACTTTCATTACAAGCATTTAGCTTTCCAAAGTCTATGAGAACAATTATTTGGCATTGATGGCTGTGAATTGCATGCCAATAAGCTGCCTCGACTTGTTCGATTATGTTATCAACTCAATTTCATATTTATTTTCAAATTTTCACTTTGCAGTCCTTCTCTGTTCTTTTTCCATTATTTACATGTGTAGGTCATTTCATTGTTATCCACATTTGATATCATCACTTACAGTGGGTGTTCATATTATTAGAGCCACAACGTAAAAAATACATTTTTTCGTAACGATGGTGGACTTCACGCCGATCACTGAATAAGCAAGAGACGAGACAAGAAGGGGTCCCCATGGGCTCACCGCTTTCTGCTGTATTGGCGGAGTTTCTCATGAGGCATGTTGAGCAAAGGGTCTTCAATTTCCCCCTCACGATAGCATACCCATTGTTATACCTCAGATATGTAGTCGATATCCTTGTAGCTTGGCAGGACATGGAGGAGGATTTCCTCACCTTCAAAAGTTCACTCACGAAGATTTATTCTACCATCAGCTTTACCTGGGAAAAAGAAAATGAAGGGGCTATTGCGTTTTTAGATCTAAACATCTCCAAATTCCAGGGAGCTTTATCGTACTCCGTGTTCCATAAATTCAGCTGCTTACCACCTTTAATCCCTGCTACAGCATTCCAGCCGCAGCATTATGTTAATGCAGCTATTGCCCCATTAATTAGAAGGGCTTTTTTGTTATCTTCCAATCAAACAGCTGTCGACATTGAACTTAATGCCATTCGCTCAGCAGTAAACGTCGGCGGGGTACACTAATGCCAAGTACAGGTATGTCCTAAACAAGGTCAAAAGATCGCTCTTTCCTGCCACGGCGTTACATGTTCCAAAGGAATGCATGGTAGTCCTTCCAGCACTACCATTCTGTGGCCGAGTCACCATACGTATTTGCCGTGTTTTTAGCCAACACGCGCTCTTTCTACCAGTCTCCCCACAGCCAAATCTTAAGAGGCTACTATGCAATGACAGGGATGCTACCACCATACTAGAGAGGTCTGGAGTTTACTCTATCCTATTGGAAAATACTGCATCCGGTATTCACACCCACTATGTTGGTGCGACAACTAGAATGTTGGCTTGTCGTATTTCCGAACACCAACTTTCCATCAGGGCAGGTAAAGGTGATACCGAAACTAGCAAGAATGGTGTTACAGCACCTATACACCCCGCTATGGGGCCAGGTGGTGATGCTCAGGCATTGTAATAACAGGAGCATCGTGTTTATTTGGGAGGCCTTTCTTACCGCTGCACTAAATCCGTGCAACACACCCACGCATGATTTGCCTGTTATGTGGGTCAATTTATATAACAGATTAAGGCAACACCTCTAGCTCCACATCTCTGTAATTTATAGCGCATACGCTATGTCACCATGCGCGCATGTTTAAATTTCTTCTCGCTCAGTTCCATCGTTGATTTTGTTCCAAAGTTCTAAAGCGGTTTGTTCATTTCAAAAAAATTTTTGGTTTGAAAAGGGATTTTAACCATTATTATCTACCTGACGAAGACGAAAATAGTTTCGTCAAAAGCGCTAGTAATTATAGCAATATCCGTACACAGTTTAACGCCTGGATGTTAATTTTCTCGTCTCTTGCTTATACGTTTTTTCAACTTACACCATAATAAAAGCATGAAACTAAGAGAAATGTCTAAATTTACTTATTTCTAAGGGATCTTATTAAAAATATATATATAAATCAGGTGTTTATATTTATATTTCTAGAACTAAAAATAAATGTACAAAAATATGTTTAATGTTTTGTTGAACCGCCTTTTGTAGCAATCACCGCTTCAACTCTTCTAGGCATAGTTTGTATGCATTTCAAGCATTTTTTTTTTTATTTCTTCACTCCTGTGCCACACTTCTATTAAACGCTCTATCAATTGACGCTTGTTGGTGATAAGATCCCTGAAAATTTCTCTCTTTAGCAGCTCCCAAAGGTTTTCTATAGGATTAAGGTCTGGGCCATTTCAAAACCTCAATTTGTTTATCTGCCAGGTATTTTGTGACTTTTTTAGCCTTGTGGCAAGGAGTAGAGTCATGCATAAACAAAACGTCACCATTTAGATACCATTCCTCAACGTGGGAAGCATTTTGATGTCTAAGACCTTCATAAATTGATCTTGTCTCATTGTGCTCTCTACAATGTACAGGCGGCCAGTACATTGGCTACTGATGACAGACCACACCATAATGCTTAGAGCAGTGGTCCCCAACCCTATGCCCGCGGGCACCATGGCGCCCGCCAATCATTTTACGTGTGCCCGCCACTGTGTGACCACGATAAAAATAAAAATATTTCGGTTTTCAATAAAATGCTATGTAAAAGTTTTTTCACTTTGAATGATTAACCATTCAAAAGTAGAAATGGCGTCCAACACAGATGAAAGCAGAAAGCGAAATGCGACCGATCTCTTTTTCCCTTCCGCCAAATCTGCACCAATGCAATTTCCCATACCTGAAATGAAGTAAAACGGTCCGTTCTGAATACCGTAATATCAAAGTGGGGAAACGTGTAGGGCCCGTAACTTGGAGTGACCTACAAATTTCAGCAGTCGTTAACTAAAAAAAAAAAAAAGGTCAACAGCTATCCGTGTGTCAGAAGTAATCTCCGCCACGATATTACTAACACCGTCTACAAATATTTCTAAGTGACACCACGATATACGCACCAGGTGTCACCCATGCTAATGTCACATTATATAAGATTTGTTTAGAAGCAACTTATTTAAATGGGGCCCCAATTTAAATTTTGTCTAGGGCCCGCTAGAGGCTTAATCCAGCGCTGTTAACTATGTCCAAATATAAATTCACCTTGAAAAAATAAATGGTGCCCGTTGTTTAGCCGGTATTCTAGAATGTGCTCTTACGTACAAAAAGGTTGGGGACCCCTGGCTTAGAGGATGTTTCACTCTTCTTACTATACAGTCATTGCAATACTTCTCCCCAATTCGTCTCCTTACAAACTCTGAATCGAAGACTCGTCAGAGAAACAAACATGAAAAAATCAGCAGAGTCGTTAAAACCTTCAAAATATGATATAAAAAAAAGGCATTTAATTTATAATTTGGTATAAAACCATAGGTTTACCTTTTCCCAATCTTGAACAGTCCAGTTTCTGTGATCTTTTGCCCACTGCAATCGCTTTGCCATCATAGTGGGTGTAAGCCGCGGCTTTTTTGCGGGACGCCGACACACAAGCCCAAGTTCTTTAAGACGACAATGAGTCGTCATTGGTGATATATTTATATCAGCATCCTGAATCTTTTTTATCAACAATTTCAGAGGTGTCTTTCTGTTCTCCATACAGATATTTCTTATTTGACGCTTATCTCTGGGTGTAGTAATTTTTTTTCAGCCACATTTCCCCTTTCGGTTTGAAATTAAATCCACATTAGTGTCGAGTTTCTTCTTAATTCTATCAACAGAAGCCCTTGAAACCCTTGAAATTGATACAATTTGTCTATTTGAATGCTCAGTATTTAAAATGAGAGTTTTAATTTAACTAATTTTCCTAGGGGTGAGGTCATTAATTTCCCGTGACTAAAATAACCTAAAAATAATGAAAAGCTCATAATTGTAACAACTTTTATATAAAATGGCATTATAACATCATATTAAACATTACATACCTTAACAACAATATTACCCCCACAACAAGTCAATAAAACGTTTTTAAAACACAAAACTAAGAATTAAGCAGATGACACTCAAACGGCAACAAACTGTTAAATGAGAGCGTTAGCGCAAAATGGCTTGCTATTAATGGTTATTTTTGCCAATGATAAAATAATCAACTAATTTGAAATGTATATGTATCCACTAGGACCAAAAACATAGTAATAAGATTTGATTATAAATTTTGTATTGAAATGTTTACAGTATTACTGATTATTTCAGTTTTAACAAGTGGCTCTAATAATATGATCACCCACTGTATCACATACTGCCATGATGCTCATGTCTGTCCGCTACAACTGTCAAGAATTAATGTGATTTGCAAAGTGTAGTGACAGCAAGCCAATAGAGATCAGGGTGTGCAATCCTTGCCATAATGTGGTTTGCACTCCAATTTTCATACATGCATTAATCAAGCCAAATGGTTTGACCAAATATTCAGTATTTGGTCTGAGGCCAAATATACTATTTGTTGCAACATTAATTAACACAAGTAAAAATAGAAAATAAAATATATATTAAGTGAAATAGCATAAATTCTATTTTCTTCAGAATTAAGAAAATATATTATTGCATAAAACATTTCCATATGAAACATCAAAATGAAATGGAATAAAGCTGTCTTAATTCTAACTTCAGTATTTCTAAGGTACAATAATCCACAATTTAATGGACTAACTGAGGAAAGGATGTCTGCTATTGTTGAAAGTCTGTTAATTGAATATGTTTTTAAAACATATTAATAACAAACTTACAATATAGAAGATATACATCGATTATCGAAATCAATTGGGGACTGGGGTTGTTTGGAGAATCAATTTTTTGGATAACCGATTATGTACAAAAAAATACATTCTTAATATAGTATATTAATATATATCCCTTTCCATGTGGTTATACGCCTTTAGGCATATGTCACGTGACTTGCCGTTAATTCGTGATGCGGCATACGCCTTTCGGCGTAATTAATCAAAAAATTCGATTATTTTGCGTTATATTCGATTTTCCAGCGATCTTAGCTTTGATTCGCTATTCTGTAGGTCGATTGACTTTGTTTAAGCCAATAAACGTTTTGTTACCACCCCTGGGCCATAAATATTTTGGTAAATACATCCCCTACTATTCTACAGTAAATCTTTGCAGTTAACTACACAGTTGGCTGAAAACAATCAAAGGGAAACTCCTTCTACAGTTTTATTGAGTCTCTTCTGTCTTTGTTGACGTTACTTTAACTAATCACAGACTTATGAAACGAAAAAATTGCCGCGAAAAGCCCCGCCTCCAACCTTCGAAGTAAAATGTAAACAATCACTGTAAATTCGCTTTTTAAATCGATTTTTAATTCTAATTAACTAATTTAATGCACTTAGACATTAAATTAGCTAATTCGACAATATTTAGGCGAGTAAATATGTTTTTAAAACTATCTTCACGATAACAATCGACTACTCTCCCAGCTAAGTAATTAGAGACATAGTGTGAATAATGGCAATAACTTCTCCCCTGCTCTAGGTAGAAAGCTGCGGTTTGTTTTGTTTAATAGAGGACAGATGTTTCTATCTAACAGATGTACAAAGTTCAGCGATTCTCTGTAAATTAATTTTTTTTTTTGTTCGTAACCTTCAAATTTGTTCGTAAACTTCATATTATTTTAAATATGTATAAAACTAAAAATTATACAATCGTAAACTGTAATATGTTCTTAATCAAACGCAAAAAACAGATTAAACATAACGCGATTTTATAGCGAAATATCGCGATTTAAAAATCATCCAAAAACTGCAAAAAATGCGCCGCATGACGAATTCCACTCAATTATTTGCTGTAGATCGCCCGCATGGAAAGGGATATATTCCACGTTGAAATTTTTCTCCATTGCATGTCGCTTCATGTTGAATTTTCATCAATGTTAAGCCCAACGAAAATTTTTATAATAATAATCGTGGCTATTGTATCATTAAAAATTATTTCTTTATTTTGTACAAAATAAATATATTGAAAAATATAAAAACAAAAAAATTATAATTTAGAAGTTAATCTATTGGGATCTTGAATAAGTTCTCATTGTTTTCCAACAGATGGCGTTACCAGAACTGCATTCGTGTCAAGGTCTACCATATTTTATAGACTATAAGACGCACATTTTTCTTTGAAAAATTGCCTCCAAAATTCAGGTGCGTCTTATAGCTATTTTTTAAAAAAATTGTTTAAAAATTAAGGTGCGTCTTATAGTCCATAAAATATGGTATATAAGAAGGTCAGGACACGCATACTAGAGCCATCATTTTGGGACTTTTTGAGTCTCATGTTTAAAACAAACTTGTACGAGCAGTCTGTTTTATACGACATTAATTAAACTAATTTATGAAATTTTAGTTAAATTAATGTCGTATAAAGCTGATTGCTCGTACAAGTTTGTTTTAAACATGTGACTCAAAAAGTCCCAAAATGATGGCTCCAGTATGTGTGTCCTGACCTTCTTATATAGACTTTGGTGCATGTATTTCTAGATGGTGACACATCTCTAAGGAAGTATGATAAGCGACCTGGAAATTCAGTATATGTCATTTTGCCAAAGTGTAGACAACTTTTTTTTTCATAGTGTTAAACATGTCAAGTTTCGTGCCAAAAAAGGAGTATTTGCAGGAAATTTTATTGCACTATTTTATTCAAAAAAAATCTGCAGCTGAAGCACACAGAATTCTTGTTGAGACTTACAGCGATCATGCTCTGTCAGAAACAACATGCAGAGATTGGTTTGGATGCTTCAAAAATAATGATTGTAATGTTGAAGATAAAGAATGCCCTGGTGCACTAAAAAAGTTTGAGGACAAAGAATTGGAAGCATTACTTCATGAAGACTCATGTCAGACACTAGATCAGAACTTGCAGAATCATTAGGAGTTGATCACACAACAGTTTCGAAACATTTGAAAGTATTAGGAATGATTCAAAAGCAAGAACATTGGGTGCTGTATGAATTGAAGCTGAGAGACGTCAAACGGCATCTTTTCACGTGTGAACAGCTGCTTCAATGGCAGAAAAGGAAAGGTTTCCTGCATCATATTATGACTGGCAATGAAAAGTAGATACACTATGATAACTCTAAGCATAGAAAATTGTGGGGTAAGCCTGGCCACGAATCAACATTGTTGGCAAATCCATGGTTCAAAGCTTCTGCTCTGCATTTGATGGAAACAGCTGGGTGTAGTTTATTATGAGCTGCTCAAACCAAATGAAACCACCATGGGAGATCACTATCAACTACAATTAACGTGTTTGAGCCAAACATTGAAGGAAAAATAGCTGTTTTATGAGCAGAGACACGAGAAAGGGATTTTGCAACATGACAACGCTTGGCCGCACGTTGCACAATTGGTGAACTCTTTCAGTTAACCGACGTTTTAGTTGATCAGTGTTTGGATAATCAATGCTCTACGATAAATTATTATAATAATATATATTGACTAATTTATATTCATTTACTTACTAACTTATATTCTAGTGTACTCTTTATGAATTTAAAAAAAATTTTCTAAATTTTTCCTTTAGGACAATTTTTGTCTCTATTAAATCAAGAATCTACTGTACAACCATTTATTAATATTACTATTAAGAAATTTGTTATTGTCCTCTATCATCTTTGGATCAGTTAATGAGATACAAAGAATTGAAAGAAACTTTTTCTTTAAATTATATGAGTGAGGTGCCCATTAAGTGCATCAATATGCACCTCACCCATATGATTTAAAAGAAAGTTTTATTTTATGCATACAGTAAGACCCCGCTTAACACGGGGGATGCATTCCTAGACGACAAAGTGCTAAACGAAATAGCGTTAAATGAGGTCATTTTAATACAGAGTAAATAGGGAAAGGGGAACACGTGACCAAAAATAAACAAATTTTACTTTAATTTGAAGTTATTTTTATATTCATTTGTATAATAATATATGTTAAATAACACATAAACATATGCGCACAGAAATGTAAAGTTCATTTTTTGTGACAAAGATCCTGACTTTTCTGAAATTCTTGATTTTTTTTGCAATAAAGTCGTGAAGTTTCATTTGTTGCTTTTTTCTTTCCTTAACCTTAAGCAAATGTCAGTAGCAAGAGATCACACCCAAAACGCCTCGTTTTGCTTTTGCACTCCTTTTAAAATCTGGATCATTCGCTACAATTTGATCAACGATTTCGGTTACCGTTGCCAAACTTTTACTAAGGAAATCTGTAGAGAAATTTTTTCAGTTCTTCGTTTTCAGAATCTCTATTTTCCAGTTCTACATGAATTCCTTGTTCTGCCAATTCTTGAAGGTCATCTTTGGTAAGGCTCTCACCAGAAACCTGCTGTAACTCCTCAATATCCTGCTTGTCTACATCTCTTAGTCATGCTGTATCGATTAGGTTGACAACTTGGTCAACCTAACGATACAGTGGTAGTTGATAATTCTTGGATATTTCCAGCAATTACTTCTTTCACACTTTGTTTGTGCATTTATCTGTTAATTCTTGCCAAGTGAAGCCGATATTGCCTTTGGCATCCATGATGTTATATTTTTTCCAAAATTGCACCAAACAAACATAGATTTAAAAGAAATATACATTTTGTGTCCTTTTTTCTAATTGGTTCGTGTTCGTAAATAATCATATTATATACAAATCAATGAAATTCCGCAATAATTTAAATCAACGTAAATTTTGGGCTTTTTTTTTTAAGGCTTCAAGCAGACTGCGTTATATCAAAACAGCATTAAGCGGGGTCTTAATGTATTTTATTTTCTGTTAACTTTAATGTGATAAATATTTTTGTTTAATATAGATTTTTTTAAAAGCTGGAAAAATTTCGAAATTTTTCAGAAAAATTGAAGTTTTTATATTTTAATTGTTAACTAAATATTATGACTAATATCTTTAGAAAAAACTTCAACTTTCTAATTTTCAAAATTAGAATTAATTTTCTTATAGTAAATGAATGCTTAAAAAATTAAACATGCATTAATATATATCATCAATAGAAAATATAAAATTTACTCACTGCAGTTTTCTTTAAATTTTTAAGTTCACTATTTAATACATTTAATTCTTCTAACTAAAAATATAAAGAATAATAATGTAAATTTTTAAACTAAATATATTGCATTAAATTAAAAACTCATTAAATTTAGTTAGAGATTAAGAGATTAGGATATATAAGGCTAAATATATGTTTAAAAAAAAGGCAGTCAATCAGTCTTATATGTATAAATAGGAAAATTATTATATTCAGAAACTTACCTTTTTTTTATTTTAAGATCAAAATTTTTTGTAAAATGTATTAATTCTTTTGAATTTATTTATCAATACTATACAACATCTATTTATTTTATATGACAATTAATGAGAAAATGAAAATGACAAAGTCATTAAAGATATAAACAAGATTAAAATTCTTTCAAAAAAGTAAATATAATATTCACTATTAAATCAAATAATTTAATTATTTTTTTAAACATTAAGTTAAAAATTATCTGTAATAATTAACTTAATAAATTTATTAATACAATTTAATAATTTGAAAATGTAAAATTAAGCAAACATATATTTACCTCTTTAGTCAACTGGTTGTGTTTTGACATTTTATAATGTTAAACCATATGTATATTCCTTTATGTATATTTCCTAATATAAAATATATTTTATAAATTATTTTAAAAATGATAAAATTTATTTATATTATTTCTAACTTATTAGAATATTTAGAAATTAATATAGAATATAGAAATAAATAAAATAATATAGAAATAATATATCTATCTATTGATAAAAAGAAAATTTATTTTATGAAGTTACGCAATCTTAATTTAACTATTTTAATGAAGTGTTATACCAGTAACATTACAGATTTTGCCATTTTGTATTGAAATCTATCTCAAAAACTCATAGAATTATAACAAAAATATAACAAATTCCAATTACAATGCATATATAATTTAAAGCCACACTAATTGTTGTATAAGATCGAGCTATTTTCTGGCAATTATAATTTTAATTACTAATTAATTTGTCCCTAGATGGATGTTTATATATGCATGTACAATTTATAACAAATTTATGAGAGATAAAAAATATAGACAGTTTGATATTATCATTATAATTATTAACATATTATATTATCATAAGAATTATTATTATAAAACAGTTAAATAAAAAGAATAGGAAATAGAACTGTTTTCCTAAACAGTCTATTTCCTATTCTTTTTATGCTAAAATGAAATATGGATAAAGTTATTCATGTAAAATTGAAAGTAAAATTTATAGGAAAAAGCATTGCTACTTTACATTGTTAACATTACATAACTTCATCTTAGATGTAAAAATGTTTTGACATAAGTAGTCCTCTACTTTAAAGGTTCTAAAAATGAATATATACCGTATTTTACAGACTATAAGATGCTATGGACTATAAGACGCACCTGAATTTTGGAGGCAATTTTTCGAAGAAAAAAGTGCGTCTTATAGTCCATAAAATACGGTAACTCTTCATTTAAATATTAATTAACATTAAAATTTGAAGAAACTAAAAGATTCTTATGTTAAGACACTTTAAAACTACTTATGGAGCATAAAATATGATTAAATTCAATCATTTTTGAATACAGTAACTCATCTTTAAAAAGTTAAAAAAACCAACATTTCTGATAAATAGGCTACTTATGCTAAAAAACATTTGAATTTATAAATTGTATTTTAAGCACTTAAGCATTTATAAAGTATTTTATTAAATTATTAGCAGTTAGATTAATCTTTCTATTTTGATTCCTTATTTTCTAATGTAAAAAGTGAAGATTTTAATATATATTAAATTCATAATTTTTATCATATTTCTCTGCTGTTCTTATATCTAAGGGGGGAAATCAACACTATACTCTGCAAAATATCTAAAATAAACTCACTATTTAAAAAAAAAATTCTGTAGTATCAGAAACATTTTTTTATTTTGTCTTTTTATTTTAACAATGGTTACCTCAGAGATGTCACTGAATCAGTGGCGTAGCATAGTGGGGGCAGCAGGAGTGGGCCGCCCCAGGTGGCACTTTTAGGGGGCGGCAAAATTTCACAATAAATAATAATAATATCTTGTAAAAATTTGAACCATTTCATTTCATATGTTTGTAGCACCTACGATTCAGACCGATTGAAATGAGCACGGAATTTTTCATTACTTATTCTGTAACAAAACTGGGGAATCCCTTTTCTTTAAATGAATGTATAATGACATCTTGGTCATTGCAGCGACTGGCATCATCATCTGTACTGACTTGTAGGGATTCCCCATATTTTATTTTGTGCTTGGATTGTTTATGACTAATATTCAGGGAGAATGACTTCTATCATTCAATTATATTATTTTCAAATAAAAATATAAATAGTAACAGTATCGTTCTAGAAGTCGATTTGTGTTTTATATTCAATTTGTTAATAACTTACTCTTGTCAATCGTCAAGGTATAATCATAAGTGTTCTATACCTGTTATATCAATGTAAGTGGCATAAGTGTAAAAATTTTTTGTAATAAATGTGATTATTATATTGTTTGTTTTAAATTAAACTGTATTTCTCTCGGCAACTAAAAGGCGTTTTGTATATGTAGGGCCTATATGTATATTGTAAAACATATATACGTACAGTACATGACTTTTTTATTTGTAACCTGTACAATACACAATAATGATGATTGTTCTTGCTGAAAAGTTCTTTAGAATTACTGTATATTTAGTTTTTTAAATTGAGATACCTAAATAAGGGGACAGCAAAATTTTCCTCCACTCCAGGTGGCTGACACCCACGCTATGCCACTGCACTGAATAGTATATGAAATGTATCAGTACATTTACATTTAATTTACATTAGCACAACAGTGCAGTACTCTTATAAGTCCAAACAAGCTGGCATACATAAGAAGATACTCTTACATGTGAGGTATACTCTTATTTGTTTCAAAAACATGAAAACAAGTTGTAAGAGCATGTTCTTATTTGTGTTGAAATATGGTATATACATTTCATTTGAATAAAATATATTTATTTAACCAGAATTAATCTTTTATTACCATAATATAATTAACATAATTAGGATTATACAAATTATCACAAATAGCATTGGAAATTGAATCAAAAATTAGATATCCAGCTCCTGTTAAAATTTTGACAACTTCAATGCTGATCAGAAACTATTTAAACGATTAAGTTAAAATATGACTCCTCTCAAAAATAGAAGAAACTCCATGTTATCAAGGATTCTCCTTTGTAATAAGTAAAAACCAAATAAAATATGACAAACTGACTAAACTCCTATATGCATTTGAAGATGCCATTAAAAATCCAAAACAAGAGAATATATTTTAGTTGTTTAATCATAGGTTTATCTACTGTATAGTAAGTACAGTAGATAAACCTATACCATATTGTACAAAATGTTGGTTTATATACTGTAGAATATGCCACTGTAAAATTTGATCAGTTTCTATGACATGAATGGGATTATCAATGATATTCTCCTGGTCATACTTTCAATTCAACCATTTCATCTTATTAGTCAGCTAAAAAATTTTTTAGCTAACTAACAAAAGTGATGAAAGTAAAAACTATGACCAAGAGGATGACCATTTATACATCATACAAGCTTGGCCAAGCCAATCTGATAGCATGTTCCACAAAAGTGAATCAAATATTAATTTTGTTTAAAATAAATTATATAAATTCTTGGAATCAAGTAGTCGTTGCACATGCGCATGGACATGTACAATAAATGGATTGAATGGAACATAAGTATATTACAATGGCTGGCAACATCAATGCTGGACATAACTGGTAATGTCAAAGACCTGTTTACTTGCTAACATGCTAGTTAAGAAAGATCATGTCCAGGTCCATGCAATTCAGTGTATTGTTTTGTGTGTTTGATATATTTTATTTATTTTGTATATGTGTAAAGCAATAAATATCTAGAGTTATCCCTGAGAATATACTCAGTCACCTGTCATTGATTTTCCACGACTAAGACAACACCACACATCATGGAAGACAGATTGATTAGCACATACAGCTCACTCACGTAGAGGATCTTAAGCTTAAAAACTTCAATGATTGTCGATGCATTTATACTGCAGAGCTTGAAGTTTTATCAAAGTAAGTTGGAAACTTCATAGACACAAATTCAAAAAATATTCTTAAAATTAATAGTAATAATAATAATGCATTTTGTAGCTTTATTATTCAAGGAATATAACTTACAAAATCAAATCTTTCTTTTATTGCAAATGTTCCTGATGTAGTGTGATCCAAATCGTAGCTAGTTTCTTACCGTACAACTACTTTTTTTGTAAATATTATCAAAGCAGTGTTGCCAGATGATTTTAGCTTTTGTAACAAAAATGTTTGAAAAAATAGCCCAAAAGCAGCCAACTCAAAAAGCTTTTTAATAACCCGAGATTTGATGATAAAATCAAAAAAACATATCATTCGTACTTTTCCAGCAATAACATTAATCACAAAACAAACGCTTTCGGCCAATTTACAGGCTTTCTTCAGGCCTGTAAACTGATCCGAGAATAAAAATCGTAAGACAAAATACATGCATAAACTGTGATTTACCATATCATAAAAGAACTTCGTCTCGAAAAATTGTTGAGAATACTGTCTCAAATACAATAGTAGAGATAACAGAGACTTATCACACCGTTACTTATAACATTAAAATGATACTAATATGTCGAGAACACTTATTTTATATGCTAAGTAGATTGCAAGGAATTATTCAACAAACGATCTTGCTAAGACAAACGGCACAATTACACCACAATTAGCAATCGTGGTCACAAATTCAGAGAACATTTCCTAGTTTTGAGACGCAAAAGTTCTACAAACAGACAGAGATCGAGTCACCAGAAACACTATGAAAAGATAACAATATACAAGCACATTACTAAACATTTATGCATCAACCACAAAGCCCACTGCTTGGAAAAACGTTTTAGATCAGTAAAGGAGCTACTGACAACAAAGTCTAATTTTAGTTTATTATTTCACTGATTTATAGTATACCTTTTTTTATTATTATGTTATATTTTTCTTACGTTTTTATTTTATTTTTATATTTATTTGATGTATTTATTTTATTTATCTATTCTGAAACTTAAGTTTTAAAATTAAAATTTAAAAAAATTAATGTTCCATATTCCAAATTCCAATCAGTTTATGTTCGATTCTGAGGACAGCCGAAAATTTTCGATAAATAAAATATTTTGTGCTGTAAATGGCTTGATGTTATAATTCATCTTATTAGAACTATAAAATTTATGCTAATTTAATTTGTAAATTTTTAAGAAACTGTCAAATTAATCCCGTTTCTCCTTTAATATTTTCTTCGCTGTCATTCTCTGCCATCTATCACGAGATCTTGTTATAAAAATACTATATATAAAATTTTTATAATAAAATCTCGTAATAGATAACGCTACATATAATTTTATTTATTTATTATGATTAAGAATTAAAAAGTAATTTTTAAAGTAAATGAAGTCTCATAACAGCCGAAAAAATTGCGCAACTCGTTGCTAGATTTTTTTTTTTTTTTTTTTTTAAATTGCAGCCCAATCAGAATTCAATGTTAGTTAAATCGATGACAAAGAGTAAAAACAGAAATTGAATCCACAATCATGATAACAACGATAACGAGAAAATGAAAAAGAATGGCAACGAATTATCTACAGCAACCGATTGAGCATTTGATATTTTAATTATTCAAAGCTTCGTTTTCTTCCTTTTGCAACATTACTATTATGAGCACTCGATGCAAGTACAATATATTAATAATAAATTTATGCATTAATCAGATTTCTTTTTCCCTAATCCAAGCATTCAAACTGCTAAAATTATTAACAATGTTTATTTGTTCTAAGGCGAACCTTGTTACAGGGGGTTAATTTTATAACTACATTTAAGTTTGCATGTAGTATTTTACCGTTATTCTTTTGTACATTTCTTTATATACAATAGTAGAATTACATAAATTTTATGACAATATTTATGAAAATGAATTTTTATCTTTACATAATATATTTTGATTAATTAATAAGGTACGTACATAATTAACAATAATTTTCAATTAGTTACATACCGTTTTAGCTCGTTAGTAATTTGAATAAAGTTGTTTATTTTATATTCTGTATTTGGTTTATTGCTATGTTACCTAGCCTAGCTCTATAGTTTAAGTTTTGGTTCGTATGAATTGTTTCGGTAATTTCATATTCTTGACGATATTTTACTAATTCTTTCTTTAACAAATGGAGCAAGGAAAAGTCACTGGATTTACACCAATGGCAATGTTCTTTAGTGAAATCTATATAAGTGTTGTTGACAAATAAGTATTTGTTGAGTCTGATTTAAAATAATAATCGTTTAATATTCATATTTGTATTAGTGGTTATAATGTTTGAGTTTGTAGGTATATTTAGAGTACTTAAGTACCAAAGATGATAAACCGAATTCATTATTGAATTTTGGTCCTTTATTATGGACTGTGACAAGGCTGAATCAATCATCAGTGTATAACCTTATTTCCAGTTGGTCTCTGAATTATCAAATATTGCACTTGAAATTCCAAATGTTTGTAGTAGTTTATTAAACTTATATTTCCATGTGCTTTTATTAGAACTTGAGTCGTTGATTTGAGTTAGCATAATTTGGGTGCGTTCTTTTATTCCTCCGCGTAACTCCGCGCGAGTGACATCCGTTTAAAAATTCCTGCGGAACCCGTTTCTAAATTCTGGTCGGAGTGCGCGCCGTCGAATGGCAAAAACGGCCGCTTGTAGCAGTAGTTTACGGTGGAAAGCAACATGGCGTCCTCCGTGGCTCAGATAGTTTCGTTTTGGAGTCCATCATGTGGTTTTATGAATGAAAATTTAGAAGTTGTGAAAGCGCAAGTTAGTGCACGCGGTGATGTGTCTTTTCGAATTTTTTTCGAATGGTAGCCGGCGTTCTAATTTTTTTCGTGGCTATTTTGAATGCTCTTTCAACAAATAATCCATTTTATGGTTAAATTTTACAATTGAGACCCTTCTTTTGCCTTTAAAAGCTCATATTTTAGAATTATAGATTCCTCTATCACGATACAATCGATAGTGCGGGCGCCGCCATCTTTCTTTATTTCACAGTCGTTCCTAAATGCCTACAAACAGCAGCGCACGTGCTCCCGTAGTAGCGGAGACGCAGAGCGACCACTATTAACGAACGCACCCTTTGATGTAAAAATTTTATATTGTCAGCGTTGGTATTTTTTAATCTGTAATAAAACCTGATTAGTCTCTTCAGAAAAAAAGGAAACAATTGATATCTGTTCGTTTCGGCTCTTATTGCATAACCTGAGACTGATCTTTCGATTTTAAACAGTTTATGTAAGTAAGTAGTGTGAAGTTTTTCTAAATCGTAAAGTAAATCAAGTGCCCATATCGGGCTAGCGTAGAAAATTGAAGGAATTATTAACTCATTAAATATTTTTATACTTAGTGTGTTAATAATTTTATATCGGTAATTTTTAATACTGAACATAAATAGATAACATTGTCAATAAGTAAATTAATTTTTGTAGTAAGCTCTTTTAAATGTAGATGAAAATTACAGTTCCAGTTAAAAGATATATCGAAATATTTTATGTTATTCACTAATTCAAGAGGTTGCCCATTTAAGTAAAAAAATTTCTCTTGATTTAATATTATTTCTAAAGATGGGGAATACCTTCTGAGAGGTCTTTTAATTAAAGGGTAACTGGTCCCTATTCATGCGATACAGACGTGGAGAAACCCGGAAAACTCCACGTGGCTAGCTCGTCCTGGCGAGGTGCGAACCCCCGACCGAACTCCCAGTGTTCAGGAAACGAAACCGCTTGGCCAAAACAATCTGGTAAATTGCGACAAACTTCACATAAACGTGGTAATTTTTAGCTTTTGTATGGAGCTGATTACACTAAATGTAGGCCTATGTATTTTTTAATACTTCCTTTTTTCTGTTTTTATTCTGCCCCACCGTTGTTTGCTACCATTAAAGAAAAATTAAAAAAGGAAATTTTCATATTTCGTTTTGCTGGAAAATGTCAGTTTTTTTGCAATTCAGCTTGTGCTTGTTTGAATTCATTAAAAATTGTGATTTCAAAACGTACATTTTATGATAATAAATTTAATTTCTGTAACGTTATTTTGGTTTCTTTGGAATAAACTTTGCTTTTTTTTATGGTTTTTGTCCAGTGGGCGCTAAGAGGGTTTTTCCTATACCTGCCGTGGGTTGATCCACAATAAGACGGCCAGGTATTGAAGGACGAACATGAAATTATCAGGGACCTACCGCCCAAGAGAAATTCCTAGGGAGTTGCTAGTCCGGATTCAATTCTGGATCCTCCATAGCAGTAGGCTGGGAGTACCTCCCGGTGAAACTTTCTACGGGAAACTGATCCTTACTTAGGTGTTAGACACCTGAATTAAACCCAGAAAACTTCACGTGACTATCTCGTTTGTCAAGCGCGAACCCACGATCAGCGGGCTTGCCAAAATACTATATGAAAAGAATTACGTAGAAATCTTAACAATAATTTTATTTTTTAAAATAACAATCATTCTTTATTATTTATTACATTATTATTCATTAATGTTTTAACAGTCAAATTATACATTCATTAAAATAAGATAATTTAAACGTAATATGAGACGATATTCTAGATTTGTAAGTACCAATGAGTTAAGGACATTGAGGCATATTAATTTAATCTGACAATGGATATTATTTGTTTCAGAGACCTGGTACCTTAACTCTTCGTTCAAATTTATGCATGCAGTACTCACCTGGAGTTCTAACAGATGAATGGTAATTTGTAATATATATCTATACGTTAACAATATTTATAATTTTTTGGCCTGTGGGCAGTAAAAGTGCCTTTTTCTATGAGAGACGGGAGCCCACTTATCCACGACAAACCGCCCGTGAAAAATTCCTGTTGAGTTGCTCGCAGAGAGACAGACTGACCGCTTTAACTCTTCAGCCATCCATCCGTTGTATATACAATGTTAAAGAATAAACCTGTATTTAAAGTTGAACTATCAAAACAGCTATTTATTTCTTTGATTGTTTCAGGCATGAATTTATACAGGCGCAACCACTCGATTATGATATCAAGAAGCCTGAAAATTTTAATCTTCTTACATCCAGCTACAACAACTTTTGGTTTGGGAAGAAAACAGATGTTTGTATAGTTTGTAACATTTTTGCGAATTTTTAAAACTTAAAGATTTAATAACTTTTCTATTTAATCCAAAGCCTTTGCCAAAATCTGCTACTCACGAAATGATGGATCAATCTTTCGAATGGTATAAACAAAACAAGTATCAAAAACAAATGACAATAGATAAAATCAGCCGATCAATTTCGAATAAAAAGTAATAAAAAGTTAATTATAAAAGTAATAATTTGAATATACAGTTTTAACCATTATTTCTTCTTAGGAGTGTTGTGGGAAAATTTCCAGTTTTGCAAACCCATCGTCATTTCGTTGAAAAGAAACCAATTTTTGAAAGTACTCAAAAGGCGCATTATAAACTTCCTCATCTTGAAGAGGTAGATTTTAATATTATTCAATTGATGGCTCGATAGTCGAGTGGTTAACTTAGCAGTCTACCTTTCTGGGAACCCGGAACCGAAAGGATTCAGCCAGGCTTACAATGGGTTTGCTAAAAAGGTTTTATTAGTACCCACTGGGCGAAAGAGCTTTAATACAGGGTGTCCATAAAATCTGTGCAATTTAAAAAGTTTATGACTTTATTAGTATTTGTGATAGAGACATTATGTAGAATGTATTTGAAATAAGAAAATCTATATATTTTTTATTGTTTTATTGTAGTCATGTTCAACCAACCAAAGGACAGTTTACTTTTTCTTCAGTATATGTTATTATTAAATTTGCCAGATAAAAATGAATATAAAATTAATTTTCTATTTAGCTCAGAAAGTCTGTTCGGGCAGAAAATCTAGATATACCATGGAAGAAACATCGCCTCTTTCATTCTTATTTTGTAGATACGGATTGTGCTTGTCATAAGAACATTCATACCTGGCAAGATGAACATTGCATGTATCCTCATGGCCGACAGAAGTCAGAAACTACTCCAAAATTTGAATTTTAAATCATTCGTCGATATCTCTACAATTGATATTCTCTAACGATTAATTTTGATTTGTCTTGAAACCGTAGCGGAAAATTATGAAAAATTCGTAATTTCGGATAATAAAATAAAACTTTGCTACATTAATTATAATCACAGCGTATTTTCGAAAATGCGAAATTTTAAAATTAATAAATATAATTACAATTGAATCTATTTTGTGCTAGTATAATTAAATTGATGGCTGGATGGGCCGAAGCAGTTAAGGTGTTGATATAATACTCTGAAGGACTCGAGATCGAATAAGCACATTCGAAAATCCCTGAAAATTTTTCGTGTGGTGACGGGACCCGACATATCCAGAACGAATATGTCGGGTCTTGTTCCTCACCACCCAGTCGCCCCCATTGTGGACATGGCCAAATCTGCAATAAATACGTAAAAGGCCTTCGTAATTAAAAGAAAGGAGTGATAGAATAAAGCAACGCCACATTTTAGAAATCTGCCAAAGAGAATTTCTCTGAGGGAGGACTTTCTTTGGGAAACTGGCACCTTTATGTGTTAGGCAGGTGAAGATGGCCCGGAAAATTCCTCGTGGCCAGCTCGTCGGTGAAGTGCGAACCCGCGACCTGAGCGGCTAACGATTTTAGCCACTCGGTCTCTTGTTGGTCAGGGCAGAAAGAGTTAAAAACGAAAGAAAAAGGTTAGTTTAAGCAATTTAACAGGTCATGTATGTGAAATTTATTATATATAAAAAAAAAAAAATAGAATATTTTCATTCGTTCAGATAGATTAATCAAATTTACAGAAATTATAACAGAATTCCTATGGTTAATTTGCATGATTCACTTTCTTCCAATGATGAATATGTTAAACATAAAAATTTAAATAGAATTGATCCTCTTCTAAAAATGTGCGTTGTATAATTTATGAATGTTAATTTTTAACTACGTGTTTGTTTGTTTTAATCTTTAAAGAAATAGTTAGTTAATAAATTAATAAATTCACGATACAAAAAAAGTTATAAAATTTTAATAATATAATGTTTTTGCAGAACTATAAGTGTTTCATGAATCTCAAATTTTTTAAAATGAATCTAATGTTTATTATTTCGCAACACATAATAAAGAAAATAAGAAATAATTCTTTGAGAAAAGAAAAAATTCAGAATCTTATTTTTCGTATTTTTGTTCTGATTCCTGAAACACTCCAAAATTTCTTGTTTCTCATCTCTCCAAAGAGTGATTGACAGTTCGAAAATTAATAGCAGAAAGCAATATAACTAGATAAAGCTTAACACGATCTAAAAAATACAAAGTTAGATTAGAGTTAATGCTATTTTCTTAATAAAAAACTTAATGTGTAAGTACATTAAATAATGTAAATCAATTAAATAAATCTGCTTAATAGATGGCTTAATAACTTATATAATATAAATTTATTTGGCCTTTTACTTTCCCGTCTGATATAACCCTGGACAGACGTGTACCAGTGGCTTGTAGAGCGTTTGGCAACCACCGGATAGCAATACACGTTTCCCAGACTTGACCCCTGTGAATTTTTTTGTGGGGTCACCTAAAAGCAGCGGTGTATAATACGTACCTTGCAGTAACACATGATATTAGGGATCTGGGAGGCTTATATGACATATTCGAAGTCGTACCACGTCTAAAAATATAATACGTTACCCTCTTAGATGTTAATGTGAGGTTTGATGTTGAATATGCAATATAAGCCTCTCGTTGCTATCCTATCGTAACTTCGGTATTATCGATAGTGGTTAAGACGAGAGGCATGAGAAACGGTAACGTCATGATTAGGCATAATGCTGGAAGATTACTTTTGCCTGCGGACAGTATTTACATAAGTGGATACCCTGTATATTTTTCACTTCACTACTAATCATAGATTTTTAAAATTTTTATGAAGTACACATATGGATGAAAATTACACACATATAAGGCCTTGTGTATACTTATAAATTCCATTTTCTTTCATTTTAATATTAAATAACATGTGAATCATGAATAAACACAGCTTTTTGTGGTTACTGTCAAAATATTTCTATAATTTCATAAACTTTCTTTTCTTTTTACAAATTGACTGAAGACTTGAATAGTGACAAACGACAGCTAAATATATTTATTAACGCCACATTAAAATATTGTTTTTATTTTAATTTTCATGAAATTTTTAAATCATTAATAAACCTCGATTCTTGTTTTCTTGTCTTTGTTTATTGTTCGATTTTCATGAACTTTCTACAAATAAAAGAAAATGCTGTATAATATGTAATTTGAAAATATTGTTTTAAGAAAATAGAAATATTTTCCTACTTCTTATGTTTTCCAATATGTTTAAACGTTACCAATTTCAACTGTAAAACAGCAATATAATAATATAATATTCATTATATGTGGCGACAGAAATTTAGTATTTAGAATATAAATCTCTAATATTGTTTGAAATTACAATTATAATCTTAAGAAATTAAAAATTAATGTTCCAAATCTTTTTTAACTGTTTGTAACGTATTATAAACTGTAAAATTGATATAAAGGATAAGACGAAAGTTACTTAACACTTATAAAATAAAACTTACTTAGTAAAGGAAAATTTTAGTATGATAGAAAGATATTTATTATATATTTATTTTAGCATGCCAAAATGCCAAGTAATATGTTACTATTCTAGAATTTTCCTGTTTCAGTTCGATTTCACAAGGGAGTTATAAGCAACTTTTGACTCGCAGCGTAGATGTACAGTACAACGTAATACAATTGTTAAAAATTTAAATTTTATATACGTATATATTGGAATACGATTAAATCATATATTTACAATTTAAATTCATTTTTAATTTTAAATGTATATCTTAAAGTATCAAATTACATTACATAATTACATAAAAGAAATGTAATTTTAATTATATAATATTTAAAAAAGATTATACAGTATATATATTTTTATGCATAAAAAATATTATAAACTTTTAGTATTTTACTAACTTTACATTGAGTTTATTCATATTTTCTGATTAAAAAGTTTGAATCTAGAATGTCAACATCTTTTCTCCTTTAGTCATTTCATCTAAAAGCGACATTTGATCAATTCGCATTGCAGATGGCTTCAGTTAAAAAAATTTCTTCTGTAAGGTACACATCGTCCTTTTGATAACTAATAACAAATTTCGTTATTTACTATTCCTTTACACAAATAGCACTATATTTAACTTCTCCGATTCTCTTTAAATGAAACTGGATACAGGAATATTCATTCTTTCATCAGTTATTTTTCGAATTTTACGTTTAATTTTGACTAAATAAATTATTTTAATCTTTAATACTCAGAATGAAGGAGTGTTTAAAAAATTTACAATAAATTTCGAATCGAAATTTTAAAAATCCAGCAACGAGTATGCATAACTTTCCCGGCAACTTTTAAAATTTTGATGGCGCTATCTGTTACAATATTTTACTTTAAAAAACGCTTTATATTTTTAATTACTGTATTATAAAATGGCAAAAAGCTTAATTTTAGAGTATGGATGGGTTTATAAAATATTGTAAATGCTAATAACGAGTAAAATCGACCCTATTCGATACGATGCACGACCCCCCTTTATCCCCCCACGCCGCGACCTTTATCCCCCAAAATTTACTAGCATCAATCCCCTTAATACACAAACCTTCCTGTAAAATTTCAGAGATTTTCGACGAAAAACACAGGAGTTATTAAACTTCAAAGAGGGTAAACAAAATCGCCCCCACACCACACTGACATTCATACATACAAAAACCCTCCTTTTTTTCGATGTTTCAAGGTCCCCTGAGTGCAAAAGTGTAAAAATCTTAGTAAGGGCCATTTTTTGACACATTGCCATACTTTTCCCTCTGTTATTTGTAACAGAGCTGGGAAAGTAAAAATATAAATTATCAATTGAGTAATTTAATAAATACCTCTAATATATGTTAACATGTGTTAATAAATTATCACGTGA
This sequence comes from Centruroides vittatus, assembly GCF_030686945.1. Classification (NCBI taxonomy): domain Eukaryota; kingdom Metazoa; phylum Arthropoda; class Arachnida; order Scorpiones; family Buthidae; genus Centruroides; species Centruroides vittatus. The sequence goes on from NW_027122173.1 coordinate 1,613,313, forward strand.
TATGATAGTAAAACATGCAATTATATTTTTTCGTACGTATACTATTTAAATCAGTGTTTTGAAAACTGGGTCCTACCACTCCCTTGAGGGTGATAGAAGACTCAAGGGGATGTTGGAAAACGGGGCAAAAATTCATTTTGAAACAAAAAAACAAAGAAATATATCCACTAAAAGGGGGGATGATAGTCTGAAAAGTTTGGGAAACAGTGATTTAAATAATTAAATTTTAAAAAGTAATCCGATTTTCGTAGAAAATTTTCCGTAATTTTTATTCAACTTTAAATATTGTTTTTGTTAATTTTATATATAAATAAGTACTGTACTTCGCCTTGAGCGAATACAATACATAGAAGTAACGTTTCAAATAATAATAATAAAAAAAAAAATCCGTTCAACATAAAGGATTTACATGATTATAGTTGACAAATTAATGGACGTGCATTTACAAATTTAATTCGTTGCTTCTTAATGGAGTTTTCCAGTGTATAAATAAACAGTTATTTGATTAAATTGTTTTGCACTTCCTAAAACTGTTATCGTTTCTTTAAGGAAACAACGATGAATTTTGAGTGGATAATGTAAAAATCAATTCACTTTATTAATTTTTGAGTTTTTTAAAATATTCTATAATTTTTATTTAATTTTAAAGTTTTGCAACATTTTTAAATTAATTGAAAATTGACAAGTTTTCTAATAAATGAATAATATAAAATTATATATGCGTATTTCATAATAAGCTTACATTTATTGAATTCCGAGAATTAAAATTTACTCGTGGATACTCAATTTTTAAATCCTGAAGTTCAAAGTAAAGACTCTTCTCCCGGAACTTGTTAAAATTTTTTATCACAGTAAGATCATGCGATAGAAAAAAAATATAAAAGAGTCACTTGACTTGGCCAACCAGTGACCGAATGATAAAATTGCTGAACACTTCGTCACTGGGTCGCGGGTTCAAGCCTCATCAACAGGCTGAAATGTATTTTCTGGGTTTTCTTCGCGTGTCTAATAGGTGCCGTTTCCCATAGAAAAAGTTTCCGGGAGGCACCACCCGTTAGCAGATCTATAGAAGGTTTACACGTTTCATGATCTTTTTTCATAGATCAGATCCTGTTGGTTTGTTCAATTGGTTGCCTATTTGTTATTGCTTAACATAGTATTTTATTGTTCACATAAACGTTGATTATTTTAATTGTCCATAATGTAGTAGTATTTTCATAACAATCAGAACAAACTACACTACAAATAGGGAAATAGACCAAACTTTATTATACCGTATCAATAATAAAATTACTTAAATTATAAAAATATAATTGTCTTAATTTCAGCAGTTTCCAGTAATAAAGTATATTTATCACACTACAGTAATAAAAACAAGTGAAGTAAACAAGATAATATCTAAAGCCGGACAAAATGTTACTTATACTCAAATAAAAGAAAACCAATTAACTCAGTTATAATAAAGTCAACAGACAAGAATAGTTTATTATTCTTGTAGCTGTTTAAGGAATTAGATTAGTTTTGACTAGAGATATTCTTCTAAAACATTTCTATTTCATATAAGTGAAGACAAGTGTAACAGTAGTTATTAATTGTAGTTCTGGAGTAATAACTTATGCTTTTTGTGTAATTTCATCCCGCCAAAACTTATATCTACTATGTTTTGGAACCATAACAGCTGAAACAGATTCATAAACGTAAGAATTTCACTTTCCCGGTTTTTGCAATACAACAGAGGAAAGTATTGTAATCGTGTCAAATTTGATCCTCCAGGTTTTTTTTGCAAATCCTGCTATTTGAGACCCTCTGAATCCAAAAGTTAAAAAAGAAGGAAAATTCCCGGTTTGTACTGTGTTAGTGTCTATTTTGCGTTACTAATATTAATCATTAGTTTTAAATTCAACAGCATTAGAGGACAGTACTGTGGCTAAATACTTAATTACTTTATAGTAAGTTATTAGCTTAATGTGATGTTAAATAGGAACTTCTTAAGAAATTGGACTAAAGACAGTCAAAAAATGCCCGAAATGCATATCCCCATATAAAAGAATATCTCTTGTTCAGCGTGGCTTCCGAAAAAAATTACTAGGCACACATAAGTTTCATTGAATATATAACTTAAGTAAAAGGAAGCGAGTGGAAAAAGAAAAAATAGTATAGGTATAGTACTTTAGTATTTCAATCTTTAGTATTGATGATGTATATTATTGATGTAGTTATTATATATAATATGGTATTCATGATATAAATAATATGATATTTAATACAATGAGATTCAATATAAACATAACGTCAAAAATATAAAAATAAACACTAATGTTGTGTGTTTTTTTCATTAAAGACACTTGGCAAGTTTTCTATCAGATATTATTCGTTCTCGTTGAGAAACAAATCTATAAAAATAAAATTAAATATCAAGGTATGCTTATATTATATAACTGATTTGTGTCATAAATAGGCTTCTGTAAGCCCGAATTTTAGGTTCCGTGCATTTGATAGTGAATTTTATAAGTATAGCGGTGCACCGTTGATACATCTCTCAAGAATCGTACTAAATAGATGTATAATCAAAATTTAAGTCAAGATACATCACAAGATGGCAGAACAAGATCGTGCACACGGGCTTTGGGGATTTAACCTCCCATTTGGGAAAAAATTTTAAAAATTATATGAAAAATGTTACTATACTACTAAATAGTATTTATGTAACTTATATTTATTTTATATCCATTTCTTTCCTCCTTAGTCTACTGTTTGTATCCCATACTTTTGTTACTCTGTATATTTGTAGTATATTGTAAAAACTAATAAATTGTTATGAAAAAATAATGTCCTTTAAAAGCACATTATTTATTAATTCGCCATTTTAAAAATTTTTTGCACGGTCCTGCAGCATAACTAATAATTTTTGATAAACTTACTGTACATTACAGATATTAATGAATATTTTAATGTTGATCTTTTAGTTTTTGTTTTTATTATAAAAAATAGTAAAAACATTAATACATTTTTAATGCACACCTTTTTCGTAGTTGCACTAATCTGTGATAAAGTATAGATAATTCATATACGTGATAAACAGCAATAAATTCCAAAGTAACTTTGATCTATTTAACACTCAAATATCACTAACAACTGATAGTAGATTTATATCGCTTTCTATAAACATTTTTTAGAATATCCATCAATCAAGAATCGTTAGAATCATTAAGAATTATTAGTTAGAATAGTACAGTAAACTTGCTTTGTTAAATGAATATTTCTCATTTATCAAGTCTTGCAGTTACATGATACTACAAACGTGTTAATTTTCCTTTTATTGTGATTCCTTTTAACTGATAACAAATAACGATTTTGATAATCCTTCTTCTATGAGAAGTAAAGCTTGGCAATGTCAATTTTACGCCATTTAATCCATGAATGTAAATAGAGAGATAAAAGAATAGAACAAGAAATGTGTTTTAGAAATTCTGAGTACATTTTCTAAAAGAATGATGTGATATCATTACTTGTTTTGGAGAATAAAAGACGTATACTGTATACTGTAATTAAAACTCCGTGATGACGTATAAATGAAAAACTTTACAGTAAATGGAATAGGGACGTTTTCGTAACAACGTAAAACTACGTATAAATGTAAAATGTACGAGCAATTATTTTATTGTGACATTGTCACAATGCCGGACTGCAATTTTTAATCATATATTTAATTTACTTAATTTAAAATATGTTCTCCACTTCAAAATAGTAGTGATTTTACCCTGTACATCATACTTTTCCTATTAGCAATAAAGTCGTGCCGATCATCTATCTAACTGCTTTCAGGGGGAAAAGTTTTGAATTGAAACAACGTATAGATATTCGGGACCTCCTGTCCCTAAACTTTCCATATCTACTCTCGATTTTCATCTTTTTTAACCCTGTTCTCGAGAATAAGGAAAGAGAAACAGACAAGCAGACATACACCGGGCGGACGACAGTGGAAACTTATAGGTCTACAATTTTTTTTCAAATTTCAGCCAATAAATGAGCTCCACCGTATTAACACCTGAACGATACTTCTCGACAAAGGATCATTCAAGCCTGCGTCTTAAATGACTGTTCAAATTACAGTACACCCAATTCTGTTTTTACACGGTAGATACGTTCCAGAGTAAACCGTGTAAAAAAAGACATGAAGTACATAGAAAAAAGGGGATTAGTTCCATATCCTTCAACCCTGTAAAAAATAGTTAAAATAAAATGATTCATACAAAAAAAATATTATGAGAGTATAAAAGCCAAATATTAAATTAATTAAATTATTTAAGTTTTTTTTCATAAAAACAAAAAGCAATTCAAATCTTAAAGTAAACAAAAGACTTCTCCCACGCTTGAAATTAGTTGCAGGTGTTAATGGATTAGTCCAGTGTCATGGTGATATCATGTAAGGAACATGACTGGTCGATTTGAACAGTCACGTCAAATCTGTTGGTGGCGCATGCGTCTCAAGGACATTGGACAATTGCGGAATGTAATAAAATCGTATTGTGAGAAAAAATAATAAAATAGTTTTATTATTAATTAATAATTATTCTTGTTGTACTTAAGAAAATATTAAAAATTAAAGAATACTTTTTTTGGGTGTACTATAGATTACTCCCTATGGAATTTCAGGACTTTGATTATATATTTGAACTCAGGGGACCGAAACGAGTTCAACGGTACCCAATTTTTGGACCGGAGACGAAAAATAAAAAAGTTATCATACTTTTTCCCGGCGATCGCGCGATGATAGGGAGTCGCGTCGCTCTCCGCTAAGTGGCCTCGCTATCGCAATCGGGAGTCGCGTGCTTGCCGTTAAAATTGCCTTTAGTAGACGTTTCCCCCCTTTTTTTACTTTGTTCAAGAACTACCGTGAATCGATCGCTAGTTTAGCACATGCGCGTGTGGTGGCTCCCATACGAGAGGTCAGTCGGGAGCACGAACAGTGGGAACGGCCGCCATGTTCGCGATCGCGCGATGATCGGAAGTCGCGTCGCTCTCTCCGCTCTCGTATCGCGTGTTTACCCTCCGGAAGATGACCGTAGTCCGACGTCATGGTTTGCAGACTTTACCGCAAGATGGCAATACTAGCAACTACGGTGCCGTCTGCATGAGAGCATTAAAAAAGTATGGTAAGTGAAAAAGTATGATAACTTTTTTATTTTTCGTCTCCGGTCCAAAAATAGGGTATTGTTGAACTCGTTTCGGTCCCCTGAGTTCAAATATATAATCAAAGTCCTGAAATTCCATAGGGAGTAATCTATAGTACACCCCTTTTTTTTTAACTCTTTCCGCCCTGTGGGCACTAAGAGAGCCTCCTTTAGTAGGCCCATTATGGGTTTGGCCAGGTTCACAATGTAGCCACCGGGTGGTGAGGGACGGGGCCCGACATATCCGAACGGACAACCCTCCGAATAATTCCCGGGGATTATTCAACCCGCCCGGATTTGATCCCGGGTCCCCCCAAAGCGATCGGCTGTCACCTTGACCGCTCGGCCATCTGGCTGTCAGTACAGTATACTTAAGCTGCTATGAAAATAAATTAGAAAGGGGAATTCCCTTATTATTTTATAAATACAGTACAGTAACAGATAGAAAAAAAAATTCTAAAAGATTACGGTTAATAAAAATATTTTTCTTTAAAATTTCAATCAAATAACTTTTTTTAATCGTGCTAAATCGAATGAAATCGTGTAAAAACGGAATCATTTTTTTTTCTAGACCGTGTTAAATCAAAACCGTGTAAAAACAAAATTGGGTGTATTGCTAAATCGTTAAAAATATTAAAGCAAACTGTCTATAACAGCGGTCGCCAACCGGTGATCCGTAGACCACTGATGGTCGGCGAGAAAATTTTGGTGATCAGTAGAGAAATTTGAACATTGATCAACTCAAGATTACGCGAAGTGTTACGAAAGAAATGCAAAATGCTTTGTTGCTTTTTCTCACTCTTTGTGGGTTTTTATTCGAATCTAAAACTAAACCGGAATGTCTGTTATCAATAATTAATAATGTCAATAAATCATTAAATAATCAACAATAAATAATGTTTTGAATGCGATTGTTGTCTTTCGTGGAAAAGAGCCAAGAATCCATCAACTTATTTCAAACAAGCAGCAACAAACTTCACACTAATTTGTTATTATTAAACAAGTGAATTTCATATTAATAAAGTAAAATAAAGTAAAATTGAACTTTTATTATCATTATTCTGTAGATGTTTGTATCGTTTAAAAAATTCATGATCGTGGTCCGCGGGATTCAAAATTGTGAGTTTAGTGATCCGTGAGGTCAGAAAGGTAGCGATCACTGATCTATAATATCGTAAAAGCTTAAGGAGAAATACATATAAACAAATAAAAACTCGAAACATGAAACTTGTTGATAAAATAATGATATATTTTTTGATATCATTAGTTTTTATAAAATAACAATTGTTTAAAATAAATAGATGGCTACATGAAAAAGTGCAGAATTAATTGCAAGTTTGTAAATCTACAATTGCTAAATTTCTTCACACGATATTTTTTGTCCTTAATGAATGCGTTTAGATCGTAACAATCCAAAGAATAAGGAAAATTAAGTGTAATAAATAAACTTAGTTTCTTGGAACAGCTCTGAATAAGTATCATATGAGATTATTACAATCTCATAAATAAAGGATCTTCCAAAAAAGTACTACCATTTTAAATTGTTGTAATTTTGTTAATTATTATTCTGCGAATGTTGTAATATACATTAAAACATCAGAAAACTGTCCAATATTTATACTTGTTTATTACAATTTCTCAATGCGTGCACTTCGTGTTACACGGCATACATTCAACCGATACTCAACTTCTTTCTACGCTCGCTACGGCATATCCATTGTCGCTCCACTCAAATCAGCCACAATTCTACAGCTCCTGCAGCTCCATAGCTGTATTCTGCAACTCCTGCAGGCAGATTACTCATGTTGTACAATAATGAATAATTCCCACTTTATAGGATAGATTTGTCTTCACAAAACACAAAACGCCTTCTCTATTGCGGAGTCGCCATTTTTGTATGTGACGTTTCTAGAGTTAATTAACACCTAAATAGGAGCCAGTTTTCGCGGAAAGTAACCACCATTGATAGATTGTCCTCTTATCCCATCAAGCGAACTATATCTACTATTAAAACGTAGGCGCAAACTCAACGGCCCCAATAATATTTGAAGTAGTGCCAGGCTCTCAAACTTGAAGGATAAAATTATTTAATTATAATAATGTAATAAATATTAATAATTATAATGATCTTTAGGAATCAGTAGACCTATATGAGATCGTCCTTAAATTTCATAACGCTATTTTTATACTTTTCAATTACTATCCCACACTCCGTAACTCTCCGTGACGCGTCGCATATACCTACCCCCAAAATTACGTAACGCATATTTTCGATCGATCCCCTTAATTGTATTAAGGAAGAACACACAGCACGTAAAGTACTGAATGTTACACTATTTTATTACTTACGTGCAAAGCAGTGACACAAACAGAAGGGTTCGCTATGAAAGTCGGGAAAAGATCAATCATGTTATCGAAGGGTTGAGATCTTAGCATTAAGTAACTTTTTGTAAACATCCCGCTCCATTGTAACGTGTCGTAACGATATCTTCATATCCATCTATATCTTCATTACGTAATATATTGACAGCCCAAACAAAAAATGACTTAAAATAGTTCTTTTTTGTTTTATAAACATTGCATTGATTGGTTATGGGCGTGACGGATACTTGCGATAAAAATTATGGACTATAAAAATTTTAATTAAATAAATAACTTTAAACATTAAGAAAATAAATTGTTAAAGATAAGATAGAACCGCACTATAAAGGAACCGGATATGTCGCCATTATTATCGTCCGAAATACAAATCATTTTCATCTCTAACAACTATAAATATGAAAGTAACTAGGAAGACACACAAGTACTTTCAAAATAAAGGGCCCATCCCAGTGTTCAGGGAACGGAATCGCTTGGCCACTGATGGGCCTTTTAAATCTTGGAATGGTGGCACTTTTGGTTTGCTGGACGATTAGCAGAATATAGATCACGTGTCTTAGATGAAACTCTGATTCAGCGCATATTTTAACGTGCAACTGGACACAAGATGTGTAATGGGAATTTTGAATTGTGCAGTGGAAATACCACATTTGTGCAATTGTGCAGTAATTAATTGTCCGATTCTAGGTTTAAATTTTTTTTTTTTTTCTGGTTATATTAAAGTTCAAATATTTACTTAAATTACACATTGTATGCATTATTTGGCCTACAAAAAAAGAGCTACGGAAGGAATATTGGTAGAATTTGCCATTTGTATCGAATATATACAATTGATATTTTTATACAGCCGCAACACCAATATTATCGTTCTAAACTATAATCTATAACCACAGCGCACTTATCGTATAGTAAATTACATTTCGCACTACTCAGGTCTAATGACTAAAATTGAACGATGATTGAAACTAATAAATAAGTATGCAGATATAAGATCTGTGTTGTTGGTTCTTTTTATTTTCCATTTATGTGTTTTAAAACATGTTATTAACGCTAGGATTTATCGGTTTGGCCAAAACAAAACTGATATTTGTGTAGTAGGAAAAAACCTTAGAATAAGATCTGCTCTGATTCTTTCTGGCTATCCGTGATGTTTTTCGATGCTTCCTCTATATATACAGTATATGCCATACCATTGCTAATCCGGCCATTCTTTGCATAAAGAGGTGCTAGATTAGTAAGAGTGCCTGATTATCGAAAGCCAATAAATACACTTTCGGTAAGTGACGAAAAACAACGAATGACTTTATCCGGTACCGATTCTTTTTGGAAGTAGGAGGAACACAATACGGCCTGCTGACATGCAATACTGTAAACAAAAATCCGAGTTAACGGGAAAACAGGATGTGTGACGTGTAGGAAACGGAAACGCTTAGGCAACACATTGGGGGTACTGGATTATTGGGGCCGGATTAGTAAGTCTGTGTGCTGTAATTTTATTCATAAAATCCTATATTTTATATAAATTGAAAAGCTGAAAGATTATTTGATAAAAATAAGCATCTTTTCCTTGCAATTTATTACAAGCATTTATCAATATTAATTACTTTACCCATATTTACCATAAATGCATTTTTCTTTAATACATTCCTACCATCTTTTCATTACAGTTAACGTTTTGTTTAATTTAAAATGCATTTCGTTCGGTTGATAAGATAAACTAAGTAAATAATAAATTATCGATCATAACAAGTTGTTATTTCAAAGGAAGTAGTTTATTGATATAGATGCGAATATAATTTAAAGAAAGTAAATAGATTTTGCATGCAACAGCATTCACTTAAATGATTTTCAGTAAAAAAATCCTCAATTATGTCTATCATAAAACAAATTTTTCTACAAATAATTAATATTTGTTTTTAAAAATTTGTTGCATTTCCATTTTTCATAAAAGAAATCGTAAATTTTTGATCACGTTAAATAATTTATAGGGCATTTATATTTTTCACAGACTCATCAAGGGTAGGCAGATATGCGCGCATCAAGAACTACACTGAAATAATCGACATCAATAAGAACCAAGGGAAAGAAAATAATTTTGTGTAGATTATGCTAAAATATAAAACGGTTCAAATGGGCAAAAAACGAAAACAAAATGGCGCAAATTTAGCAATATTTTTAAAAGTAATAGGCTGTCTATCAGTTACGTAACGCAGATACGAGTGAGTGGGTATGTAGGTAATCGTTACGCTACGTTACAAGAAGGTGGGATGTTTACAAAAAAATTTCGTAACACTAGGGTCTTTATATCAACTGGTATTTCATTAAGCTACCGTTATTTTTTCGACATATCGCGATAACGCGCTGTGTTGTAGCCTATACGTATCATCCCTTAACACAATTAAGAAGGATAGAGGATATACGTTACGTTATTTTAGGGGTGGGTATGTTCTACAGCGTTACAGAGGCGGAATGGAAGTTGAAAAGTATAAATGTAGCGTTGCGTAATTTATGGACGATCGAATAATGATTTGGTTGTTTTTAGTTCCATTGGGTTTATTTACTGCGTGAATGTTAATTTCTTAAGATACGAGTATAACATAAGAATTTTTATCATTTTCTTAAGAATGTGCTAATCTTTTCTGTATCGTTCCAATTTTATAATATGTACGACCGAAGTACTATATAATGCAATATTGAAAAGGTTTTTTCATTAATTTATTAATTTTATATCAAATGTCTTTCCTTTTTATCATTATTAAGCTTATTATTTATTAAATTGTTATTATTTAACAATTCTATAAATTATTATATTTCTGCTTTGTAGGAATCTAAAAACATTAAAATAGTGATTATTATTTAAACAGATATTCTAGACAAAACTTTTTTTAATATTTAGGAAATTATTCCAAAATTATCTCCCAGAAAAACACTCAAGCATCAAAAGATTTCTAAACACTACCTACACAATAATATTGAAACATGAATTACATTTTAATATATATCATATCATTAAATTATATATGTAGCCTATATACTTTTTTCTATTTTCCAAAAATTATATATAGATAAATCTTAATAGTAGTAATAATAATAATAAGTACCACCTATCAGAATGTAAAACGACAGATGAATTTTTTTAAATCTTGTTACAAATATAATAATCAGCAAAAATGTTATAAATCAACTGAACTTAAAAATATAATGTTTTTTACATTATCTAGACATGTTTAATAAAATTAGATCAATATTTTTAAAATTAAAATTTGAATAAATAGCGATATTTAACTGTTTTCAAGAATTTCAAACAACTCATTAATATCTACGCTCTTGTTTCAGAAAAAAAAACAAAAAAACGTAAATTTAGATAAAATTATACATGTATGCTTATATTCTAATATTACCTGTAATATGAGCAAAATAGTAACAATAAAAATCCAATTAAAATTACAAAAATAACATATGGGGGAAAACAATACAACAAAGAAATATAATAAATTTATATTAAATAAATTTGTTTATAAATATGTTTCCTTGTTTTATTTTTCCACACGTTATTTTGTACGTTGTTACTGTGGGAGTGACTTTTTTGCCCATTGGGCATCGCCTTATCGTCTTATGTAAAGAATAAAGAATATATATATTTATTTAAACTGCAATAGAACTTCTTATTCTCTAGTTTCGCACTTTTCTCAACAGTATTTTCAATCGTTTTTCTAAAAGCAGCTCTCTGAATTCTCTAAAGAATTATAGAATCTATTACTCTTGATATACATATTTACTATAAATACTGTATATAACCTAACCTAAGTTATGTCAGAAGTTTAGAATATACGCTTAAAATAAATCCAAATAAAGCTAACTTCGAATTTGAATATTATTTGGTTGGTTTGATTGATTTTCTTTTAAATCTTTTCTATCATCAATGGCTGCGGAAGTCAAGAACATCTGCAAATATAAAATAAACTCAAGATAATAATTTTATTATCTTTAATAAATATACCGTTATTTGTAAACGAAGTTGTTATTCTCATTTTACGGAGTATTAAATACATTTTGAACTTTAAACCTCTAGTTCAACTAGAAATTATAGAATATTTATTCATATCCATTTCGAGTGGTCGCGAAGCTTTAATCTAGTGTCAAAAGCTCTCTATTTCGAGATAATTTTATCAAACATCTTTTACTTTTCCGGCTGTTATACATAACAGAAGGAAAATATGGCAATCGATCAAAAACTGACCCTCCCAGGCTTTTCAATTTTCGGACTCGGAGGACCTTAAAACATCGAGAAATGAAAAATATTTGGGGGGTTTTCTATATGTTAGTTTGTGTGGGGGAATTTTGATTTTATTCACCCACTTTGAAGCTTAATAACTCCTGTGCTTTTCTTCGAAAATTTCTGAAATTTTACAGGGAGGTTTGTGTATTAGGTGGATTGATGCTATATTTTTGGGGTTAAAGGTCGAAGGTGTGGTGAGACAGTATGTCATATCTCGAGTAGGGTCGAACTTAATGACGATTTTCCTCGTTATTTTCTTATTAAAACTTATCTTTACCCCGAAAATTAAGTTTTTGCCATTTTATAATAAATAATTACAAAAATAATATTTTTTTTTTTAAACAAATATCACAACAGGTGGCACAATACGTAATTTTAAATGTTGCCAGGAAAGTTACGCAACTTGTTGCTGGGTATTTCGCTTTTTATTTCAAATTTCTTAAATAAAACAAATTCTCATTATAAAATAAACTATATTATTATTATTATTATTATACACACGATTACCATTAAATTATTAGGTACACAAAATAAAAGTAATTGGTTTCAGTTAAACCACAGTAATACAAACATTCCTATATGCCATAAATATTCAAATTCTGAAGAATAGTATTCTGGTACCTCTGGAAAATACTTTTTAAACTCCTTCAGAGCGAGTTTTGTATTGCATTTGGACATGATAGAGCCAAATATGAAAGTCATGCATCGTTGATTCATTTTGTGCGTCACTTTAATTGTTTCGAAAATTTCCTTCGCATTCTCTGCTATGATATTTTCTTCTGGTCCTTCCTTTGCTAGCAAAGGAAGGACCAGAAAGTGCATTAATGCTCTCCCCGCGAATGCTATTCCTGTATAAGTCACTTCTCCTTCCCCACAACGTCTGATTATTCCAACAGTGGCACACGTCGGTGACACTTTCAAAAGTGACGACTCTGGCTCCGGATCACCGTGCACAAACCGTAACAAGCATTTGATTTTTTCTAGAGGTTTATTCACAATAACTATCCAGTTTCTCATTCTATTTTTCATATTCTTACGAATTGACTCGAGACGATGCACATTAATTCTAGCAAAAAATGGAATTACAGCAATGTGTCACTAATGACGAAAGATAATTTTCACTTTTTTGTTCATAATTTTGAGCTAAAACCAAAGTTTTCATCAGAGAAAAATATATAAAATAGTTGTTACACAGTGCGTAGTGACATTTTAAATGAAATTTTATATTATTCGCATGTTTTACATCTTGGGGTTATCAATTCTATTATTTCTGGTATACTGCGCTCCACATTTGTTTTTTTTTTTTCTCATGTAAGGACTCAAATCTGCTGGACATTAAACGTAATCTTACGGCAAACATTATGGAAGTTTCTATGGAAAATTTTCAGATTAAACGTTTACTACTAAAATGGATAATTGAAAAATGTACCTTAATTACTATTATTACTCTGTTCCTGAAGATTTCTTCTACCACATAGTTCTATAGAACACACAATTTTGCATCTATTTGAATCTTTGTTAGGTAAACATTTAAGAACATTCTTAACTATGTGATGCACAAAGTCCGATTGAAGCCGAAGTAATGATGATGTTGCTCGAGACTCGTCTTTAGAATTATTTTTCTTTGCCTTTTTCTTCTTAATGACACTAGAAAATTCAATAAATATATTTCATTTTCTGAAGAATCCTAAATATAAGTTCATTTATTGAAAGAATAAAGAATTTTGTTCTTGCTTTATGTTGTCGTGCAATTTCTTATAGTAGAGAAAAATGTTTACTTTCTTTTTGTGTAACAAACATTTTATGTGTGACTTGCTACAGCTGTATCTATTAAACACGTAAAACCGACAATTTCACAAATTTATTACATATTTTACAATATAAAATATTATGGAATAAAAAGATTTTGGTAACACTGATGGGCAGGACCTATTATTTATAACGCTTTATTCATATGCTTTATGACTATGGGCTTATCGATTAAAAATTTGTGAATAGAATTCTTCTGAAAACCCTCAAAATGGATATAGGGCTACATAATGCGGTCTATTGCCTACCGTCCCAGTGGATAAAACCACTGAACACTAGTACAATAGTTGGTCATGGGTTCGCACCTGGCCAACGAACTAGCCACGTGAAATTCTCCGAGTTCTCTTTACGTTTGTAACATATAAATAGGGCCATATTGTCTTTCTATATTCCATCATTCGCCAGTATTCCTATAGTACTTAGGAAAAAGTATTTGGTTTATTCAATCTCAAAAAAAATGACCATCCAAGATATTTTGCTTTTGTTTTAATTTTTAGTAAAGAAAGAAGAAAGAGAATCGACAAGATTGATGCATAATTGTTATTTATTTGTTTATGCAAGAAATTTTGACTTATTTATTCAGGTTGTAGTAATTATCTTTCAAAAATAAACGTCTTCTGATAGAGATTGGCCAGATTTACGTTGCATTTTTCTCTATTATAGGGTGATCTTGTATCAAGATACGAAAAATCGATTGAAAACGACGACTGAAATTTTTCGGAAAATAATTTTCTATGTTACATTGCGTATCTCTTAGTCCATTCTTTTGCATTTTCGTTGTATTGTTCTCTGTCTCTCTCGTATAATTCAGCAATGTCAGGGTATAATGGATCTTCGGTATTCGGATCACATAGAAGCGAACATATAGAAAGTACAGTAGAGCGTCGATAAGTGGAACGTCGGTAAGTGGAATGGCCGTAAAGTGGAACGATTTTCAGTCGGACTGTGTCGTGCTGAATCGAATGTTTTTGATACTAAATTTAATAACTTCTAAAGTATAATTTTGATGTTTTTTATATTCTTTAATATATTTATTTTGTTTGTACAAAATGCAGAAATAATTTTTAACGATACGATAGCCTCGATGATTATTATAAAAATTTTCGTTAGGCTTAAAATCGACGAAAATTCAACACGAAGCGACACGCAACGGAGAAAAATTCAACAGGAAGCGATACGCAACGGAGAAAAATTTGAACATCGGACAGGTTAATGTATTTTTTCGTACAAAGTCGGAAACTGGAACAAATCATTAACTGGAAGGACCCCAGTCCCCAATTGGTTCCACTTATCGACGCTCTACTGTAGTAATTTACAAATGGTCAGCGTTGGAGACCAATTGCGTCCTAAGACATCCAAACAGATGTGACCATATCTATGGATATTTGGATGATAAATTCTGGTTTGAAATTTTACTTCAGGAGGTTCAAATGGATAATCATTGAAAAAACGAATCTCGAGAGAGAAGACTCCTCCTTCGTAGGGACTATCGGGTGGACCCATTATGATAGCTTGTCATCTAAACATATCGTCGTCGATAGGTCCTGCCGAACAATACTCTGGTGGATCCCTAGTCATTTGAATCAGTTCCTTTTTAATTCGCTTCAAAGCTGTTCTATTCGACATTTTCTAACTCTTGTTACTTGTAATCCGAATAGATGTTAAAACAACGAACAATTATTTAATTATTAAACAATCAATCAATTATTTCCCTTATTAACCATAAATTAATTGTTGTTAATATGATATTGCAAACAGATTTAAAAGTATGTTGGCTTCAAATAGCTTTAAAACTGAAGAATCTTTCACATTTTAGAGATAACGCCACAGTTTTTCTTTTAAATAAAGTTAAATACGTGGCGTCACATTTTGCTAATTAAAGCAATAATTTAGAGGACCATAAAATGGCATCATGATATTTAAATTTTTAAAACTTCACGCGCAGCTCATTTAAATCGTTTTAAAATTTAAAATTTTGATGAAAAAATACTATAATAAAAATTATTAAAAATAAGAAAATGCAATAAAGTTAATTTGGTATGCAATTAAACATTATGAATTAAAAAGAAATCGCGATTACATTTCGTAACGTTGCACCATTTAAATTTTTAAACTTGAAATCGTCAAATTTCGAGCATAAAAGGCACAAATTGGCTTTAAAATGTAGTTATAAATTAAAGTAAACAAGACCAAAAGTGAAGACGCGACGACAAGATTACGAAGAAGATAGAATAATGTGTTCATTTTCTTTACTTTATTTAATGATAGAATTAAGTGGGCTAACGACTGGATAATCAAATAACACAGATAAAAAGTCTCAGACAGTTTACTTAGTTTACACATTTTGTGGAATTCTAATGTATAAAATTAATTATTTTCTGTGTAAAGGTACGAATATTCGCTAAATCTGGCGATATTTTGGTAAAAATAAATGGCAACATTTATTTTCTTGCACCTCAGTTTTATGCAATAGAGAGATAACAAATTCTGGTTGATTTTAAAAAAAAATCCAGATATAATAGTGACAAATGGATTTTAATGTATAATAAAATACGTAAGTAAAATGTAAAATAAGTAAAATATAAAGAGTTTTAAATAAAAATATTAATACAATAGTTACTTGTACTTTATAAAAGGAAAGTATGGTAAAATTATATTAAAACAATAAAAAGTAAAGGTTGATATAAAGAAACTTGAATATTCTAATAAAGGAATAAAATCTATTAAAATTGTAACAGATAAAATATTAATAAAATTCCTCAAAACTATAAAAGAAATATTTTTCCTATAAACCAAATACATTAATACTGTATTAAAGAAAGGATTTCTATAGTTGCTTCAAAAACAATAACAAAAACTAATATTAGTTAAACGAATGTTAATAGAAAACAATAAAATATCACTAGTAATTCTATTTAATCAGAGATTTTTATGCAAACTTCTTTGGTAAATAAACAATATACTTCTCATTATTTTTCGAAAAAAATCAATGTAACAAATATAAAATTATTAAAATAGAGTAATAAGAGAACGCAACTCTTAATTTAATTATTAGGAAGACAATTTTCGCAAGAACAATTACGTGCTCTTCATTAAAGAGCTGGAAATAAAAATAAGTAGGCTACAATTACTTAGTTATCATAAATAATGGTGGATGTCGTAGAGAAATTAAGAACAGATCGAAAATAGTTCGTTATACGCAGTGATTTTACCCGTTTTCTTAATATTCTGTGAAGCTGAACATGGCTCTTAAATAAACTGAAGATAAAAATAAATAAATAGATAAGAAAATTAGAATTTTGATGATAGAGAGGCTTGTTGAAAACCTGGATAGAGAAAAGGAACGATGTGACTACAATTTTAAAATTCTCCATTAAAAATGATTCTTACAAACATACAAACTTCTCATCTTCCAGTAAAAGATTAAAAAAAAAACTCTTGAATTAATATCAAATTTCGTATCTAGGATCGACTAACAAATCTGACATTTCGGGGATTATTTATTGTGCCATAAAGCAAAATATCTTGGATGGTCATTTTTTTTGAGATTGAATAAACCAAATACTTTTTCCTAAGTACTATAGGAATACTGGCGAATGATGGAATATAGAAAGACAATATGGCCCTATTTATATGTTACAAACGTAAAGAGAACTCGGAGAATTTCACGTGGCTAGTTCGTTGGCCAGGTGCGAACCCATGACCAACTATTGTACTAGTGTTCAGTGGTTTTATCCACTGGGACGGTAGGCAATAGACCGCATTATGTAGCCCTATATCCATTTTGAGGGTTTTCAGAAGAATTCTATTCACAAATTTTTAATCGATAAGCCCATAGTCATAAAGCATATGAATAAAGCGTTATAAATAATAGGTCCTGCCCATCAGTGTTACCAAAATCTTTTTATTCCATAATATTTTATATTGTAAAATATGTAATAAATTTGTGAAATTGTCGGTTTTACGTGTTTAATAGATACAGCTGTAGCAAGTCACACATAAAATGTTTGTTACACAAAAAGAAAGTAAACATTTTTCTCTACTATAAGAAATTGCACGACAACATAAAGCAAGAACAAAATTCTTTATTCTTTCAATAAATGAACTTATATTTAGGATTCTTCAGAAAATGAAATATATTTATTGAATTTTCTAGTGTCATTAAGAAGAAAAAGGCAAAGAAAAATAATTCTAAAGACGAGTCTCGAGCAACATCATCATTACTTCGGCTTCAATCGGACTTTGTGCATCACATAGTTAAGAATGTTCTTAAATGTTTACCTAACAAAGATTCAAATAGATGCAAAATTGTGTGTTCTATAGAACTATGTGGTAGAAGAAATCTTCAGGAACAGAGTAATAATAGTAATTAAGGTACATTTTTCAATTATCCATTTTAGTAGTAAACGTTTAATCTGAAAATTTTCCATAGAAACTTCCATAATGTTTGCCGTAAGATTACGTTTAATGTCCAGCAGATTTGAGTCCTTACATGAGAAAAAAAAAAAACAAATGTGGAGCGCAGTATACCAGAAATAATAGAATTGATAACCCCAAGATGTAAAACATGCGAATAATATAAAATTTCATTTAAAATGTCACTACGCACTGTGTAACAACTATTTTATATATTTTTCTCTGATGAAAACTTTGGTTTTAGCTCAAAATTATGAACAAAAAAGTGAAAATTATCTTTCGTCATTAGTGACACATTGCTGTAATTCCATTTTTTGCTAGAATTAATGTGCATCGTCTCGAGTCAATTCGTAAGAATATGAAAAATAGAATGAGAAACTGGATAGTTATTGTGAATAAACCTCTAGAAAAAATCAAATGCTTGTTACGGTTTGTGCACGGTGATCCGGAGCCAGAGTCGTCACTTTTGAAAGTGTCACCGACGTGTGCCACTGTTGGAATAATCAGACGTTGTGGGGAAGGAGAAGTGACTTATACAGGAATAGCATTCGCGGGGAGAGCATTAATGCACTTTCTGGTCCTTCCTTTGCTAGCAAAGGAAGGACCAGAAGAAAATATCATAGCAGAGAATGCGAAGGAAATTTTCGAAACAATTAAAGTGACGCACAAAATGAATCAACGATGCATGACTTTCATATTTGGCTCTATCATGTCCAAATGCAATACAAAACTCGCTTTGAAGGAGTTTAAAAAGTATTTTCCAGAGGTACCAGAATACTATTCTTCAGAATTTGAATATTTATGGCATATAGGAATGTTTGTATTACTGTGGTTTAACTGAAACCAATTACTTTTATTTTGTGTACCTAATAATTTAATGGTAATCGTGTGTATAATAATAATAATAATAATATAGTTTATTTTATAATGAGAATTTGTTTTATTTAAGAAATTTGAAATAAAAAGCGAAATACCCAGCAACAAGTTGCGTAACTTTCCTGGCAACATTTAAAATTACGTATTGTGCCATCTGTTGTGATATTTGTTTAAAAAAAAAAATATTATTTTTGTAATTATTTATTATAAAATGGCAAAAACTTAATTTTCGGGGTAAAGATAAGTTTTAATAAGAAAATAACGAGGAAAATCGTCATTAAGTTCGACCCTACTCGAGATATGACATACTGTCTCACCACACCTTCGACCTTTAACCCCAAAAATATAGCATCAATCCACCTAATACACAAACCTCCCTGTAAAATTTCAGAAATTTTCGAAGAAAAGCACAGGAGTTATTAAGCTTCAAAGTGGGTGAATAAAATCAAAATTCCCCCACACAAACTAACATATAGAAAACCCCCCAAATATTTTTCATTTCTCGATGTTTTAAGGTCCTCCGAGTCCGAAAATTGAAAAGCCTGGGAGGGTCAGTTTTTGATCGATTGCCATATTTTCCTTCTGTTATGTATAACAGCCGGAAAAGTAAAAGATGTTTGATAAAATTATCTCGAAATAGAGAGCTTTTGACACTAGATTAAAGCTTCGCGACCACTCGAAATGGATATGAATAAATATTCTATAATTTCTAGTTGAACTAGAGGTTTAAAGTTCAAAATGTATTTAATACTCCGTAAAATGAGAATAACAACTTCGTTTACAAATAACGGTATATTTATTAAAGATAATAAAATTATTATCTTGAGTTTATTTTATATTTGCAGATGTTCTTGACTTCCGCAGCCATTGATGATAGAAAAGATTTAAAAGAAAATCAATCAAACCAACCAAATAATATTCAAATTCGAAGTTAGCTTTATTTGGATTTATTTTAAGCGTATATTCTAAACTTCTGACATAACTTAGGTTAGGTTATATACAGTATTTATAGTAAATATGTATATCAAGAGTAATAGATTCTATAATTCTTTAGAGAATTCAGAGAGCTGCTTTTAGAAAAACGATTGAAAATACTGTTGAGAAAAGTGCGAAACTAGAGAATAAGAAGTTCTATTGCAGTTTAAATAAATATATATATTCTTTATTCTTTACATAAGACGATAAGGCGATGCCCAATGGGCAAAAAAGTCACTCCCACAGTAACAACGTACAAAATAACGTGTGGAAAAATAAAACAAGGAAACATATTTATAAACAAATTTATTTAATATAAATTTATTGTAGTTCTTTGTTGTTTTATCTTCCTGGGTGTTGTTTTTGTTTGGAATCACACGTTTAAAACACATATCACGTATTTAAATAATAAAGTAAAACTTTCTATTGATAATCTGCTATATCTATATTCAAACTTAAAAACCTCCAACTTGTCCATCCATATGAAACTATATAATTCAATTATCAATCTAATCATTTACTATGCTTCACCAATCTGGGGTCCCGACTATTTGTATAAATTAGAAACTTATCACATATACTTCCTTCGACATCTCCTCCATCTGGAAAAAATCGTCCCTGTATATGCAATACGGCACGAAACTAGTCGTATATGTTCTTATCTCTTCTTCCTAAAACGAATTATCAAATTTTACTATCGATTAAAATTCAAAAGTGACAGTAATATCTCCTTTCTACATCATAAACTAATCAAATATAGTAAAAAGTCAACTACATCACACCTCCGGCAAACCAAATTAAACCGAATTCGAAATTCTTTTGGAGTATCTAATTTATTATTTGAAGATAATATCCTAGACTGAAAGTATGGCTATACTATATTAATGGAATCAGCAATTTCCCGATCTATAAATTTTGATCAAATCAGCTTGAATCACAGTTCTTATCACCTCTGGTATTTAGAAATATTAAATATACCCTCTTCACAACCTTATATGATGAAACCAATTAACTTCAATGTAAAAAGATTGGTAGCACAATTACGTGTAAATAAATACTCTCTTTATATTAATAATATCTATATTGATCTTTCAAGTAATCATTGCCTATGGTGCAAATCCGGAGAAGTTTCAATGGAACATCTACTTCTAAAATGTCAAAGACTCTCAAATATACGTGATTCCCTCAATTCACTGAAATTCTACAAGGAGAATCACCACATGAATATAGAAACAACTTTCATAATTTAAAAAGTTATAAGTTATAATCTGAAAGACGAACTCATTTAGTTATTAAATTTCTAAAAATCACATTTTCAGTTTTAATACTACATTTATAAACTCAATTTTCGGATATTTCGGTTCTCGTACCAAATTACGGGTTTGGCCACGATGGCTATAGAGAAAAGCCCTTCTTGACTGCTAGAGAGCATAAAGAGCCAAAAGTGAAAAATGCCATTTATAAAGTGAATTAATTTGTTCCAAAAGAGTTTAAATATTTAAGAAATTTTATCTAAAATGAGTAAATTTTAAATGAACGTGGATCGTTGAGAATACTCCTTGTGTATAAATATATCAATAATGAAGTTAATTGAGATAATTAATTATTTTGTACATTTATCGACGTATTGAAAAGTGACTATTCAAATGACAATTTTCGATATAATTACCAGCAAATAACAGGAAACTGTAAAAAAAAAAAAAAAAAAAAAACATATTGATTCCATGCCAAAACGTGTTCAAGAAGTTATTAAAGCCAAGGGAGGACATATTTCATATTAAAACAATTTAAATTGTATTCATTTTTCGATTCTATTCATCTTTAACCAATAAATGGTTTTTTTTTAAAATAAATTTTCACTTGTGTTTACATTAATTCGTATACTGTAGATAGATTATAATAGATTATAGTCTATATACATATTTATCTATTTATTTAAATATACATAGCCTATATAAAATTGAGTTTATATACGCTCTTTTTCTTTTGCGTGATTTATTTTAGAACTTTTAAGCGCAGTTTTACTTTAATTACATTTTAATATAAAATCCGATGCTAATGAATAATAAAAATAAAAATTTCTAATGATATTAAATTATTATAATTTTTGAAATAAATTCATAGGTCATTTTTATACATAAAAATAAAATTAAATATTGATAAGTGCGATTATAAAATTAAATATTAATATTTGGTTATTTGATCAAATATTTGGAAATAATTTCAACCAGATAGTTAGATGTAAACATTTTTTTAGCTTGTGAAAGATAAGGATTCAAATTCTAAGCTTTCGTGATTCTTCCTTTATGAGTTAGATATCTTCATTCCATCTCACTCGTGACGGGGATCATCCATAAATTATGAAACGCAGATACCGGTAGATTGTTGTATAGGTAATCGTTACGGGAGTGGAAGGTGTTACGTAATGATAGGGTCTCAACCTCGAGTAACAGAATGATTCATTTTACTTTCCCGGCTGTTATAACGTAACAGGAGAAAGTATTGTGAGCATTTCAAATTTAATCATTTAGACTTTTTGCACATCACGTTTTAAGATTCCCTGAACACCCTAAAAAACAGAAAATAATTCCACGAGAGTGTGTGTGTCTTGGTGTCTATTTCGTATAATATCTCAGGATAAAGTAAACATTAAGAAACAAGATTTAGCGTAGTAACTAGGGATTGCAATCCAGCAGTGTTTTCAATCCAGCTGGATTTTTGCTGGACCAACATCATTCCAGCTGGATCCAGCGCGGATCCAGCGCAGATGTATTTTCGGTGCAATAAAGTGTTATCTATCTATCTATCTATCCAGCAATTTATGCTTTTTTAAAAAAATAAAACATTTTTAAAAATACTTAAGAAGCTTTTATTATTTAGACTGGTCACTATAAATCAGTAAAACTTCTTACACATTTAGATAGTAAACTTAACTTTGGTTCGGTTTAACACTTGAGATAGAGATAATTAACTTTAAATGTTTAGTTAGATTACAATTATAATGTAATCTTTAAGTTAATTAGTTGAATTACCTTTGCTATTATTTAATTTATATTAATATATTATAATAATGTAAGGACGGATAATCAGTGGCTAAGTGGCTATCAGTCTTACCAGTTTTCTTATATAGGCTCTACATATCAGTCTGTAGTTGTTTATAACTAATTTAATTATTCGTGTTATTAAAGTAGTCAGTAAGTAATTAGTAGTAGTCTAGTAGTTAGTTATTATTATCACAATCATGAATCACATACATTCATATTATCACATATCTAAGATACTGATACTCATTAATTTAATTAACTATTTAACTAACTAAGTAGTCTCAGTTTCTCACTAATTTTCACAATAAAATTACCTTGCCTAGCCCACTTACCACTTATAGAATCACAGTTAAAAACTCTAACTTAATAGAATTAGAGTAGAAGTTATAAAATATTAGTCTTGTCTTGAATAAAGTATTTTAAAAAATTAAATAAAATTAAATCAATCACTTCTGTTATTTTTTTGACTTTTCTGGATCTCAAGAAACAAATGGTATTGATGATGTTGTCTCCCAACCTACTTCTTAATGAACTGTATATATATCCCGCTGCGGAGAAGGCCCTTTCTGCCTCTACGTTAATTGGTTTCAGGGTCATCAAATAATCATAAATCGTTCCGTCACGTGTTTCATTGACTTCACAACTGACCGTAAATTAGAATTATGCACCAGGACTACGAGAGGAGTTACTTATTTTATTTAGCGCGAAGACACTTTATTTAGCGAGAGCGGAAAGTCAACTGGCAATTACATCAGCAGAGGCAAAAGGGCGGACAGTGCGGAGTAGAGAGGGGGTGTAGCACGTGCCGCATTGAACGGCAACGTCACTCTCGCCGCCGAGCGATAGCGCACGTAGCAAAACGGCAACGCCGACAACGTAGACTTTTGGGCCATTATTTAGAAAGTTAATTGAGTATTTGCGGATCCGCAGCGCTGGATCCAGCAGGCCGAAGAATGCGCTGGATCCAGCTGGATTGCTGGATGAGGGATCCAGCAATTGCAATCCCTAGTAGTAACTTGTATGTAAGAATAACTACGTTTTTCGCAAAATCAAAATCATTTTTCGTAAAAGTTTAAAAATTCATGATAAAATATATCTGAAAATATTACAAATTGAAGACTAAATACAAAATATCGTTTAGTTATTTGTGGCATCGTCACAATCATAATTTTTAATCATATTTTAATTTTTAAAAATTTACACGACTTTCGGCTTGGACAGGAAGTTCCTTTATAGTCTCTCCAGTCTTAAGCTTTCCATATCCGTTTTCGATTTTCATCTAACTCCGTTTTCGAGATTAGGGAAGAAAAGACGGACAGACGACGGTAGTGGAAATCTATAGGACTGCAATTTGAAAATTGCAGCCCAATAAAATTCGGTTCAATGGCACTTGTAATCAATTTACATATTCGTAACCAGAGAAGAACCTCAAACAAAAGGCCGATTTTACTAATGTTAATTGTATTCCTGCAGTTGTGAAGGATGTAAGAATAAATCAAATTTTTATTTGTATTCAGTTTTCAATTTGTAACACTTTATTATTATTATTATTACTAATAGCGTATTTTCTCGTCATATAAAAGCAGTTTTATAATTTTTACCATAAGAGTAAAAGAGCACATGTTATTGACATACGCGCTCTTATCACAAAAGTTTTAACTTTATATTACTTTGTACGATTCATATTCTGAATTTAAGAATCGAAATTTTCACAATTTTTAATATACTCAAATTCGAAATAGCTATTATTAAGTACTTTTTACTTTTCCGGCTGTTTTATATAACAGAGGGAAAGTATGGCGATCGGTCAAAAAATGACCTCCCAAAGATTTTTCATTTTTAGACTTAGGGGACCTTGAAACATCGAAAAATGCAAAAAAATTTGGAGTTTTTTCCTGTATATATTAATGTTAATGTGTGTGGGGGCACGATTTTGTTCAACCTCTTTAAAGCTTAATAACTTCTGTGCTTTCTGTCGAATATTTCTGAAATTTTGCAGAGAGGTTAGTGTATTACGGGATTGATGCTATTAAATTTTGGGGTTAAAAGTCGAGGGGTGGGGAGATAAAAGGGTTCGTGTGTATCCCCAGTAGGATCGGACTTAATGACGATTTTACTCGTTACTAGCATTTACAATTTTTATAAAACCCATCCCTACCCTCAATATTAAGTTTTTTTTGCCATTTTATAATAGTTAAAAATATAAAAAGTTTTTTAATAAAATATCATAATAGATGACACCATAAAATGTTGCTGGAAAAGTTAAGCGACTCGTTATTGGACTTTTTTTTAATATCGCTGCGGTCACTTTATTATTGTCGTTATGAATTAAGATTAGGATATAACAATAAACTCCATTAATTCTACTAAATTAGTTGTTTTGTCAAGCTAAACATTTTCATTAGGTCTATGTTTTCAGCCTACCAGTGGCAGAATGAATAAAACCAGAGAGCAATAGTAGTTGTCGCGGGTTCGCATCTCACCAATAGGCTAGTGAGTTACGTGGAGTTTTCCGGATTTTCTTCATGTATCTAACATCTATAGAGATTAGTTTCCCATAAGAGGAATGTCCTCCCGAAAAGCTCTGTCACCCCGTTGATAGATTGCCCAAGTGTCACGTTGCGTTACTCAGTTAATCCAATCCATTCGTTACATTTTCTCATATTACGAAGATAGTTATGGTGGTCCAAAAATATTCTGTTGAATCTATTTCGTAGTTACTTTAAAACTTTTGTTTCTTATTACTTAAAATGTAACATATTATATAAAAACCTCCGAACACTGGTTGATCGTTGATCGTTGGTCGTGGGTTCGCGCTCACCAACGATCAGGCTAAGTGTTTTTCGGGTTTTCTTTACATTTATGTGACACCTAAATTGGGGCCAGTTTTCCATAGAAAATCCTCTCGGGAGACATCCCTCCTCGACAGATCGCCCATGTATCGTGTTGCCATACATAAAACAAAACAAATCATATGTTGTATCGTATAATACACATTGACGTGTTTACCCAGTGTTTCATATATAATGTAAACTGAGAGAATCTCTCTAAATAGCCACATAATATTGATTTCTAAACAGAGAAACTAATATTATGTAGCTAAATGCTATTTGATGATGACTTTAGTGACATTAATTCAAATCTATATTAAGAAAATAAGGCTTTGTATTACGTAAAATTATATATATATTCTATATTTGCAAATATTTAACTGTTAAAATGTTAATTAGATCTTAAAGAAAATATTATAAATTTATATATTATGGAATTAATCATTATTAGTTTTTGGTGTGTGATTATTTATTTATTTTTTTACCGTAAACAAATATTCGTTTAAAATGAAGGCTACCGATAATTTTCTGTGTGAAATATAGGATAGGATTAAATTGATGGAATAAGGCAGCGCAACACATGGGTGATCGGCTAAGATGGATGCCTCCAGAGAGAACTTTCTATGAAAAACTGGCACCTATTTAGGTGTTCGACACGTGAAGAAAACTCGAAAAATTCCACGCGGCTAGTCTGTTAATGAGGAGCGAACCCGTGACCAGTATTAAGCGATCACGAGTTTGCTCCTCACCGACTTGATAACTCCATTCAATAACTGGTAGGCTCCAGGAAATAGAAATATATATTATTTTTTTCAAGTAAGTTAATATAAAATATATATAAGCACTTAAACCGGAGAAATATAGAATTAAATGTAAATCTCATTATGAAACTTTCTGTCTGAATGAGATTAGATCAGCAATAACAATAAAGAATCAACAAAAAATATAATTTACTATTTGTTATAAAACTTTTAATTGGAGTATTATATCATTGCGATTTTTCAAAGTATCATTTACTTTAAAGGACTTTATCTTCGATATCGGATTTATAGACAATATTGTTCACTGCATTGTATCATTTTGTCAAAATTGGAAAAGTTTTCAACAGTTTTTTTTAGTTTTCCTCCAAATGTATCATAAAAAATCTGACAAATATAGAGATTTATTAAATTATAGTCTTTTTTATTTAGATTGTTTCCAATACGATTATATTGCAGTCGTCTAATGATAATCGTTAGGAAATTAGCTTTTGTTTATTCAAATAATTATTTGAATAGAATAATTAAAAAGTTTCAAAGACTAGAACATTCAAAATTAAATATAAAGCAAATAAAAATAACAAATAAGATGAATCGAAAATCAATATATAGTTATTATATTAATATTAACAATGTTATATTATTGATTCACAATGATAATTCAAAAACCCTGTTGCTAATTATTAAATTGAAAATTTTCTAATTAAACTTGCTCTCCACTGTTTTTATGTCAGTAATTAATTAAATGAAATACTTGAATTTGATAACGGTTTTATAAAATTTTTCATTAAAATTTTTTTCAGATATAAATCCAATTTTTTTCTCTAAAAGTAATATATTGTATGCTGGGTCGTTGGAATCTTGGTATAGGGTAAAGCGAGCCCCCTTTTGCTCTCTTTTTGAACACATGAAATAGATTGATTATTTATTAATAAATAGCAGTCTTAATAATTTTATTTTTTGTCAATAAAAATAACGTTAATTTATAGGGATAGAAACCACTTTGAACCGCTAAGAAGAATACCTTAGTTTTCTCCGAGTCCAGAAAAACTCCCAGCTTTCCCATGTTTCCCTTACAAGACTCCCGGAAGGTATTTTCCCCTCGCGTAACATCGCGCCCCAGAGAAGGCAACAGGAAACCACTATGGATGTAACTTCCCCTAGGATACACCTCGGCGTATTACTAACCACTTACTGCGCTAGGTCAGGTGTTGCCGACGTCAGGAATCTGATATGGCATACAAAGACGAATAGCTTATCATAATTATGTAGGAGTAGATTTGTTCTTTCACAGCATCTTCTACCATCAACAGCGTAATACGTTTGTAAATTTTCTAAAAAGAATTTTCCGAGCTGCTTTCGAATTTACATAAGCTACTACTTCTTTCAACAAAAGTATGAAGTAGTCCTATCCAGCGCCGGATCCAATAGGTGCGAGGCTCGATTGAATTTTTTTTTTTTGCGGGGCCCCTCAAACTTTAAATAATAAAATTAATTAACTGTTAATTTACAAATTGAAATATATTGTTTTATTTTTAATAATAATATACCTAGATATTTATTTTTGTAACATGTACTATTTTTAAATATATAAATTTTGACGTGATGCGGGGCCCCTTCAAGCGCGGGGTTTGATTGGCACCAATCGCTCCAATCGCCTAAAATCCGGCCCTGGTCCTATCGTACGGTAGGAGTCACGACGCTAATTTAAAATAATTATTTAGTGTTATTAAACATCCTATAAATACTTTTAAACAGTTTAATTTGTTTATTTATCTTCGCTAGTAACATTCGTCGTTGTTAAATGTGTTACGCCATTTTTCAACAACATTCCATGAGTCAGCGCTCGACGTGAACGTGTGGCGCAACGTGTTTTACTTGGAGTTCAAACGTCAAACGTGTACTTCTGTTTGCCGTACAAGTTTAACGTTTGAACTTCGGCCACAACCTCTCTATTAATAAAACATTAATATTGAATAAATAATATTAAACGTAAACAATATGCAATAAATAATCTATATATATATGTATATATAGATTATTTATTACATCCTCACTTATATATATAAGTGAGGATGTTTGTTTGTTCGCTATGCACGACTATGCCATTCGACCAATCGCTACGAAACTCGACAATTATTTTCAAATATTTCCAACTTAGATAATGTCGTACATTCCCCAAAATATCAATTGGATTTCTATATATCGATTAATTTCTGTCCACATTTGATTGCTGGAATTATATGTAGCGCTATCTATTTGAAAAAATTAACTAGATATAATTCAAATATATATACAGTATATTATATTCACTGAATTACTGTGACAATGATATAGCGCGAAATAGATACGCCATTACGCAGTAGCACTTTGCGTGGAGTTAGTAGTGTTTTGCTCCTGTACGTCATACTTTTCCTGTTAATAACAGAGTCGTGCCCGTTATGTATCTAACTCCGTTTGGGAAAAAAGTTTTGAATTGAAATAAGTGACTTGCAGTACAAATCGAAAGTTCGTGTATAGTTAATCTAGTTCTCTTTCTCTTACGATTTCCATGTCTCGTCTCGACTTTCATCTTTCTTATTCCGTTCCCGAGATTAAGGAAGGACAGGGAAGGACGGAAAGACGGATGACAGTTGGAGTTTATGGGTCTACAATTTTTTTCAAATTGCAGCCCAATAAGTACCCTTTAGTAACCGAGTGGATAAAATCATCGAACACTGTTAGTCAGTCTTGGGTTCATGCGTGGCCAACGGACTGGCCACGTGGAATTTTCTGAGTTTTCTTCGCGTTAGTAACATTTAAATTGGGGCCAGCTTTACATAAAAGTCTTTCCGGAATGCATCCTCCTTGGCAAATCGCTCACTTGTAGCGTTGCCGTAACCAAATAAACCAAACCAATTCTAATAATTTTTCTATAAACGCGATATTTACGAGGACATACTTAACTACCAGGAAACCTGGACATGCCGTACCTCCCTTGATATCATTTCCCCTTAGTTACTCATAAACCCATTGCCCCAAACTTCTTTCACTGATACTGCTTAAGATGTTCAGCCAAACTTTCAACCAAATTAATGTACAGTACGTGCAACGATTTTAAGGCACAAAGTAGAGCTCAAATTTCTGTGCCGATGTTTATTTTTCCTATTTATTATCGTGGCAACATTGCTTCATTAAAAATTTCTTGTAGTTGTAGTCTGTGTAAGGTGCATTTTATTCACATGTTGAGTTTTACTGTCAAATCTGCTTCCAGTGTGCTTAGGCCACAGCTTTCAAAAGTTTTCTTTACTTAGATGTTTTTGCTGAGTTTTACTTTTTCAACCTGATTTCACTAGTTTTTTACAAGATCACATAAAATTATTCTCGCATTTTTACAAGATTTTTATTTAAACAAGTCTTATATCAAGTCTTTCGGACGTTACGGTAAGCAACTTCGATCACGTGCACACGGATCACTTTTCAAATATTAATATTTGACCAGTATCAATTAATAGTCGTTGATCTCCTCTCTCCCGGGAGGAGGACAACTACTACTTTTGGTCGAATTAACTTCAACCTCCATCTGCAACAGTCTTTTTCTTCCTATCGGATCCACCAGAGTGGTGGCATTCGAAAAGGAAAATTACATAATACGAGGTTACCATCCTGCACGAAATATGATTTAAGTGGTTTTCGAGGGTGCCGAGTTTAAATATTTGGTCCATTTTTCGCGAAATTTGATTTGTTGGCAGATCACTATTTGATACTCAGTTGTGAATGCTAACATTAGAAAATACAATATCTTAAATGTTTTTAAATATCATATTTTCAATTGGTATCTACTTGACTAATGAAATTGTGCCATTTTGTAAAGGAAAAAAACAGAAGAAAAACGTCAGTGATAGAGAAAATTCATGTGATACAAATTTAGAAAATTATGCAATTTATATAAAAAGTTTTTACCTAATTTGCATAATTTTTCTGAATTTAATTATTTCTATTTTATTTATTGAATTCTAATAATTATCTTAGATAAACGTTATTATTGCTTCAATATTTAAAGGTTTAATATTGATTTTTGAAATATTATTTTGTTTCGTATTATTATAAGATTTTAGGAAATTCATTATAAAATGAATTTTTACAAATTAATTATTTACTTCAAAATGGCATAGCTGAAAATATTTATGCTAAGAATTTTAAGAATAATAAGAAATGACAGATGAAACATAAAATCATTATAATTATATAAGAACATCTCTAAATGTAATATTAAATGTAATAAGTTTACATATTCACAGAAACAAAATGTTAAATATCATCACGCGTTACTGTCAATAATTTTATTTTTAACATTAACTCTCTACAATTCTTGAATTATTTGGATGCTAACTGATAACAGTTGTATTTGTGAATAAAGATCTCAAAAATTGTGAATGTAAGTTAAAAACATAATAGTTCTTATTGAAATAATGATCGTAACTGGATGAAAATTAGAAAATAAGTGACGGTGGCACCAAGAATCTGGAAAATAAAATAATAATTAATTATTTATTTTTATAGTAATTATAATATAATTTATTTATTTTATACAATAATAATAATAATAATAATAATAATTTTATTGCTAGTCATCACCTTGATGAGGTGAGAGAGCTCAGGGGTTCCAAAGAACCGTTCATAAAGCGAAATCTTCGGAGGGTTCTCACAGGCTCTACTTATTGTAATCATGATGACGTATCATTTTGTTGTTGTTATCAAACTTAGCAAGTCTTAAAACGTAAAAGTTAAAAATAAATTTATTATAAAAACTTTACTTAGTGTAATCAAAATTCAATCGTCATCATCACCATCTTTGGGTAAATGTCCTGTCCCCGTATACACACTTTTCCTGCTAGCAATAAAGTCGTGTCTGTCATCTATCTAACTCCTTTCAGAGGAAAATTTTTGAATTGAAATAGCGTGACTATATATACGAAGTTCCGGTGCAAACTGGAAGTTCGTATATAGTTAATCAGGAGCCTCTTGCCCCTAAGCTTTCCATATCTAGTCTCGACATTCATTTATCTAACTCGAGATTAACGAAGGACACACAAACAGACGGACGACATCGGAAATTTATAGACTACATTTTTTTCAAATTGCAGCCCAATTATCTCATCTCATGTACAGTGCATGGACACACCTGAATAGCTAAATCATTTTTAGAAGTTACACCATTGACATTCAAATGAAGTTTGACCTAGACAATTACAGACTACTCCACATAGAAGAAAAAAGGAATCTTTAAGAAAGATGATTTTTGTACTCTGAGATGTTGACGTCATTTAATTAAAGAATGAAGCAAAATCTACAAATATTTAGGATTTCGACAAGTCAAATTCATAGAACAAATAAAACAAAGATTAAATAAAAGAAAAACAACAGCAGATTAAACTCAATACTACTATCACAGCTGAATGCAAAATATACATTTTAAAGCAACAACACACGTGTTATCCCAGTACTGACA
The DNA here is from genome assembly GCF_030686945.1 of Centruroides vittatus. Lineage (NCBI taxonomy): Eukaryota > Metazoa > Arthropoda > Arachnida > Scorpiones > Buthidae > Centruroides > Centruroides vittatus. The sequence goes on from NW_027122173.1 coordinate 1,645,345, forward strand.
TATTTATTTGAAGTTACAAAAATAATTACAAAGAAAAGAACAACATTAACAAAACACAATAAACACCGAACGAGTAAACACTAAAAATAAATGCTTTATTTTTGTTTTCATAATGATAAATCAGAATGGAAGCATATTTAAATTCAATTTTCAGAATAAGTGTAATATACCTGTAATAGAATTTAAATTTATTTTAATTTCAAATTTAATTCAGAAATCGTAATACCAAGAAAACTCTTAACGATTCAATTAAAACGGAATATTTTAATACAATTTATTATGATGTCTGCGCCAATAACAAATTAAATCGCGCTTTCATTGAATTTATTGTTTTCCTATTAAAACATCTAAAGTTTAAAAACTCATCTAACTTAAAATTGAATAAAATACTTTTTTCTTAGATAAGAAGCACACAAGCAATATTCAGATGCTTTATTTATTTGTGCTATTTTAAAACAAACTAATAATAATTAATATCAAACTGTATTTTTCTGTCATATTAATAAATTAAGTTATTAGAAAATACTTTACTGGTTGATCGTAACATAATATGGTTCAGTTTAACGGAATATGGAACATGGAGGCACCCTTAACACTATGCTAAGGGAAGATGACTTTCTGTTGAAAACTGGTTTCTATTTAGGTATTATACACGTGAAGAAAACACGAAAACGCCACGTGGCAAGCATGTTGATCTGGCGCGAACCCAAGACCAACTAAGTGTTCAGTGTTGATGTTAAACATAATTTGTGTCAGTTTATTCAACCCAATAATTCTAAATACATATATATGAAATATATTAAAGAAATTAAGTTTATTTTCGCTTACTTCAAGTGTTTTTAATGAATGAAGTATATGTTTAATCGGATCGTAGGTATCTTAAATTCTTATTTAGATTTCGGTCTCCATAATAATTTCTCAATCATCTTTAATTCGAATAATATTAGATCAAAGGTCATTGTTTATTGTAGAAGTTATTGAATGATAGTGGCTTATTAGCATTGCCCTTTATAAGATATGATTATCTAATATAATTATTTATATAATGATAAAGTATTCGTGTGTTGAGATTTACTAGTATTCTCAAATACTGTATGTGTTCAGTACAAAATAAATATGACGATAACAAAAAATATTAAAAGTTTATTTTAAATGGAAGGAAAATAATATAATCTTTCAGAAGAATTTTAAAGATAATTAAAATAATTATATTTTTAACGTACTTTTTAACGTTTAACGTAAAGTTTGTCTTTGATAGAAAGTTTTCCCAGATATATAAATGAAAAAAACAATTTATATGAATTAAAATACAGTAGAGCGTCGTTTATCGTATCGAGAAACAGAAAAGAATGTGAATCTCTCAAATATTAATCCACTTGCTCTAGCTACATTTTTCCGAGTCTTCCTCTCTTATGTTTATCATTCACGATGCCTGTGTATATTACCTTCATAAACGCTTTTTTACTCATCCTCTCAACGTGTCCAAATCAATACATTGCTGACTTACTCACTTTTTCAGACGTTCTCTTTCATTACATCTTCCTCTTTTATCACATCAGCATCATCAACATTCTTAACACAATCATATCTTATTGGGCTGGAACTTGAAAAAATTGTAAACCTATAAATTTCCATTCTCGTCCGCTTGTTTGTCCGTCTATCTGTCTGTCTTTCCTTACTCTCAAGAACGAATTAGATAGATGAAAGTCGAGACCAGATATGGAAACCTTAGAGAATAGAAGGCCCTGATTAACAATATAAGAACTTCCGATACAAACGGAAGTCATGTTATTTCAATTCAAAAATTTTCCCCTGAAAGATGTTAGATAGATGACCTGCACGACTCTATTGTTAAAGGAAAAATATGATGTACAGGGGCAAACATTACTATACTACGCAGGCGCTACCTATCGCAGTAATGGTGTAACAGTATAATTACTGCACTTTCCTAGACCATAAGGACTATTTTTTCCTCAACGCAACTAACATAGTTGCATCAGCCATCTATCATACAGTCAGCAGAATAATTTAACATTTTAACACTTATACCGATATACTTAATACATAATAATTCCCACATTTCGAATATTTGTATTGAAAGCGGTATTTTAGTGTTATGTTTGCCACTTCCCTGGAATTATTGGAATTAAAATGCAAACTGCACACGTCCTGTACATTGTCTGCTTTTCCTAATTCCAATGAAACCTCCTATTTCTTCCGTAATTTTAAATCTTTTGAAAATCGATAAATAAAAATAAATTCCTGTTTTAATAATTTCGACTTGCATCCAAAAGTATAGCAGTATTTACTTTTAACACTAGTATTCGATTTTGCTCTGTCGCTCTCCATTTGCGATCTTCTTACTGTACCCACCAGTGGCGTGCCGTGACATTTGATGATAGGGAAGCTGTGTTTCTGTAAGAAGCAGACTTTCAGGGGCAATCAGTTAATTGCGCGTCAGTAATGGTCTAGGGTCCGTTCGTACATGGGTGGTGGCTGTAGAGACAAAGACGACAAGTATCTGACAAAAACCGTTTATTTTAACATAAAATAAACATATACTATGTACAAAATAGTTTGCTTTAGGACAATCAATCGTTCGGACGTCCTGAGCGTCGATGTGGTTCTTCTATGGTCGATCGAAGATGGCCCCGGGACAGTGGCGTTGACAAGTCTGTAAGGCACGGGGAGACTTCGTCTGTTGGAGTCGGGGACACGGTCTAAGTCCGAAGTGGCACGGGTTACAGGTTGGCACAATAGACGAGAAACTGGGTTTTTTTTTTTTGCGCGTTGACACGCGGCGTTTTGGTTATTCGGAACGTTAACCGAGTGCCAGGTGTCCACGATTGTCGGAGATTATATCAATCTCCGTTCTTTTTTTCGTCCATTTTGATTGGTCGCTCTCCCTCAATCACGCTTCCCGAGTGGTTGGTCCCTCGTTACTAAACGTAACGAGACTCTTACCTGGGGAGTGAGAAAAGTCAAAATCGAAGACGAATTCGATCTTCCACCGATCATAGGACGACTTCCTTCCACGATTTGTGGTTTCTGCCTGGCAGTTTGATATAAACAACGGGTGTCCAACTACAAACGACTTTTACCTATGTTTTTTTAAACTAATAAATTTTTCTCTAAATTAACCGTTTTTTCGCGTCATTCATGACGGGTCAGACCTGTCCGGTACATGACATTTCCATAAAAGTTTTAAACAAATACTGGAAATGACAAAAATAAACAATTTATGTATTTTAGTTCTAAAATACAAATAATACATACATAATACAAATTGATACGATACAAACAATGATAGAAAAACTTGTTTTTTTAATATTTTATAAACTAATTCTATTCGGTGATTTTTTCCGCAAAGTCGTTAATTACTTTATGATAAAAGTCGCTGGTCGTCGATTCCATGAACGTATTTAAAAGCTCTTTTTCTATCGAAAGCAACGCTAGCGACCACAATTTTTTCTCCGACCGAGTGTTCCTGGCCAATGTTTGAATTCGCTCCGTGGTCGAAAAACTGCGCTCAACAGACCCACTGGTAGATGGTACCATAAAAATTAATGATATTAAATCATATAATTCTTTTAGTACGTCTTTGTTCGGATCGACATTAATTATATGTTTTATGTCTAAGAGTTGCTTGTCAATATAGTCTGGACACGAATATAAATATTGCGATTCACTACGTAATTTAGATAAATCAAAAAATTTCCCATAAAATTTACTTAATTTAAAGAATTAAAACACGCTTGGAAAAATTGTTAATAATTTTAATATTATGAAAAACATCTAAAAGTGATAAAAATTCTAAAGATTTTATGTCTGAAAATCTGTCAATATAATTATAATTTTCTTTTAATTATACTGCAATTAAATATATCAATAACTTTGCAAAAAAACGTACATAAAAATAACATTGAATACTCTTTACTTTTTAAATCTTAAACAATTCACTTAGTCAGATGGCTAAGGGATAGAATCGTTGGAAGCGTTACACGTGTATAGTTTCCACCAGCTAAACCGGCTGAGGTTGGTGCTCTGTAAAGTGCATGCGCCAATGCCCTCTGGCTGCTTTACAACATTCAGTTATTCTCGTCGTGAAAGCTGTCTCTGAAGCGCTTCCATTCCGCCACTAACGTTCGAATATACAATAGCAATCTTATCGTTTTTTTTCATATATAGTATAGAATTTTTTAATAAGATACATAATGCAGTTATAATAAAATATTAATTTTAATTAATTCAAAGTACGTTAAAATATGAAAATTTATATTTTAGAAAATACAAGGGAGGGTCATTGGAAGGTGGATACGGCGCTTCCACCGCTTCCAATGACGGCACGCCACTGGTACCCACTATCTCCGCCATTCTGTAATTGATAGCAACTCCGCTAGAGGTCACCCACTTCCATTGAAGAAGCAAATACAGCAATATCTATATATGAGTATAACTGGTTACTGAGGCCACCAACAACAGTAACAGAATCCCACACTGACATTAGTATAAAAATATTCACTAATAATTTCAGTTTTTATCATTCTTATTTTCATATTGCTATCAGACCCATCCTAACACATTTAAGTGCCTTGGGTAACCATATCGGGTGATCTTTTGCATAATACAGTAGAGAGTCGAAAATCGGAATCAATTGGGGACTGGGGTTGTTCAGATTAGTGATTTGTTCCGATTACCGATTATGTACGAAAAAATATATTAACCTGTCCGATGTTCAAATTTTTCTCCGTTGCGTGTCGCTTCGTGTTGAATTTTCGTCGATTTTAAGCCTAACGAAAATTTTTATAATAATAATCGAGGCTATCGTATCGTTAAAAATTATTTCTTCATTTTGTACAAACAAAATAAATATATTGAAGAATATAAAAACATGAAAATTATACTTTAGAAGTAAATCTAGTATCAAAAACGTTCGATTCAGCACGACACAGTCCGACTGAAAATCGTTCCGATTACCGGCGGTTCCGATTACCGGGGTTCCGATTAACGACTCTCTACTGTAAAAAGAAAAATATTATTTTGTAGCAGTATTTTGATCTAAACAGTAAATAAATAAAAAAACCATTGTGAGATGACGGCGGCAGGCATCAATTGTTAAGGTGACTGTGATTATGATAGTTTATCATGTGCTCGAAATATCAATCATATTTTTGCTTATTCTTTATTTTTATAATAAGAGTTTTGTAAAGTAATCAATTACAACACAATAAATTATGATAGATTTCATTTTGAAAGTACCAGAAATTTGCTGACGCAAATGTAATTTCAGTATCAGTAAAAAGTTTGATACTACACTTTCCTGAAAGATAATATAAGATTAAATATACATTTAATCTTGTATAAATTTTCTAAAAGATAATATAACATATATTTTATATTTATATATAGCATTTATTAATACATACTATATTATTATATCATTTGTTTATTAATATTAATTTAATTAAAAATTATACAATATTTTTTCTGACTTTAATAATCAAATTTTTTTTTTTTAATTTTTAATCTTTCCATCTTATAGAGCAGGGATGGACAACATTTTTCTATGCAAGGGCCGCATTTTAAGACTTTTGAACTGATGCCGGCCGCATACAAGAGAAAAGAGAAAAAAAAAAAATGTTGGTAAATCACAATTATTTATTCATATATAATTATAAATTAGCATAGGTATACTTAGCTTTTAATTTAGCTTCTGGAACTGATGTAAACGTAATATATTGGAAATATTTGATTAAATATTCGTCACTGCTAGTTTTAAATTAGTTTCGATGCGTCTGTTAGCCGGTTTCTTGTTTTAATTTTTACTAAATTCATTGCAGGAAAAACTATTCACATACGTAAGTTGTAGAAAATAATGTGTGTATAGTAGTAAATAACGTTTGAATTTTTGCTGCATACTTCTTTAAACTGGAAAATTGATATATTTATTCATATTTTATGCGATGCGGGCCGCAGGATGCCCATCCTTGCTATAGACTATACTAAGATGGCCTGTTTTCTGTAACTACCGTGAATTCGGCCAGGTTCACAATTGGGACGAGTGGGTGGTGAAAAACGGAGGCCCGACATATCCAGGATAGACTACCCTCAGAAAACTCATGGGGTTGGTTCATTAGAAAAATGCATAAAAAATTTGTGAAAATTATTAATTATATTATAGAAGATTTATTTAACTGTGAAAAAAATTTGGATTAAAAAATAATTCAACAATTAGGCATTTAAATATTTTATTGTTTTTATTTAATTTTTCTTTAATTTTCTTTCGAAACACTTATCGCAATATTTCCTTCTTTAACATAAATGAATAGAATTGTTTTACCTTCCGTTTTTATCTATCAATCTGTTTATTTGCAGATAAAAAAATATGAAGCATGACTGTGTATTTTAATATTTAAAAACAATATTCTAGTATGTAAACATGATGATTTTTTAATTCCTTGTGTCGCTTTTTAAGTATTAGCTTTATCTCATACGTACATAATTTTTATATTTCTTAAAATTTATGTTCGTTTATATGTAAAATATTATATTATTATTGCTGGAAAACTATAATGTGATATTTTAGATAAAAATTGAAAAAATCTCAGTTAATATAAAACTTATTTTAATTAAACACAATAAAATAATGCGATAAATTAATATTATGAAACAATGGATTTCACATATTCATATTAATTAGTACTTAAACTGAAAATTAAATACGACCACTTACTTTAAAAATGGTTGATTTTTTGATACAAAAAAATCCGAGACAAGTCAGCCCGATTTCGCATGAATTTATTTTATCTAATAAACAGGTTATCTAAAAGATAAAAATAATCAAACGGAAATATTATTTATTTGATTTTACAGTTGCAGATATGATGATAAATGCACTAACCATGAAATATTCTTGAGTAGACATTTGAAATGGCAAAATATTAATAATGCTTAAAGGCCAGAGAGTCTGTAATTACGTTTAGTTTTAAATAATAATTAGTATATAAAATACAATACTTAATACACAATTTAAGAGAGGATGTAAAATTAACATTTGTTTTCGGAATATATATATTTACAACCTAATCGATTTAAACTTAGCAAAGAAAAATTGAATAAACAGTGAAATAAATAGTTCTGTTGCATAATAAAGTCAACATATTTACGGTTATTTTATAATATATTTTTATATTAGTAAAGTTATGAAATACTTGGTAATCGTAATTAAAGTACCCGTACTTAACGCTGTCTACAAATTTATTTAGCAGTCAAAATACAAACGAAATTTTGTATGATGACATTTTACCGGTATGACATGCGGAAGACATTTCCGTAAGAGAAGAAATTAGTACCAAAACACACCACTGTGACACTTTGGAGCTAGTTTGATTTGAAGGGATATGGCGACGGAACACATAAGTGATATTCCGAGGGGAAGTGTCTCCCGAGGGGACTTTAATAGAATACTGGCCCCTATTTAGATGTTAGACACGTGAAGAAAACTACACGCAGCCAGCCTGTTGATGAGGCACGAACAAGCGACCAACCACCAGTTTTTAGTAGTTTTATTCCTTAGGTCACTTTGAGAGCTTCAAGAAACAAACATTTTATTTATACAAGACACTCATATTGAATAGAGGCCTTAGTGAAGATAGTGCATGGGTGCTTATCAATGTGCTCAATGCTTCCGATTCTGAAAGCGATGAACGCTGTGTTTGGCGGCCGTCCGTAATTAATCCTCTGTGATTCTTCCCGTGTGCATTATGATATTGTTTTTCGAAACTGCAAAATTTGTATTTTGTGTTCTCGATAAATCACATTTAAAAAATATTTCCAAATGAAATTGCTTTTCCGTTGCTTGTAGCGCGAAAAGTGTCGTGGTAGAGAGTTTCGGTACTAATTTTTACTTCTTTTTTTTTACGCAGATGTCCTGAAATTTCATCATACAATATTTGGTGGCATTTGAACCGCTAAATATTTTTGTAGATGCGTTGAATAGTAGTAGTTTAATTACGACCATCCGGTAAATGAAAATATAATAATAATAAGTAGCCTATGCGAAAATATAAAAATTTTAATATTTAACAATAAAATATTGCTATAAATAGATTCTTTGTGCAAATATTATTTTAAAAAACGATAGAATAATTATAAAAGTAATATATTATAGGCTTATTGCTTTTCTAGTTTAAAATTTGAATCATCTGAGAAAAATGGTCATTTCAAGGTAAAAACTGATATCCGTCTAATTTTAACAAAAAAAAATTATATGATATTAACTGATATCAGTATTTTTTATATTTAATATATCATTTGAATTAACACACAGTAACTATTTTTTGAAATAAAATAAAAATGTGCATAAATTTGTTTGTTTGCTTTAGGGCTGTACATAAATTACGTCCGCTTTTTTCTTGAAATTTTTACTCCCCTCGCCTCCTTTTGTTCCAGTTTGTCCACGTTTTTTTAACACCTCCCCTCTTCGGACGTCCAACAAAACTCAATCCACCTTAAAACCTGTATCACTTTACGAAACGAAACATACGAGAAATTTTGAAATAAATATACTAAAATGCATAAACTGTATAAAATTTAACTAGGAAATCGTGTGACTGTTGTTTCATGATAGAATTGAGACGGAGCCGGAAAGACAGAAGCAATAGTTGCACTTGTTAGGTACAGAAGAAGTGATCCTTGTACCTGACTCGTGGACAGGCGAACTTTGCATTTGCTGCCACAAAAGTGGCTATTCTTGTACCTGCCAGCATGGGGAGAGGCAATCTTCATGCCTGTCTTCCTTTCCTCCCAGTGTAAACATCATTTATGGACAGTTCCTTTGTTGCTCTTTTCATCCTGTGGGCACTAAAAGTGCATTTTATAAAGTGCTTCGTAAAGTTCGGCCAGGCCCACAATGTGGCGGCCGAATAGTGACGGGACCCATATATTTGTTTCGACTTTTCGATAGTCCCGGTACCCACAACATGAGGACTTTCTATGGGAAATTGGTCCCGACTCAGATGTTTTCTTCAAAACCCAGAAAACTCCACGCGGCCAACCCATTGGTGAGGTGCAAGCCAGCGACCAATGTTTAGTAGTTTTATCTATTCGGTCACTAGTGGACGCGTATTCCTTTCATATGTACTGTACAGTACAGTACTTAATAATTTGAAAACAATTCTATTAATCAAGCGTTTATTTTTTAAACCTATCAATAAAAACATAATTTGATTCTTATCCACTTAAAATTATTATACAGTTATTTTAGATTTTTTTTGGAGGATTTTTTTAAATACAGATTTTGATCTGTTATCAATATTTCTGAAATAACTGCTTCGTTGATAATTGTTGTTATTCATAATTAAATTTTCTGAACTTGATTTTTGTATTTTTGGATATTTAACGAGAACTAAATTGCAAGTGATAAATTAATCTTTATAGATTATAAATCCCTCTTAATTAAATACTGTATATCATTTAATATAATCTGTTCTTTAATCTTCATCATAAATCAACAATAGATTTGCAATATCTAAAATATATATAGTTATTGTATGTATTAGGCCTACTTATAAAATATTGAATTAAGAATTTCTAATTACATCGTGCTAATTAAAATTATAAATTTAATATTATGTATGTACAGTACATTTTATATTATTAATTCTCTACTCTCTATTAGAAGTTTCATATTAATTAAAACTTCGATTGTTGGTACTTCTCAAATCTCATTTAAACTTTAACATTTATATTTAACTATACATTCAATTTACATTATTTACAATATTATTATCCATATTAAATAATTTGAACAAATTGGTTGTTAATTACTTTAATAAAATTCAATTATTTTTCACTAACAAGCCCATCAGTGGCCGAGTGGATAAAAACTACTGAACACTGACAGTTAATCCTGGATTCGCGCCTGATCGACGGGCTGACCGCTTGGACTTTTCCGGATCTTGTTTACGTACCTAATTATTCGGAAGATCCCGTGCGTCTGAAGGCACGGGTGGTTCGATTTTGACTCCGCCGACGTAACGGTTACACATCTCTTTGGGCTATTTTCTTTGGGGGAATATCAATGATCGTATGTGTTACAAAATTGCCAGACTTGAGAGTAGCGGTGCCCGAAGACTATAAAGAAAGGACACAAGCTATAAAAAGGGACATCGTACGAACATTAGGCTATATCAAATATGCAGTATGTATGTATGTATGTATATATATATATATATAGGCCTATACACACACAGGTAAGGTATCCCTTGATTGACGCAGTTAATTAATCCCTCGATATTACCACGTATATCAAAATCGCATTAATCAAATACAGTGGTACCTCAGTATTCGACCGAACAATCACGATCCGCTAGAACAAATTTTCGGTTAATAACAAATATTTTTATTTTAATTTTGTCATCAGTAAAAAGTTTTCTGTGATAAAAATGAGTAACTAATTTTAAAATAAAATGAAACTTTTGATCTCCCTTGGGGAGTGAGAAAAGTGCGACCCGACGACAAAGGAGGGGTTAAGAACAACACAGCCCCAATGTACAAGCCTGAGAGTTTCACTTACAAGAATTGCGGATGTTATTAATTAACAGCGAACTCGCCTAACATGCTGGCTACGTCCTAACATGCTTCATCCTAACATATTTGCCATGTCAGGTGCATGTATAGAAATGTACTGATTTAATGTAGTACAGTAAATAAATTTTTCTAATACCATTCAGTACTATATTTACTTTTTTCTCAAAATTAATCCACAAAACTAAGGATATATGTTTACAGATAAGAAATATGCATTCTTTTTTGATTACGTTTTAAATATTTTATTAGATGAATTTCACCTGAATGCCATCTTTCCCAGAATGATTATATAGACAAACTGAATTATAACTTGCCTGTAAATGTACAAGTCCTGCATTCAAGGTGAGCACAATTATTGTGAAAGTGATAGCACCAAGCCATAAAGTCAAAATAAATTTGAAATAACTATTTATCGTACCGTAAATAATAAGATATAAAATCAAACAAATTTCCGGAATGAAAGGAGCATATATATAAAAAAGATACCACTTTAAAAATTTATCTATTCCATGTACCGCATCACATACCTTCTGGTAATCAGAACGTAAATTGTATAATAAATTATAGCCACTATTTTCAGTTACTATGATTTGTAATTTATTATTACATCTCATAAATAACTTTTCAAGTATTTTACTGATCGTAATGAAAAAGAAAACAGAGTACATCCACGTAGTTACGCAACCTGCTACATAAAAAATAGAAAGTAATGTTTTCGGAGTGAATACTGGAAATATAGAAAATATAAAATATTCAGTAAAACCCAATAAAATTATGAAAATAACCAACAAAACACAAATTGTATAATTTATCTCCAACGTAAAAACATCTTTAGAAAAATACATTCCGTAAATTTCGTGCCACATCGAACATAAAATCTTCCAAATATGAAATTTGCAATTTTTAATGTTGAAAAGAGTTGCTATAAGAGAATATTTCAAAGATAATAGAATCAACAAATTTAGAAACATGAAATAATCCCTATCATTTCGAATGAAAATTTTTATAAACATTAAATTAATCCCTTTAAGTGTTAAACCGATTTCTTGCTGATCACTTAAACGGTTGATGAATACTATAATAAACCCTATCCAGAGATATATAGTTATTCCTTTTTCGTAAATATTTAATAGTAATAAAAATATATAGTCTTTAGAGACTTTGTTTTCCTTCATATTCCAAATAGATAAGAAATTCAATTGTTTAAATACATACGGCTAAGTGCTGTCTTGAATTATCCAAAATTATTTTGTTTGAATATTATATCAGTTGTTTCTTCCTGTTAAATCTTCAATTTTTAAATGAATCACTCCAATATTTTCAAATAATCCTAAGTGATTTATATTTTGTCATAATAGTGAAGAAATAACAACAGTACTTCCGTTTTGGCAGAAAAATTAGCTCTATCTGAATTATAAACTTGTTATTTTTATCTTGTAGCTAAATTTGATCAATAATAAATCGATAAATAGCTTATCGATTTTGTATAAATTTAATAACTAGTCATAGAAGATAAATCTTGTTTAAGAATATAATGTAAATATAGCTCAAAATTTAGAATTAAATTTACAAAAATAATTCTTCATTAATATTATGTACTGTATAAAAATACATTTTATTTATTAACTTACTTCAATAATTCGATAATATAAAAAAGTAACACACAACTGAAAATATGTTAAATGTATATAAAGATCACAAAAAACAAAAAATTTAGTTGTAATTTCCATAGTTATAGAAAGTAAATTCTACAGATTTTATGGAAATTCGTTACATTAATATTCTCAATGAGAATCGCATATTGTATGGTCATAACTATTAATACTTTATTATTAAAAAAACTTTATTAAGCTCTGGGTTGCATGCTGTATAAAACTTAATGCCATATTTGGCACGCGTGACAAGGGTTGCCCACTTCTGACCTAGCTTAACAAAGCAAAACCGTACAAAGAGCGTTGGGAATTTTGTGGAAAAGCGAAAGAACTACTGCTGACCATTCGGTCAAGCATTAGTCGACTAGAGTTTGAAAATTCGAGGAGAGATTTCAAAACTGAGCGTGACGAAATTAGGTTAGAGTGACGCCACAAGATTCCCCTTCTGATAGCTAAATTTTTTACTAGTTTATCAATATGATATTTAAAAGTTAATTTTTTATCGAAGATTACTCCAAAGTTATTGTTTGAATGAACATAATTAATTTGCTGCTCATTAACATAAATAGTATATTAATTTGGACTTAATAGTGAGTAATATATAGATACTGATTTGAATAATTATATAATTAAATTAAGTTTGAGACTTAGAAACTCGAGTGAGGCGACTAAAATGTTGAGATAGGCTTGTAAAGTTTCTGGATCAGAGTTGATAATTTTTAGATCATCCGCATAAGCTATAATTTTTCATTTAACGCAAGGAATATCATGATCCAGGTATAGGCAATAAAAAGGAGGCTACTTAAAACGAATTTCCGAGGAACTTCCTCATACTGGCAACAAATTACAAAATGAAGTCACCTAGTTAATTTTGTAAGAACGAAGTAAAAATATCCAGCAACGAGTTGCTTAGCTTTCCCGGCAAAAAAAAAAAAAAAAAAAAAAAAAAAATGATAACAGATATGCTATCATATTTTATTTTAAAAATTTGTTATATTTTTAACTATTCTAAAATGGTTAAAAACTTAATTTTGAAGAAAGGAATGAGTTTTATAGAAATTGTAAATGTTAATAACAACTAAAATCGTCATTAAGTCTGACCCTAATGGAGATACACACGACTCTCTTTATCCCCCCACTCCTTCGACCTTTAATCACCAAAAATTTAATAGAATCAATCTTCCTAATAGACAAACCTCCCTGCAAAATATCAGAAATTTCGACAAAAAGCTAGAAATTATTAAGCTTCAAATAGGTTGAACAAAAATTATATACCCCCACACACTAACATCCATACACAGAAAAAAAACCCGAATTTTTGCATTTCTTGACGTTTCAAGGTGTCCGAGCCCAAAAATGTAAAAATCTTGGGGGTGTCATTTTTGACCGATCGCCATACTTTTCCTCTGTTATATAAAACCAGCCGGAAAAAATAAAAATAATGATTTAGCCAAGATTGAATAGAAGAATGAACGCAAAATGGTTTATAAAAGTCATCGTATCAAAATCATATTTTGAAACCATCGCACAATACTAGTAACAGCTATTATTTTTGCCAGTTATTTTTAACAATTATTTTAAAATAATAATAACAATCTTTACAGGTTGTTATTATTATATTTATATATAGTAGTTATTCCTAAACAACAATCTTTACAGGTTGTTATTTAGGAATAACTACTTTGCCCGTCACCAGGGCCACTTCGAATACGTTTCATCGTGCAATAGACCTACTTCAAGCCCATATGAATAGGCCTATAAGTTATAATGCAAGCGTTTACAGTTGGACTGTTGGAGTTCTCAATTTTACTTTTTCAACGTAGTGTTTGTTACACATTTTTTTTTTTTTTTTGGTGATTTCCTAATTCAAATCGGGCATTTAATTATGAATGTCTTTTGGCACCCCCTTTACGATCGCTCCCGCATGTAATGCACCCTCTGCATGGCCACTTGTTGCGGCCCTGGCTACAGTTGCTTTACAGCAGCTTCAATTTTGTTCAGCTCATCACTGGCCGACTAAATAAAACCATTGTACACTGGCAGTTAAGTTGCGGGGTTCGCGTATCACCAACGGCCAAGTGGAGTTTTGTCGCTCTTCAAGTATCTAACACCTAAATATGGGGCAGTTTCCCATAGAAAGTCTTCTCCGAAGGTACTTCTCACTTGGCAGATCGCTCATATGTGCATTGTCTTATTCCATTAATACAATTCAATTCAATTTTGTCCAATATCGCATGATTGATTGACCTGATTGATTAGTCAAGGCAATGAATCAACTTATTAAATCTTATGTAACAGGTCACAATTTTCTCATTAGGAGCGAGCCTGACTTGAAAGTCCTCTCGTGAGACTTCCATTCTCTCTTGCAGATCTCTCATTAGTTGCGTTGCCTTAACCCATTATGAGGTTTGTCGACCGACTGCGTTAGTCAGGATTGTCGCGCGGTCATGACCAACGTGTGGGAGTGAAAAAAAAACTCTCAGAGACAGATTATTCATCTATAACCCGTTTATATAACAAAAGGTTCTTACAATAACAATACACTTTTATCGAACGACGGAGGTCAAATCTTCTGGGTCCCTTTTCCGGATGACGAAGGTCCAAAAGGAAAGTTCTCCGATGTTTTTGCAGAAGTCGACGGTCCCGGGGCGCACTGTTCAAGTTCTAAGAGAAGGTTCCAGTAGAAGGGATGATTCTGATAGCGGGTGAACCATTCCAGGGGAGCGAGCGACACTCCTTTGGAGTGTCGCTCGCTCCCCTGGATCCGAGTACCAAGAACGAAGATCCGAGAGCATTACGACCTTAACTCGCGCGATTTTTATAAGTTTTTTCCGGGTTCCAGACCGAACATTCCGATAGGTCAATGCCGACTCGTCCCCGTTTTCCCATTGGTCTCCCTCTCGTTACGAAATGTGACAAGATCGGAACCCAGGTCGCGGGAAGAGTCAACACGGACGGTCAACTCGATCCCAATCGAAGATGTTCGATCTTAGGACGAACATTCACCTATTGTTTTAACCTGAGAAGTTCGTCTTTCTCGGAAATTTCTACATGTCTGTAGAAATTTCCGAGCTTTTATGGCTATAAAATTTTCATTTTGCGTTTCCCCCTTTTTTTAAATCTGTTTATTGGTTTCTTTTTACAACACTTAATTATTATAATAATTATTATTATCATTTTATTCTATACAAAAATTCAAAATCCTCTTTTTTTGTGCACGTATTTTCGATCCTCTCCCTTACACAATCCATTCTTGAAACTTATTGAGTGTACGAGTACGAAAATTGTTTGTTTTCTGACAGGTTGTATAACAACATAATGTGACTTATTAAACAGAATAAATCTGTTGTAATATGTTGTTTGTGAATTAAAAACATACTTTAAAATTTAAAATAAAATAATTGAAATAAAAACTTTCAGTAATTTAAATTAATATATTATAATAATTGATAATATAGTACAAATTACATATTTTAAATGAATTGTGTTGCTTAATAATCATTTTATTATAAAATAAACAACAGAATAAATAAAGTTGAAGTTGATGTTTCTATTTGTTGGTATTGTCTACTGTTTTAAATAAGTATATTTATAAAAATGTATTATTCTCTATAAAAATAATTAAATTTAATTTATGTGCATAACTTCCCTCATTTAGAAACTTTCTTATGTCTTGCAAACACTTTTGAAGATTTACTTTATACATAAAGTTTGAGAGAAAGACTTTCTTTTATCTTAATCTAATTTTAATTTATAAAAATGTTTACTCTGATGCTCCTGTTTGCAGTTTGTTTAATTCAAAAATGCACGCGAGTATAGAAATTAAATATATTCTTATTTTAACAAGTATCTCCAAATTTCTTCTCTAATTTTGCATTCCAAAACTAAATAAATTTATCCTCGTAATGTATCATATGAACTATTGGCATAGTTTTTTATTTTGAAACTTATTTAGTTAAAACCTTTAATTATATATCAGAGTAACCTCTAAATAAAAAGATATTCTATTTGAAATTATATAAGGAACTCCTTGGCTTGAACTCTTAGGACAACGTACTGTACAGTTTACTGCACGTACAGAGCATAAAATCTATACCGTGATCTTGGAACTAAGAAACCAATCTGGCGGCTCCATAAGGAATATTGGTGTCCTAATCTTGTGTTTATAGACCTTGGTTTCGAAAAAATCGATTAATTTATGTTTTATCGATCTCTTTTTGTTTAAAAATTAAGTTTATTTTTATTATATAAAACAACATAAAAGGTATGAAGGTGACAGGCAACAACGGTAACATTTTAACAAAACAAAAAGCAGCTATATCAACCCAAAAACATTGACAATGTAAAGGATGACGACAAGGAGAAAAAAAAATTTAATTTTTTTTATTAAAATTGCTAATATGTTTGAAATGAGACAAGAGTAATAATTATATCTATATGTCTGAAAATGGTAAAATAATATATATACTTTTTCTAGATATATACATTACTTTAATCAACTACCATTTAAATGCAACTAGTTACAACTAACTTATTACCCTTATCTCATTTCAAACATATCAGTTATTTTAATTAAAAAAATTTAATTAAAATAACTTTAACTTTAATAACTTGAAAACCAGCTTTAAGGGATGATGACAAGGAGACAGATCATCCCTTAAAGCTGGTTTTCATATCACTGGAAAATACTCCAGAAACAGAAAACAGACACAGAAAAACGATGTCACTTCCTGTCCAGAAGTTTCCGGTCATCAAAATCTGGTCGGAAAATACTTAAATCTCTCTGTTTCCGTTGGATCTTCTGTGGTGTTTTCACTAATTAAAAAAACAAACATAATGGTTATGACGTAGAAGTGACGTTTTACATCTTGTGTTGAAGGATAATAACAGACTATTCGAAAAGAGCGAGACAAAGCGAAGAGTTAGAATTTAGAATTATTACTTTTCCGGCTGTTATACAGCGGGAAAGTATGGCGATCCGGCAAAAATGACCCCCCCCCCACAGATTTTTACATTTTTTAATTGGGACACCTTGAAACGTCAAGAAATGCAAAAAAATCGGGGTTTTTCTGTATGCATGGATGTTAGTGTATGTGGGTTACAAAATTTTTAATAAAATATCTTAACAGATGCGGTTTTAAATGTTGCCGGGAAAGTTAAGCAACTCATTGCTAGGTTTTTTTTTTTTTTTTTGCAAGAGGTCGGGAAGTGTTCTTTTTTATAATAAAGTAGATAAACAATATAAAGATATCAGTCTTAATTAGAAATTATGTGCTACAATAGACTTAATTCAGCTCACTATAGTCTGGTATTGCGGAAATAAAACTAAACAGAAAATGAAGGGGAACGAAATCTAGTTATTTTCCGTTTCCACTTTCAGTTTCCGTTTTCTAGAAATATGAAAACCAGCTTTTACATTGCTAATGTTTTTGAGTTGATTTAGTTTTTCTGTATAATTAATATAACAAATTAAAAATTATCTGTAGGCTAGGCTATTTGTTTCTGTACGAACATTTCAAAATTATAAACTTGAGAAAAAGACTTAAAAGACTTGACAAAAATAGAGCATACCACTACTACATATTTTATAATTTTATAGATGCATTTTTACTTAACTTTTTTTTCTGTCTCATTATTACAAATAATGATGCTGATTTGTATATAATATCTCTATGCCGCAGCATGGATTGAAGATTATTGTTACGAAATATTTGTGACGATAATTAGTCACAAAGATACTCATTTTCACAGAAATTGGCGCACCAAAAAGGAGTTGTCGAATCGCTGCAAAACTTGGCATGCAGATAAGTCTCAAGCGGATACAGAAAGATCTTATTAGAGTTATAGCATGATGACTTATTGAGTAATGCTAGCAGAAGGCATTAAAGTACGTCCCCTTTGGCCTCTAAAAAGTGCGCAAAGGCATCCTGTCTGTAGTTTACCTGTTGCAGAGAGACGCAGTATCACTAGAGATGCCTTTACGTCGCAATCGAAGACCATATGAACAATTAACCATTTGAGAGGGGGAAGGATTATTGGGTTAAGAGAAACCGAATGATCATCTCGCCGAATAGCCCGCCACCTAGGCCGTTCTGACAGCCCGTGAGGAGGTGTTGGGATCAGAGGACGAAAGAGAGAGCTCGCATACGCGGTGCCCAAGATCAGAATGCCTTCGGCAAACCATTAGCCGAGAGGACCGTCTGGTCTTCCGACAAGCATGCACACAGCCGATCGTATCATTATCCGCCGTCAGGATACATTGGCGCCATCATTACAGGTCCTATGTCTGTCCGTACCATTTCGAGGCATCTGCAGCGATACCATATTGGTATCGCAGCAGCCATTACGTATACTGCCATTGACATCATTACCGTCACCTTCGTTGGGAGTGGTGTCACTCCCGATGGAATTGGACCGCGACGGTATGCGAACCGGCTTGTCTACAGTGACGAATCTAGACTCAGTTTGAACACTGACGACGGCTGTGTTCGCGTCTGGAGGCCTCGTGGTGAATGCCTCAATCCTGCCTATGCTTTGGAGTGGAATACCACCCCTACAGCTGGTGTGATGGTCTGGGATGCCATCACATGACAGCCGATTACCTCTAGTAGTAATCCAAGGAACCATGATAGACTGCAGCCATGTGTGTTGCCTCTTATGGCAGGGCTACCACGAGTCATTTTCCAGTAGGACAATGCTTGACTACACACAGCCAATAAGGTGTCGCAGGACTGCCTCCGTCACATGCCACATTTTCCTGTCCTGCCCGGTCGCGATTTGTCACCGATCGAACATATCTGGGATCACTTGGAATGCTAAATTGGACAGCCTAGGAGTTTGGTCAAACTAGAGGATCGCTTGCAGCAACTGTGGACTGAGATGCCGCAGGATACCATATAGCATCTGTAAGCCTCCATGCCCGCCCGTATCACACGCTAGAGAAGGTCCAACAGGGTGCTCGAACCTCCTTTTATTTGTAGTTTTTTCTGTAATAAATGATCTTTTTGCTTTCATTTTGCAATCACTTACTTATATCACCGCTACACTCACACATGTACTGTACAGTACAATTTCGTTAGATTCCGACAATTCCTTCTTGGTGCGCTAAATTTTATGACAATGAGTATATTTTGAACCTTGTACCGAAGTGTGCATGTTTGTAATGGACTTATTTCTGGAATTTAATCTCCAAACATGATTTAGTAAGATTGCCTTATAAAATATTTCAAATAAAGTTTCTTCTTGAATCCCCGTAAATTTTCTGTTGGGAATACATATTTTAAAATACGCATTTCAACACAACATTTCAGTTTTGTGACCTTGAAATTTTTTCTTGTCCATTTCAATTAAACTTTTAGTGCAAGAGATTCGGAAATACCACAATTAGATAAAACCATTTGCATGGATCTTAGAGATATCTAACCCTTAGACAACTAATTTATTTATAAATAATAATTGCAATTTTTTTCATCATCTGGATTAATATAAACATTGTTAAAGAACTGTATTCATTCGTCTTTGAAATCTTAGATTAATTTTCTCAATATTTGCAATGATGTTACACACATGCAGCTCTAATGCCAATTTTCCGGATATATTTCCTTCTTATTGTTAATAGAAACATTAATAATTGGAATACTTCTAGGAAATCTCACGTCTCTTTTTTTATTTTTTCTATTTTTATTCAACTAATTTTTCCTGTTATATTAAAATAAGATTGTTTACGTGTAATCATGATAAAGAAAAAATTAGGCTTGATAACAGACAGATAACAATTATAATAAATTACAAACACGGCAAATAAATTGCATATTTTTTTTTTTTTTTTTCCGATTTCAAATGTGCCTCCGAAAGGACTTTCTATGGAAAAATGGCGAAAATATACGTTACGATCCATTTTATCGAGGATTTTAATACTGTATATATATAATTTCAAATAATATAATTTATATAAATCATTGAAAATAATGTATAAACATAAAATATATATGTGTGAATTGGTATGCATATATACAGTACTGTATATCTTTTTAAAATTTTCAATTAATATTTATTGAATTAACTATTTAAATTATTTGAACGGATAAATAATTTTTGTTTCATTATACAATATTATTTATTAAGTATTTCTTTGAGAAAATTAAATTTATACATCAATTAAATCTCCATTATCTAATTGATATGTAGGTTATACATTATTTACCACGTATATGTTTATTAAACTATAATATTCTATATATTTCCATTAATCTCAATTTTTCTGTTTCGTTAGCTCTCATCACCATAATAAACATCTTATTAATATTTTTTCTAAGAGTAGAGACGAGATTATGAATATCAATTAAATAGGCTACGTATATTTCAGTTTCTTTTTATTTGATTATCCCAAATAAAAGAAGTGCGATTAGTACTACAAAGGTGATCAGTATATCAAATTAGTAATTTATATAGTACTGTATATTATTGTTCAAGTACTACTTTTATAATAATATACAAGGTGCGAGGATATTTGAGGACTCTTAATTTTCAATATATTACTTTCTTTAAACCAATTAATATGTCTTTATTTCTTTTAGAACCCAATAGCAGATAAAAATGCTAGCAGAAGAAATGAAAAGACATGCAGTCATTGTTGTCATATGTGCAGAACAAAGCGATTTAGAAGTTGTCAACTTTCTAAATCTTGCAAAACCTTTTGTACACAAAGTTCGTACTTACACCAAGACCTTTAACTGGAGAAATGACAGATAGTTATGTGCAGATCCTTCTGATGTCTCCAGAGTGATGTACACGTAAGTTTCTAGCAACTGTAATGGTTTTAGGAGTAGTGAATAATGAAGGTCTTGTCATGCCTCCTTACATCTTTCCACAGTCTTACAAAGAGATAGCCTGACGTTGTCCTCTCTATTCGAACGAAACTTGGCGAGCACGTAGCCCTAAACACAAACTGATCCTTGTCCAAATAATAGGACCCACTTCTCAAGCGTTTCCGAAAAACGGATCTCTGGAAATTGAGTGTGTAGCTTATAAGTCTTTAGAAGACTCGTTTCTTATAGTTGAGATAGCCAAATGGATAAGGTGCTAGGCATAGGAACTGAGCGATTATTACTATTGTTATTTCTCACGTTTAAACCTAATAACATAAGACATTAAAAAGCGTGACACCATTTCCTGTTTAGCGAAAAGAAGTCTCTGTAGATATAATTCTTGTATGACATTAAATAAAATTTAGATTTCTTTATATTTATTTTCAAATATTTTCGTTCCTGATTACATACTATGTCAACAAAAGCAAATAAGCTTTAGACGTTACTGCGAACGAACAAAAAAGACAAAAGTCTGATATGAAGATAGGGTAGCGTAGTCGCAGTGTTTTTTTAATTGTTAATGTTATAGACATTTTCCTTGTGCGCTCGTGTTTGTTACATTTCAAATATAACAATATAGCCCTATCTGAAAATTGATACCGTGTTTTCGTTGAATGACCGGCATGCTGCATATATACGGGGAGACCAGCACGCCGGAAACCGCGGGGTTACTGGCATGCCAGTTAAACTGCGACTAAAATATAAAATTAATCAGATCAAAGCTAGTTATTAATTAAATGTTACAGAAACCATTCTTCTGAGTACAATAAATAATAACATTGTAATTTGACTGACTTAAAATCAGGAAGAGAGTTTTCATTTACAGGACAATAAAATAATTAACGACTTATTTACATTAGTAGTAGTAGTCAGTGTGGGCTACACTGACCATCTGGAGACAGTTGGTAAGCCCTGGATAAATGAAGTACGCAATGGAAGGCCGTATGTGTTTCAACAAGACCCAGCACTTTCTTATAAAGCCCAGGTAACCCAAGAATGGATATCAGACAGTCTTTACGATCATGTAACACCAAACATGTGGCTTCCAAACTCACCAGCTTTAAATCCCATGGAATACTACATTTTGATCGTTGTTGAAAAAGACTAATCGATATCCTTACAATATCATAGCGGTATAGACCACCATTATCCAGGTGATGTCCGAAATGAATAAGGACCATTTAGTGCAAACATGCCAACGATTCCAATCCCACATTGAAGCATTCATCGAAACTTAAGATGGATTCATAGAATAATCTTATAAGAAAGCTTATCGAGAACATGTGCACAAATTTTTATTAAAATATATTTGGTTTTTGCTAGGTTAGAGTTGTTTTAAATTACCAAATTTGTCCTCAAATACACCTCTCACTCTATATATAACGTAGTACAGTATATTATCTACAGAATTAAATCTTTAATTTTTATTCTTAAATAACTATAACGTTCTTACATAAAATATTTCGTTTCAGGAAACAGAGTTTAATTTTTATTAGTATTTTATTCCGAAATTATAGACTTTTTTCAATTTTGACTCTTTGTGAACACTAAGAGGGCTTTTTCCTTGTCCTGAGGGATTTGGTCAATCCAATAATATAGTGAAGGACGGTGTACAATATTTCTGGAATTAGGTGTTTCTTGGTGGATTCGATCCTGAATCTCTTAGATGGGTTGGTTGATACCCTAGCCGCCTCGCCCATCCACTATTGAAAATTGAAGAGTTTAAAATAGATTTTTATGAATTAAATTTCTTGATTCTAAGTTGAAATCAAAACTTTGTTTAACCTATAATATATTTAGTGTTACCAACGTTCTTGTACAAAAAAAGACATTGGATGGAGATTGTACAATAAAGACATTTATAACAAAATAGTTCGTTGAATAACTGTAAATTATAAAATATTAAATAAATAGACAATAAATAGGATTTTAAACCCAATGTTAGGATTATTACCAATTGTTACACAGCGCCACCCTAATTAAGTCACTAAATTTTATTTGCTTGCGGGACTCTGATAAATTGTGGTGTCTTTCTCACAATGAGTGATAAAGACTAAACTATTAAAGCAATACACCAACCAAAGCCGAAAGACTAAACTATTACTTTAGAATAAGACAATGCAATACTGGAACGTCGTCTGCCAGCAATACTTCAGAGATAATAAAGTAAAATTAAACAAAAACGAACAATTAAAGCTGTACTCAAAAGGAGTACATTATTGACAAAAAAGAGGTCGGAAGACAATATTGTTCAATAAAGGACAGTTGGAAACCCTAAGAATATTGGAAAAATTTTATTAAAAAAATATATATTTTTATTATTTAGTAATGTCAATTTCTCTATCAGAATCAAATTTAAACATTTTTTTTTCTGTGATGTTTTAAAATATTTTACGAAAATTTGAGCTCGATTCTTATTAACGCTCTTAAACGAGTTAAATTTTCTTGAGTAGAAATTCAATCCGCACAAGATATAATGAAATTTTTAATTAGATTATATAAAAATTAATATATCGACTATATTATATTTCAGAATAAAAATGGAACCGATGTGCTGGATCTTGAATATATATCACTTTGCACTGTATCTAACCAAAGAATAAAAATTAAAAATCAAATATCCGGTCATGGATGTCAAGTGACTTTTTCGTTGTTTTTCTCTCAAATTTCTTGCAGAACTGTCGGAACATTCAAATAAATCATAACAGTTTAAACATATTTTATAATTTTTTAAATGTGTTCTATATATATTATGTTCTACTTCGTAATGAACTATTTTCCTTCGTCTGTGTCGAGACTGTGGACTAATGAACATCGTCTCCATTTTTATTCTGGAAATGATTATAGTTTTGTACTTTTAAATTTTATATAGTATTTTATATGTAAATTTTTTTCTTATATAATAATATTCAATTTAATTTTTATTCGTTGATATTTTATTTACAAATTGTGAAAAATTCCCACTACTAAAAAGGATATTGATCCTTATTCATGTTTAACAGTAAGAAAACTTTGGTAAAATTAACCATTGCAACGATACGTGTTTACTAATCGTATTAAATATTTAATATAGAAAGTGAAATGTTTTTACAAGTTAAATTTATAATTTTGTGGTAAAACTAAAAACAGTTTTTGAAGTTTTAAAAAATTATAAAAAATTAAAATTTCTTATAATTAAATTACTGTTGCTTGAAAATAAGGATAAATATAATAGGCCTAATGAAAATGCCATGTAAGAAATATAATTATTTAGAATTGCTATGTAGAAAAATGAATTGTCTTACTAACAGATTTATAAAAGAAGTATTTAAACCACTAGCAATTTTCTATTGTTTCGATTTTTTCGTCGAGGACCTGCTAATTTTAAAAAAGCAAGAAAGTAAAAGACCTCATTTATATATATATTATTGGCTAAGAATGCAACTTATTCTGCTGCCAATATTGGTAATAGAATAAAGAAACTTTTTATATTTGTATTTCAATTAAATTTATTTAAAATAAATGAAAACCTTTACAAATGTTTAAAAATACAAAAATTTTCTTTTATTCTTCTGTATACATTATATTTATATATACTTTACAGGTTTTTCAAACGATGTGTCGCGAACTTCTCATATGTTTACTTCAAAATTTAAAAGGAAAAAAATTATTTGAAAAAGAATTTTTGTCTAGTTTTTAATGTTATTTATATAATTTTTATATAAAAAACTGTCTTTTTGATTGTACGCCATGTGCCAATAACTCAAAAAGGTTGTTGACCAGTGATATAGTGCAAAAGTGGAGTACCTGCTACCTTTTGTGGCTTGCAATGGAGCCTAATAAAATATAATCGATAGCAAAATTACACTTATTAGTTATGTTTTCCGTTCTCTTTTTCAATAAAAACATCTATGTAAATACAATTTATACAGTATATGTTATTGGTGTTTTGTATACTTAATACAAACACTTACGCAATATGCAATGCATCATGTGGCGTTATGAGTTCCCTCTGAAATAGGACGTGGTTTTCTAATTAATAAAGACTCCTCCCAACTCTGATATAGTGTAACGTCTGCAACTGACTTAATTTTTATAATTTCATTTTACAAATTACTAATGAATGGTATGGTTTATTTTAGTTGGACTATAAGTACCGGTACATTGTATATTTCCTATAGGCCTATAAGCTGATTTGTCTTTAATCAAGCATTTTGTAGAAGTTTTTTACGTTTTCATTGTGCTGACAAATTGTAGTTTTTTTGTTAATTATTGTTTATTTGATTTTAATGATTATATTTTTATAATATAGTTGAGCATCCAGCATAGTTGGGACATTTCGAATTATGGGTTTTTCGGGCCATAGATGTTGCGTCGTAACTTCAGTATTTTCAATACTGTTTTAAAAAAGAATTTTATTAATTTATCTATTTATTACATATAAACATAATAATGAAGCGTTCAAAATTTGTGTTATAATATTGCGTTAAAAATTTACAAGCAAACAATTAACGCGAGCATCACAAATTCCACATTTAAAATGGACGCAATATAAACTTTAAAAAGTTATTCACATTAAATGCTCCTAAGTCTAAAGAATTTTTCATCTTGAATGAAAAAATTTACTTCAATAGATTTTCAGTCATAGATATATACTGTACTGTACAATTTTTATCGACTTCTCAAAATTGTAATGTTAGCAAATATTGTCGAATAAAGAATTTTCAAACTAATAGATGTTCAATTGCTTTTCATATAAATTTTCATAGTACAAGAGATTCAGGCCGGATCGCAGAGTAGTTAAGGTGGCAGTCTACCATTCTGGAGATCAGGACTTCTAGAGCGGTAGGCTGCAGCAATTTTTCGGGAGTGGTCCATCCGGATATGTTTTGTCCCCCTCCCTCATCACTCGGTCATCCCATTATGGGCCTAGCCGAATCAATAGGTTTGTTAAAAAGAGGGCCTCTTAGTGCTCATATGAGTTAAAAATATACAAGAAATTATCGATTTTAGAATAGTTTTCCTTTTCATACATAATACTTTAATACCTTTATTAGTTATTTCATCACTATTATTTTTTAATGCTATAACATCTTTTAGGGCTTATTATACGTGGAGACCGATTTTCAGATTTTAGTTTTTATTTAACATTAAAATACGACTATTTTTACAATAAAATTCTTATTCAAAATTTCAGCCCATTAATAAATATGCATTTCGGCATCATGTCATCATTTTACATTTTTAAGCTGTTCTATCAATATTATAAATTGATGTATTTAAAATTTCGGTACCCAGTCAGCTTACATGTATTGTGTACAGGGGCGGATCTACATAGGGACTAATAGGGCTTAAGCCCTGGGCTTCCCAGTGTCAAGGGCCCACAAAAATTGAATTATTATCATAAATTTTTAATACTTTTTCATTATAATATATTTCACGTGTAGATATAATGGGCTTTATAATAGTCCATACTATTTTATTTACATTAAATAACGTTTCTGCCTATTGTTTAGTGCTAGAAATAAGCCTATCATTCTTATAACTTTCAATATGCCCAACATCTTACACAGGGACTACCCCTTTTTCTTCTTATCTCATAAAATACGACATTGCAAGATTGAGTTACAAGTATTCGATTGAGATATTTGTAGGGCTTTAGGCTACTACATTCGGGAAACTTACTACTTTCTGGGCCACTTTAAAAATAATTTAGGCTACATTTAGAAAATTCTGGTTTACTTTTTACAAAACCTATCTAGCAACCTGTGAGGTTTCCACTGGATACGTGCTGATTACTTGCAGTTTATTTACCGTATATCTCGGCGGATAAGATGACCTTCAGACAAGACGATGTATAAATTTTCGTCGAAGTTTTATAGTTTTAGCATATATCTGTCCTATAAGGCGACCCCGGATTTTCGAGGCCATTTTTTATGGTTCAACTATCGTCTTATCCGCCGAGATATACGGTATATTATTATTATTTATTATTAATTAACGAAAATAGCGTTCTGTATACGTAGCTTTATTCCGTTTGCTTAATAAATTACAAAAGTTACATGGCATTTGCCATACTGTACAGAAAAATGTAAATCTCAGATAATTCTAAGTCGCGATTATTTTGTCCCTTGAATTTCGAACTAATCAGGATTTCCTGTATTTCGTTCGAAGAATGAAAAATACGCATTTCATTTCTCAAATCCATAACCACAGGAATGAAATATGTGTCTTGTAAATATTTCTCGTTCATTGTTCCATGAATTGTTTTATGTTCTAGAATCTAGATTGATATAAATATTTCACAATTGCATCTTCTAGAATTTCTTAAATATGAGGTACTGTACGTAACGAGTAAACATATAAACGTTTTACAGAATCTGTATATCATTGTAAACCATAAAATATCCAATGTAAAAGTCCGTAATTCTTTTGTTTTTACCTTCCCGGCTCTGTTATAAAAACAGAGGGAAAGTATGGCGTTCGGTCAAAAAATGACTCCCAAGATTTTTAGGCTCAAGACACCTTAAAACGTCGAGAAATGCAAACTTCGTGTGGTTTCTGCACGTATGGATGTTAGTGTGTGTGTATGGGGGACACGATTTTGTTCACTCTGTTTGAAGCTTAATAGCTCCTGTGCTTTTTGTCGAAAATTTCTGAAATTTTGCAAGAAGGTTTCTGTATTAGGGGATTGATTCTATTAAATTTTGGTGATTGAGGGTCGAAGGAGATAAAGAGAGTCGTGTGTATCTCCATTAGAGTCAAACTTAATAACGATTTTAGTTGTTATTAGCATTTACAACTTTTTATAAATCTCATCCCTACTTTGAAAATTATGCTTTTTTTCCATTTTATAATAGTTAAAAATATAAAAAAAGTTTTAAAATAAAATATTATAACAAATGGCGCCACCAAATGTTACCGGGAAAGTTAAGCAACTCGTTGCTGGACTTTTTTTTTATCAAGCATTTTGGTTTGATTTCTGCTTCTATCTATCATCTGACCTATTGAGTTATTTCATTAAAAATTTTAATTGCTAATTCTTTTGAATATCATATTCAATAATAAGATATTTGATCTTTCAATGTTATTAGGCTCAATGATATCTGAATAAATTTACATTATAATCGTGTTAGATTAAAATAATAATAATATACAGTCACAACAAACTTTTATATTAAAAATGTATAATAATTACACTTTTCAAGCAGTAGAATTTTATTTTTTATAATGATATGAATAAATTTATGATTCATTCATACCAATATAAAAGATAGGGAGGCTTTGTGTGTAGTGTATTTATTACAGACTCTCTAAAACTCCGTTTTCTTTTTTCACTGCTTCTAGTGATTTAGATGATAATTTTCAATTCTAAAGAAAATCTCCGATTGTTGTATTATTTCATTTAGAGACTTTTTAAAAATTATTATTTAGGACTTGTATTGTAAAATTGGAACCGATATATTCAATTTAAATTTTTTTTATTTTGATTTTTTTCAACAAAGTTTTAATACTTCTATTTTTCTTTGGAACCATTTTCCTCTGATTTATTGCTTAAGAGCAATATTTTAACAAATATATTCTAAAATAACCAGTTAATATAATAAATTTATACATTCCAAGATTTCAACTCAGTAGGCCTACTCTAGAAATTTAACATGTGTCCTCTATTTAAAATATGTTCGACATACTTTTTAAGTTATTAAACTAAAAGAAAATCAAGTTGATAATTATAATTTATTTATTTTTAAAATGTATGAATATAAATCAAAAAGAAAATTTCTAATTTATCCATCAATATTAATGTGCTTCATTTTTTACTCTCCGCCCCGCGCACACTAAGAGGACATTTTTAAATTAGTCATACTCGTCGTGAGTGACGGTCGGATGACCGAGCGATAAAAGTGGCAGCCCACCACTCTAAGGAACCCAAGATTGAATTCGGACTGGTCGAAAATTCCAGGATTCTTTAGTGGAATGATGTCGGGCCCATTCCTCATTACTCTCCCTCACATTGTTGGTCTGGCCGAACCCGTAATGGGCTTGCAAAAAAAGACCCTCTTAGTGCCTACAGGAAGGAAGAAGTTAAAAAAAAAAAAAAAAAAAAACAGAATTTCCATCGTAGGATCATCCAGGCCCTTAACGAGGTCTACCGGGTGGTGACGGATGTACCACCCCCGAAAACTTCCTGGGGTTGCTCGCGCGGATTCGGCCATCCAGCCATCAAAATTTGCCAATACTTAGACTACGCAAAGCCACGAATCTAATTAAGAAAAAGATAATTGAAAATTGTTAAAAGTGCTAAGATTTTTTCAACTTAGGCTCAAATTAAATATTAATACTAAAAAACAGAATAAATGTTTATTTCGTTTTTATTAAATTATTTTTCAAAAATGTGCTTTGTATTATTTGTAAAAATGTCAAATTACATAATATTGAACTTAACATTAATATTTTGCAAAATAATTAAATTTGTTATTTTTGAAATTCATTTGTCATTACATTGTTTAAGAAAAATTTCAATTTTTGTTAATAACAATCTATATTAAGTGAAAGCTTAAGTATTCATGTATAATTTACTATAATATTTTTTACATAAGCTATAAATAAACGTTACCATTATATTTGTATTGGTATTTTATTTAGAAGCCAAATTTTTTTAAATATATATTTATTTAAATTTTTTAAATATATAAATTTCATACAAATCAAATAAATAAAAGGAGAAAACAGCATTAAATATTAAATGGAAAATGGATAATTTATATATATATATATTTATTTATATTATATTATATCAAACTGATTTATTTTCTATTTAATATTTAATGCTCATTACTATTTTCTCCTTTCAGTTATTTGATTTGTATGAAATTTATAAACATTTAAAATTTCCAAATATTTATTATTTTAGCAAAATATATTTGTTGAGTTTAAAATGTGTTTATTTGCATTTAAAAATCAAAATTATTTTTTTACATCTTTTATAAAATAGCTACTCATTTATTCATTTTAATAGAACATCCATTTTCGTTTCCATAAAATGAAAATTTTAAATAATTAAAATAATAATACTTTAAACGAGAATTTAAAATATTTTAAATTAAGGCTATCTAAAGATTGATTGTAATTTTAAGAAATGTTTTAAACTTCTTTTATATATTAACATAAATATTATTATGCCAAAATTTGCTATCATAATAGCTTACTTCCTGTAATTTTGAATTCGATTATGTTATTTAAATCGCCTAATAATAAAAAAAGCATCATTGTGCAATATTCTCCCTAAATAATAAAAATAAATTATTCAATTGAATTTACTTGATAATTGAAATTCACTTA
Source organism: Centruroides vittatus (assembly GCF_030686945.1). NCBI lineage: Eukaryota > Metazoa > Arthropoda > Arachnida > Scorpiones > Buthidae > Centruroides > Centruroides vittatus. Next base: position 1,675,775 of record NW_027122173.1, read on the forward strand.
TTGAAGCAATAATGAATTAATTAATTGTTAATTTGACTAAAAATAAAATATATAGATATGTATTTTACTCCAATATATATTATATAAAAGTAAAACAAAACTATTATTTTATATTAATAACTATATATATATATATAGTTATATTTTTATAATATATAATAATATAATAGTTTTGTTACAATCACGTGTATTTAACGCATGGTTTGGTACATCATGTATTAATTTTCAAGTTTTAATTATTTTAATTACATATTTTTTATTTCAGCTATAAATTTTCATTTAAAGATATATCATATCTTGACATATATTATTTTCAAAGAATCAGAAATCTTTTTAATAGTACAAGGCTTTTACATATAACTCTCATTCAGTTTATGAGATGTACTGTACAATGTACAAAAGTCTGCAAACTTTATAATTAACACTATCTTTATTCGTAATGATTTATTATTATTAATAATAGAAAATTATATTATTTTATTATTGTAATTAATGAAAGATAATTAAATAACAATTATATATTGTAATAGCAGACATAAAATTTAACGGTTTCTTTACGCACATTTAATTCATTCTAATAATTTTTATTTTATTTTTTAATTTAATGATGCTTGATTAACTTAATTATAATAATAACTTATTTCAATTTTTTTCTGCCGTTATCATTTATTTTATTTAAAATTTTATAACATTTTTTTGCAATTATATATAGGCGGAATAATGAGGCTATTGATCTGCCTCTTAGAATCAATATTTGTCTACAGTGGTCTGTCTACAATTGAATCATTTATAACTTACCTATTTATTCCCACTGAAATTATCAACATTCTTTTACAAAAGCAGAGAATTATATATTTTCATTTTTAATCACACTTACAAAAATAGATGTATTTAAAAGAATGTTATATTTATAGGCCTACATCCGTTTGATTTATATTTGGAGTTAAATAATTTAAAATGACTGATCGAAATAAGATATATAACTAAGTGGAAAATTGGATAAATTACGAAAACAAATTCTTTTATATTTCTGATTCTTTTATTTGAAATTACTAATAAAGTATTTCTTTTTTTTTTTAATTCGTTTAACAAATAAGTTTTCTGTTAAATGTAATAAATTAGGTGAAAACAGGAAATAAGTAGAAGACGTGGAAATAACAATAATTGCATTTCCAGAGCAATCATCGTAAGATAATTTTCTAGTATTTTTTTCTTTATACATATATATAATTTTGTCTTTTTGAATAAAACTACAATGACATTTATATTTATTTCCAAGAAATATTACAACTGATACAAGCTTGGTTAGCAATAATTTATTACATTTTCTCATAAATTTTAATGAATTAAAATTTGGAACAAAATCCTTTTCTGTGGGAATTTTCCTATTTTTTTTCCTTTATTTTTTAATTTTGTTTTTGTACAAAAACGCAATTCTGTCAATTTTAAATTGGCTCCATACGTAAAAAATTATTAATAATTTTTTAAAATATATGTATGTAGGTATATATATATATATATATATATATATATATATATATATATATATATTTCAGATTGATTTCAGTTATTTATGATAGACTTTTAAAGTGTATAGGTATAAAGTAAAATTATTTTAATATTTAATAATAATAGCTATTTTGTATCATAATGATTGGATTAAAAAGTGTTAAAATATCAATCTTAATATTTTGATAATAGCAATTTAAAAAACATATAAAAAATATATAAAAACAATTCTTGATGCATATTGAATAGAAGGAATGGCTGCTCTAAAATTCAAAATGTAGTTTTTTAGTCTATATTTAAGAATTAAAGACATGTATTGAGTACAAAAATTTCGTTCATATCCATATCTAGTGGCGGATTAAGAACTTCCAGGACGCCTAGGTACAGAAGATTAGGAGGATTCCTCTACATAATATTACATCATAAACTAATAAAGGCTAACTGTAGCTGTAGAATTATCTATAAATTATTATATACAATTGCAGTGATAAAATTGCTTTATTCTTCCAATTTCGGGGCCCCAATATCAAAGCCCCAAGGCATGTGCCTCACGTACTTGTTCGGCAATCCCGCATTGATCTTATCAATTGACAATATTGATGACAGTCCGAGTATTTAATTGGTGAGAACAAAACAATGAAACCATATAAGATTTTTAAATAGGATTAATTTTATCAATTAGTAATACGTTTAAATTTTTATAATTTGATAAATAGACCTATAAAATTAACAACTAAAATTTAATTCGTCATAAAAAAATAACTTTTATGACAAATATCAATAAAATTAATTTTTATGACATTTATAGTTAATATTCCATTTTAACATTATGAATGCATTTAAATTGTTTTTAAGTCGAAACAAAAATTTCTGCTTTATTTCAAGAATATTTTCGGTATTTGAAATAGTTTTTATTGAAGTTTTATATATCTTTATCAGAAATATGTATTATAATAATAAGTAAAATTAAGAAAATAGAGAGATTCTAAAGCGTTAAAATTGAATAGTCTCAATATTTTCATTTAATATTAATTTAAATATTTTTATCTATTTATAAACTTAAATAAATTATATTTTGAAAGTCATTTGTAACCCATTAATAACAACATTAATCAGCTGCAATACTGTCGCCCGGATGGCGGTGTAAAAGCAGATGTGTTTCTATTAGATGATCGAGTAAATCGGATTTGTTTTGCGAGACACTACATAGCCAGTTATAACTGTGCCCAGTTTAGAATCTTTCTTGCAGTCATTCAAAAAAAAAAATAATAATAAATAAATAAATAAAAGTAGAAAAGTCCATGAAAATCACAAGAGATATCTATGGAAATCATAAAAAGATTAGAGTCTTAAACTTAGATTTTTCTTAACAATAGGAAAACATCCTTTGTACAGTACATCTGTACCGTAGATCTTCCATTAAAAGAGCAGTATATGGAGGAGATCTTCCTTTCTATCATCCGATCGTCATTATTAGTATTGATACAAGCGCAAAAATGAAACGATTAAAAAACGATCGCAGAAAAATCGATATAAATAATTCTTTATTTTATGTCCAGTTTGGAACTCCAGATGACCATGCGGCAGAAGATTCTTTCTTTGTCATAAAGGATCCAAATACGAATTTAATCAGAACTCTGATTTTTCATGTGAAATTCGGGTAAAACTTCATTTCCGTCCATCATCTTTATTGCTCGGGTTCATTATTGACCACTCATAATAGGGTAATATTGAGATTAGACATTCCGGTATTAATTTTGCCCATCAATCTCGATTCTTCCAATCTAATATGACATGAGAAAATAATGAAATGAATGGTTGAATTGGGTAATTTTTTAAAATTTATAATCGATATCATAAATTCTACTCACAACATACATACACAAAATATAAAACAAGAAAGATGAAACAAAGAATCTAAATTTTTTATCTTTTTGGTAACGGAAACGTTACAGCAGGTCATTGGTAAATAAAATTTAAAATATTTAAGCGACAAAAATTATTCATTTGTTTGTCGATAGATACATTATTCTTTTAGCAAAAGCAATGCTGTTACGATGATGATGTATCTCACAACAATGCAAAAAAAAATTAATTTTAATTAAATAATATCTGAAAATTTATCGTGATGTTTAATTGCTGATAACTTATTATCATTCTGTTATATAATATATATTGTATATCACAGTTTGGTTTGATGGGATACGACAACGCAACACATGGGCAATCTGCTAAGGTGGATTCTTCCAGGAAAGACTTCCTATGGGAAACTGGTCCCTATTTAGGTGTCAAACACAAGAAGAAAACATGGAAAATTCATGTGACTAATACATTGGTCATGTGCAAAATCGCAACCAACTACTAGCGTTCAGAGGTTTTATCCACTCCACAACTGCTTGGTCCCTAGGCGTCCGCAGAAAATTTTCCAAGGGAGGCAAAGCTTAGAGAGAAATAATTACATCAATAAATTTCTGTTTAATTATTTAATTTTTTGGGTTTTTTCATAAGTCTATTATAGAATATAGTATTGCATCAAAGCGTCCCATGGTCGAGGGTGTAAGGTTACATATTCAATCACTTTTATGATTGCAATTTGTGGAATTATTTAACCTATCACAGGAAGGGGCAAGTGCCCCGCTTGTCTCCCTCTGTGAACACCCATGGCTAGGCCTGTGTATTAGGAATTCGATGACAAAATGTAATAAAATACTTTTGAAAATAAGTGTTAAAAATAAGAATTTTGCAGAATACAGTTTATTTAATTTTAAATAACTTCAAAATTTTATTAGCTTTACTTAATTTTATTTTTATTTGTATGTAATTTTCAATTAAATTAAATTAATTTTTAAAAAATTTAAAATACATAAAATATTTAAAGGTATAAAAATTAATCGAAAATATTATTACTCATCTCTTACTTAGAATGAAAAATACTTTAAATTTTTACCACTGATTCTTCTTTAAATTTGATTCTAATTAGTCAAAAAATAAAATATAATACAAAGATTTAAAAAAATCAAACAAGAGAAGAAATCTAATAAAAAGAATATTAAATCAATGTAAAAATTGCTTTTCTAATAATGCAGTTGCAATAAAAGTTTATTGGTTACGTAAAATAGCACGAATTATTTGTGACCTGCAGTGCATTACTTTTATAGAAAGCTTCATTAAAAAGGCAGCTAAGAGATTTAAAGCTGCACAGTAATGGAGAATTAAAAGCTTTTCTTATTTTCTAAGCTTTTAGGCTAGATTTTATTATTTTTTAATGGAATGCAAAATTTTTTCATTATATTTTGGGAAATTATCCGGTGCCAAATTTTGCAACCTATTGTTACATAATTTGGCATGGAAACGTTATCAAATTCTATTTTCTTCTAAGTGCCAAATTTAATTAACACGTCAATAGTTATATCGAGAGAAACAGCGTGAACAGACTTAATGAACAAATTAAATTTAATAGTTTTAAAATTTGTACAGGTTATAAAATTATTAAATATTTATGTATTTAATTGTTAGAAAGACTTGTGTAAAACTAAAATTTTATTATTAATTTTAAAAATTCATTTAAAAACACAAATTACTTTTCGTATATTTACTTCTATATTATTGTCAATTAAACCAATAGCCTTTAAGCAAAGAAAAATTTTTCGAAGCCATTATAACTCATCGACATTTTTTGCTATAAATTTTTACAATTGACAGAGAAAAAAACAAGGCCACCGGACTCTAATGTTTTATTTTTTATTATTTTTTCATTGAACGATTAAATTAAAATATATATAATTGTTTACAACTGTTTATTAATAAACCTTTATATATATTTTATTTTCATCATTCAATGAAATATCAGTTGTACGCATGATGCGTGATAAGAGCAAATAGCAACTACCGTGTTGAGGTGTACTGCCGACTCAAATAAATAACTGTTCGCGTAAAAATAGTAGTTATATTTAAAGTAAACAAATAACGCATTTGATTCATTAACTTTAGAAATGTTTTAAACGATTCGAAAGGACTCCTAGAATTTCAGTTGCGGAGCCCACTCTGTGAGACACTGAATTAAACACTATGCCTATTATTTATAATAATTCTATCTTACACTCGAAATTAATTTTCAATGTATTAAATATACGAATTTATTTATCTATATTTAATCGGTAGCCGGATGATAGAGGTGGTAAAGGCGTCAGCCTGTCTTTCTGGGGAATCCAGAATCTCATCCAGCAAGCAAAAAATCCTAGAAATTTTTATATGGAGTCCAGGATTTTTCATCCCATCCTTCATCAGCAGGATGCCTAGCATGGCCGATTGGATAAAACACCGAATCCGCGACCAATTACCAATTGGTTGCGGATTGGTGCTTGACTAATGGACTGGCCATGTTGAGATTTCCAGGTTTTCTTAACGTGTAACATTTTCCATAGAAAGTCTTCCCTGGTGGCACCTTCCTTGGCAGATTGCCCATAACTTGCGTTGTCGTATCCCACCAAAACAAACTAAATCAAACCAAATCAGTAGCAGGATGCCCTTATTGTGGGCCTAAACGAATTTATTATGAATATGATTAAAAGGCCGTCTAGTGACAGAAAGAATAGAGGAAAATTGTAAATTATAAAATAATAATTTATTTTAAAATGTTTGAGACCATAAATGTTGCTAATATATTTTCTGTAATGCACATTAAAATAAGATATAATGGTTTATTAATTACTTTAAATTATAATCATTCTCTTCAACATTATAATACATCATCAGAAGTCTTATCCACTTTCTAAACAGTTTAATTTATCTTATATTTTTTAATTGTAGCTAATATACCCCACGAAAATAAATTTATTGATAATGAAGAACTATAGTACAGTACTTTAATTTAATGATATAATAAAACAGTGGCTGAATGATAACAACACTGACCACTGCTAGTTGGTTTCGGGTTCGCACCCGAACAGGATGGCCATGTGGAGTTTACCGGGTTTTTCACGTGTATAACAAATAGGGTCCAGTTTCTCATAGGGAAATGCTTCCCCAACCACCGTGTCACCTTCCATCAATCTAAAATAATAAAAATTAATCATTTTTCTTGGAAATTTAATACAAAAGTTATAACTATAGCACCCCTGCTTAAAGTAAGTATAGTTTTAGATAAAAATTTGATATAATCGTATATAAAAAAAATAATTTTCATAAATTAATCCATTTATTTTAATTTTTCGCAAATTTTAATATAAATGACTTTTTCAATAGTTCGTTAATATTCCAAAAATATATATATATATATATATGATTAAAGCTTTCTCATTCGAATGCCAGATTTTAATTTATTGTCAGTCTCAATTGCTTCGATTAATAAAGAAATAATTTTCACTTCTTAATTCTTTTAATACCATTATCTTACATTATATTATCATAATTAATATCAATGGTAATTTTTTTTTTTTGCATTTTATCGAATCGTCAGAAATAAAATATTGATCCTTTTAAGTAGAATTTAATCCGACGTTGAATGTTTAAATTTAAAAAATAAGACTGCATTATTATTTATTTGACGTCATTCTCGACATTCACTTTTCTAAATGAGTGTTATATTGAGAAAATCTGAAGAAGAGTTCCAATAAAAACAATAATTAAAAACCTAAAAGCGTATTTATAGATTTTACTTGTAGAGAGAAAATATTTTCAACTTTTTTCCCCCTAAAGTTAACGAAATTATTAAAAATGATACGAATGAAATTCTTTCTTATTACTTATCAAGTAATGAAAAAATAACAGTCTTGGTGATATTAATGTATTATATTGATTTACGCATTTCATTGATATAAGAAGTTATGTACTGTACGTATTTAAATGAATTTGATTTAAATATTATAATTTTAAAAAATTTTAAGAAACTAATTCTATTTTTCAATTGATAAGGTCAAATATTTCCTTCACTATGTTTTTCTAGTACATTTTTTCCTTTTCTTATCACTACAAGTATGAAAACAAACATTTTTTTTTAATCTGAAAGTTAAGCAGTAGGCTATATTGATAGTAAATTCTGCATTTTAATTCTTTAAATAATAATTACAATTCTTTCCATATAATCTATAGTTCTATATCTTAAATTAAGGCATTCTCTTCTAAAATTTTTTTAAACTCTCAATCCTGTGTTCACTAATGTGAGTTCATATCCACATCTATTGTAGGTTCTCTTGTATTAGTAATTGTACTTCTCAAAATCAATGAGAGGAATATAAAAATAATTTATATAATGCCCTTCTTATAAAACCATAAGAGTTTAATAAATCAGTCGTAAAATTTTATATATTAATCATCAAAACTTTTTACTAATTGTTTTATGTTCTTTATTTGAGACAATGTAACATATCGAAACAAAATGAGAATTCTTTGATAAGAATTTTCATTTTGTTTATGCAAAGTTAACGTATTTCTACATAAATAAAAAATTACAATTTAAACAAATATATACAAATTTAAAGCAATGTAAATATCGAAAAAAAATATTTCTTTTTACATTTTATATAATTCATTTATTTTCTTTTTGTAAGATTGAAAAAACATTATTTTAAATAAATGATATGTTAGTGCCCGAGACAATTCGAAAATAGTTTTATAGAATTATGATTTATATAAAAATCCTTAAACTATATTTTTGTTTATACAGTATTTGTTATTTTCAGCTATTTTTTAAAATATTATTTTAAGGAAAAATAATAGCCATACAAAAAATCGCTCAATGAATGACTCTTGCTCCGCGAAAGAAAAAATAAATGAAACAGTAACTGTGAATCAAAATAAATTTATTTCTTTAATCTTTAAATGGAAATAATACATTTATTTTTATTTTGAACAATTTTTACGCATGAAAGTTGTTAATAAAATGTTTACTTGCCGGATGATTACATGCCTGTTATTTCTCACGTTTTAACGATACAATTTTCTTATAAAACCATATTGGAAAAATTATTTTTAATTTATTTTATTTACTTACTTCAGAAAAGACTAGTCCACAAACTATAATACATTTCCCATTAACAATAAACATCTTATATGTCATAAACTCTGTGAAAACTATTTCTACTGTATTTGTTTACATTTTAACAGAAAATTTCAATAATTCAAAAATTTAATGCATATATTTTAAAACCTACGTTTTAAACAAATTTTCCACAGGAATTAAATAAACTAAACAATATATTTATTTTTATTTACTTTATTTTGGAGATGTCACTTAGACAATAATTGCCACCCCTCGATACAATGAACAATAAACGAACCCCATTAAAATATACTAAAATACAGAAAAATGTAGTTTTATTATTATTACTATTATAGAGAGCAGTCAGGAAACCACCCGGAAAGTAATATGACAGAAGCAAACATTTTTTCTAGAACTGGAATTTTTCTAGTGGAAATGCGCTCCACTTACGCTTTGCTATCCAGAAGATGGTTTAAACAACATTGTTTTTAACAACACGGAGACGGAAAACGGAATCTTCTCCAAGCGAAAATCGAATTTAGACTCACTAGTTAAACCTTTCATTCATTTATTCTTAGCTTTTAAAATATTAAAGAGTTTTTCTTTATTTCTTTAGTAAGGTTGAAATACTGAATCATTCATGAATATTTAAAATTTATTCGATATTTTAAATGAAATTAAAGTAATAATGAAACTTTCTTGTATAATTATTATGAGAATTTCTTTGTATATTTGTTTTAGATTTTCTTGATAATGTAAAAGCGATATATGAAGAACAATATTTGTGTTATATACAATAATTTACGGCTTAGAAATGCGTTATGCTTCCACCAGAAAGACTCAGCCATGACTCTCAATAGGAGACATTCCACTATTCCACCATTTTCCTTTAGAATAGTTTCAGATATTCACGACAAAAAAATCCACCAGTAGCCAATTAGATAAAACTACTGAACACTAGTAGTCGGTCGCGGGGTCGCGCTTCACCAACGGGCTGGCCACGTTTCGTGAAGTTTTTCGGATTTTCCTCGTGTGTCTAACACCCAAATAGGGCCAATTTTCCATAGAAAGTCCTGGAAGGCACCCCTCCTTGGCAGATCGCCCATGTATTATGTTGCCATATCCCGTCAAACTAAAATTTAAATAAACTGCAGTGAAATTTTAATTATTTTTTTACTAAAATAAATCGAATAAACAAAATTTTGAACCGTTTCTAACTTCATCATTCAAAACTTCACGTTCAGGATTAAGAATCAAATAATTTACACTCGACTACTTTACAAAGCAATTAATTTATAATTAAATTCTTGTGTAAGTTTAATTTAATATTTCACATTAAACTATTACTAATAAAATTAATACTTCGGAAAGTTATGCCATTTGTTTAATTTATTGTCGAAATTAAATATTTTTATTCCGCATTAATCTGCAACATTAAAACAACTTTCGAAAAATATTTACATTTTATATGCAGTTCTTATAATCAGAAAAAGTTATATAAACTTGCAGATAATTTTCTGTAAATTTATTTATCAGGAAAGAAGATTGTACTGTACATGCCTAATATTAGTTTTAATACGCCATTTATATTTATTATTAAAGTATGTAAAATGTAGTTTATTTTAATTAAAGAAAAATAATAATGCGCATAAAATTTGCCGTATGTATGTAAGAATAATAATACCATTGTATAAATAGCATAGAGCATTATATAGATTGATTAATTACTTATTATTGAATGCAAGAATGCAGAATGTGTTATTCATATTTGTCATTTGAAAATAAATCTTGTTTCAAAAATAATTTTGCCGCTTTCCTGCTATAATTGGAAATTTAAGTTGCCAAATAGGTTAAAGATGCAAATGCTTTAATAGTACAGTAATAAGCAGAAGACGAATTTCCGAGAATTCCCGAGATAAAAAGAATATTAGCTTATGAAAGATACTAAATTGAAACCTCGATTTATAATAAATACAACAATATTTAAAAGTTTAGATAACGAAATTTTATTTATTTTATTATTATTATATTTAAAATAATTTAATTCTATTTTCCTTATGTGTATCTTTTATTTTCTTGATTTGCGAAATTTTTTCCTTTTATACTTGATAATTAAGTAAATGTAAGTAATAATTATAATTAAGTTACAATAATGAGAATACCAAACTTTTCTTAGTAGAATACAAATAAAATATGTGCTTAAAATATTGAATTTATTATGTAGGATAGACGGTAACATAATTGGAGGTAAATGAACCCATTTCGATAGTTGGTGGCTTTTATAATGCTGTAGAAAAGCACTTGTATGTATACTTACCATTCCTTTTTTTGTGAAAATAAATATCTTAGGTTAGAAATACTTTAAAACTAAAAGTCATTATAAAATATTAATAAATATAAGTGAACTTAACGTGCTACTCACAATTATCCGTGGGCGTATTATCCAGTTTGAAGATAATTGAGTCATACCTTGAATCGAAAAATTTCCATATCTAGCAAGTCGAAAGCTTTATGCAATTAATATAAATAATTTTTATAAATTTTCTCACTGTTACATTTTACTTTTATTTATTTAAAAATTTCTGCTTACAAAACAATACAAAGCTTTTCTATTGAGTTTTTCTCAGGTGTTTCTATGCCAGTGCTCAGGAATGATTTTCATACAAATATTTTTTTTTTTTTTTTTGTTTTTTCGTTTAATAAATACGTAGTCTAATCGGTCACCGAATTTCTTTTACGATCTAATTACAGATAAACAAAGGGCGATTTTGAAGGAGGAGAAATATAACATAAAAGTTATTGTGAGTTTTTCCTTAGATCAAATAAGACCAAATCTTGACCTCATTTAATTTAAACTTTCAACATCAAAGTAGCCATTTTAATTCCATTTAAGGAAATCTTAAAAAATAATAATTATTATAATTTAGTTTATTACATAATAAATTTGTCATTTATTCTATTTTCTTTCCTGTAAAAATATGTATTAGGCTCATAAACTTGGTTTATTTCACAATTAATAGAACAAGTCAGATGTAAAGGTCGATGATATTGACACCTTGATATGTTCTATGTTGCCAACAGAATTCTAAATTAGAAAGAGCTGACTTTACAGGACTGCCTTTACATATATTTTATCATTTTAAAAATCAGTAGGTGTGATAGTAACTTAGTTTTACATAACAATCAATTTAACTGTGAGAAATAACATAGAAGCAATTACTAAATAAAATACAACGAGTGATTGTTTATTGTGAGATCGTCACAATGCCGGGCTGCAATTTTTAATAATATTTTAAATTTATTTCATTTAAAATATATACTCGCTACCTCAAATTAGTAATATCTTGCCCTCGGTACAGTACATTTTTTTTAAACAATAGAGTGGTGGCGATAATCTATTAACTGCTTTCAGGGGAAAACTTTTGAATTGAAATAACATGACTTCCGGTTTCGTATCGGAAGTTCGTATGTAGTTAATCGTGGCCTTCTATTCTCTAAGATTTCCACATCTGATCTCGTATTTCGTCTATCTAATTCTGTCCTCGAGATTAAGGAAAAACTGACGGACGGGCGGACGGACGGACGGACGGACGGACGGACGGACGACAGAGGGAATTTATAGGTCTACAATTATTTTCAAATTGCAGCCAAATCGTAATACTTTTCAGTCTCCTTTTTCTCCAATAAAATTATTTATTAATTCGTTTTTTTATTTTGAATTGATAATTAGATCATGGTCTTTGAATGAAATTTAAAGAAACGTGCCATTTCAAAAATTTTAAATACAAGGCAACTGAACAGGAACCGATTCTTATAATAAATAATAATGGTCACGCTTCGATGAGGTAAGTGGACCAAGAATAACTCGAATAATTTGAAAAATATTCAATAAAAAAAAAAATGTAAAAAACATCAGTAATTGTACTGAAATGTGCGATAAACGAATAGCATAATGGCTAATAACGCTTTCATCCTATCTTTAAGATTATCTTTAAATTGATGTGATACGTCATATTGCGGCTCTATCAAGGAAATTATAGTATCGCAGATAAGACATTATATTTTATTTCTAAAAATATTATTAAAATAATGTACTTAAAATCAAGGGTTGCAATAAATATCAAATTATTCTAAATTCATGAAATAAAATTTTTATTTGTAATAATTTTATATTTCTATTGGATGATAGAATTACCATAGCAACAATCTGGTGTCAAACAACAACAATATTGATCATTACGGAAATTTCATATGTACTATAAAAGCTTAACCTTACTAAAACTGATCCAATTTCATCAAAATTACTACGAAAACTTTTAAATTTTAAGTAAAATAGAGCATTAATCCGTTTTAAAAATTAACTAGAAAAAATTTAGATAAGAATAACACAAAACCGAAAATTTTCTATACGTTTACGAATAAAAATTGGAAGTCAAATTAAATTTAAGAGCGCTTTAAACTTGCCCATTGACTATGCTTTTATTTCCATTAAAAACAAACAAACAAACAAAAAAAAATAAATAAATAAATAAAGAGATTCTTGTCGATCGGTAAATGAAATAAAACGAAGATTGCCTACTTCAGATTTTGCAGATTCTAGAGTTTCTTTTCGACGAATTCGCAGAAAATTATTACTATTCATTTCCAATACACACATAGAAGAGGTGTCGACCGAGTTTCTACTAACGTCGAACAGCGCCGGAAGTAGATTACGGTAGAATGTGATAACAGCACTGCGGTTTTCGATGATGTCAGAGGTTACTAAACGGGTTATTTACCAATCATCATCAGCGTGGTTCCAGAGTTTATAAATTACTTTAAAGAATACAGTTAATCAAATTAAGTCCAGGATTTAAAAATACATCTTAATGCAAAAACAAAATAATAAAATCTATTGTTCAATATTGCTAAATTAGTAACTTTTGAACAGATTTTAACTTTGACAATAGCTTGTAATTATTAATAATGAAAACCTATTGGAAGCGTAGTTTCGATATAGGAAGCTGTATCTCTGATCACTATTTGGCTCCATTCCATCTCTATGTCTGGAGGCAGAGCCACACCCATTGGGATTGCGTATACGGTATAAAACACCCACTTCGTCACTATTGCGTGTTACTACTCTGTAGCTGGCTCGATAAATAAATTGTTGACGTAAAAACTAACGTGGTCCCGACGTTCGGGTGCAGTGTACCAATTCTGCATAATAGGATGCTCGCTGATCCTTTACTTCTACAGAGGTGAAACGTTCGAGTGCAAATCGATATCGAAGGCAGACGTCGTCTGACTCATTCCCGAATAATGTAGCCTCATAGGGAGTGGTAATCTGGCGCCGTTTATGTCTGGATCACGGCATTCCCTATCAGAACGATATTTCGGACCCGATATTAAGACAAATATATATATTTAAAAGTTGAATGTTTAATAACAAATTTCAAAGCTAATTTTATTCAGAAATATTTAAAGTTTTAATAAAGGTCAGTCATCTATATTAGAATATATCGGAAAATATTTCCATAATGTATTGTATTCATTTTTTGGTATTTGATAATTGCAATGTATGCCCTACTTATATTCCGCAAAACGGATTGAATTAGGTCAAAGTCTAATCGTTTTCTTGTTCATTAAGCCACAGCTGATGCGAAATTTCCCTCATTTCCGTAATATTGAGTATTCCATATTAATTCTTTCCGTCAGATATGCGACAATATGAAAAATGAATCAAATTAAATTTACATGGGGCATATATATTATATATATATGCCCTATATAAGTTACTGAATTATACATAGGGCGCGTATATTCGAAAAACAATATGTGTATATTCTTTTTGGAATCCTTGACTCATTTACTGATAAAAGAAAAGGGCAAATTCTAAAAAGCATGCAACCGTTTCGTCTTAATAGAACACAGCAAGTGACGCGTACAAGGACGCAGATTGCCCAGACGTCGATGGGGTGCGATATTTTCGCACGAGACAGAACGTAGACTGTTCCAACTTGCCCAGGGTCATTCAACCTTCGATTTTCGCTGTTTAGTCCTAGTTCAAGTGAATCACGTTTTTAAATTATCCATTAAAGATTGTCTGTCTTATAATTAAATACCGATATTCTCCTTTTTAACGTGATTTCTATTTAGACTAGGTCAAGGTCCCATTGGAATTTAATATGGATAAATGGAAATTTGGTGCGATTGCCATAAAAAAAATCTCGATGATAGGAAGCTCACCAATCACAGATTTTGATACTTATTCATCCCGTCCAATATGAACCATGTAAATAGCACGAGCGAGACACGAGAGACTCATGATCAATACCCTTGTCATCTCTGTTTCCATAGTTACCGTTGTTATAGCGACGGAACGGTGCCAATTAGTGTAGTCAGGGGGAAGATGCTGTTTTTGAATTTCATTGGTTAATGAGAGACTCTGACAAACTTTCGTTGAGTGCATCTATTCTACGAAATGAAATTCTTGTTTACAAGTTTTTTTTAATCTATAATATTAAAATATTAAATACTTCAACTAAACGGTTTTGAATAAGCAATTTATTTTACATTTCAATTGATCAAAACAATTAAAATTTAAACATATTTAAAATCTTCTTCACACTAAAATAAATAAATCTAATTCCTCAGAGACGAGAAAATAATTTTTTTAGTCATTTTACAGGGAGGGAAGTTAATATAAAAAATCAGATTTTTTTTTTTAATTTCAGATAATTGAGAGATTATTATTATTATTATTATTAGTTTAGTTTTAAAATATTGAGAATAGAAAGATTAAACTTAAAATCTCAAAGTCTACGATTTGAAAACAAACAAAAATTATTAAAAAAAATAAAGACCTTGAATATTATCATTCGGTTATTGAGAGAAATCTTCCATTCTCACGTCGAAACGATCACAAAATTGAATTAAAATCGTTGCTATGACAACCGAACCAGGTAGGATATAAATGCATAAGACTGAACGTAAACAAGTGTGTCCAGTTTCGTGAAGAGAAAACATATTTAAATAATAAATCGACTATTTATTATCAGATTTTATGTTCATTAAAAAAATCCAAATCAATTTCGATACACTGATATGCTGTATTATCAACATAAATTTATCTTTACACGATTGATAAAATATTTATTTTCTAATTTTTAATTTTTACTTTTTAGGTAGAGAAAATTTTTCCGCATATCTTGAATAACAATATTGCCAAATAATAATAATAATGATGACAATAAAAAGTTTTTACATCTTTGGTATTTTCAAAACTAAACGTCAGATGGCGTAGTATAATATTTAAATCGATCGTAAAATCAAAATTACTTACGTTCATTTTTTTAAACAAAAACAATATATTTTCGAAATATATTTTATGTTGAAATATTTATGATTTTTATATCCAAAAATTAAATTTCTAATACATTAATACTTCAGAAATGATCTTGATGGGGGGAAAAACATTAGCCTAGATAGAGATGATAAATACAAAAATAAATTTAATAATTTTTTTTTTAATTCTTAACAAGAAAATTTTTTTATTTTTTAAAATTATTTAATTTCAATAATTTGAATGTATACATAAACATTTCTTCCACATTAAAAACTAATTAGCCTTCTAGAAAATATAAACAATGTAAACAAAAATAAATAATTTTAGCTTAGTTCTCAGATAAAAATGTAAAAATCCTTCATAATGTTTCTTTATATTAATGTATTTGCAATTATTATTATTTTCTATGACACATGCACTGGAAAATTAATAAATACTTATTGTATCCAATAAATATTAGATAAAGAAGAGATATTATGAATATAGTTTCTCTTTTATATTTAGATATATGCTTAACATATTTATATTATAGTATTTCTATAATTGAATTACTTTTTTAAATTTTACATATATAAAAAGTATTGAATGAAATTTTTATCCAGTATTTAAATAAACTTGCATTAATAAATTTTTTATATTTGAATTTCTTATAATCTCTCAGAACATACAGAATAGATTACAAACGTAGTAAGGGTTATCAAAAGTACTGAAGTTATGTAATAACTTTATAATGTGATTCCTGACGTTACATATAAACTGTAATTACATTTGTAATACTTTACTTTCTTTGTTAAATGTATTTTCAGTAAATATTTTATTCATTTTTTCGTATTTTTAATAATATATTTGCATTTACATGCTGAAAAATCCTGTAAAAATTATATATATATATATATATATTATTTTTTTTTCTTTTTTTTTTAGAATTTTTCTGCACGGAAATGCAAATGTTTTAAAAATTATTTGTACGGTATATGTTGTATGTATACAAAAATGTACTTAAATATGTTTTTTAACAAAAAATTACACAAGTAATATAAAATATAAGCAGTTATAATGTTATATTTCTTATATAGATTATTATTTTAAAAGCTTATTTATATAATATGCCGTTATAAAATTTTATATAAAATATATCATCAATTATATTTTGAAACAATAAATTAAAATAAAAAATATTTTTAATTTTTAAATTAAAAAAGCATTATTAACTTATATCAAAATTTTGATAGCATTAGAAAACTTATCAGCCTGCTTACATTTAAAGAATATGCAATTTTTATAATGACTTAATAAAATCTTTATTTTAAATTTATATATTAAATTAAATATTATGCTATCAAAGGAAACGAATAAGATTGAGGAAATGAATTTTTCTCAAGTGCTCAAATACCAGAAACGATTCTATAGTCATATTAAAAACTGCAATTAAAATAATTTAATAAGTAAATAGACAATAATATTTAATTAATCAAAATATAAGAACACTGTTATTATATTGCAAAATTATATAGTTTTATAATTATTAATAAAATGATATTAATGAGACATCACTAACTAATTATTTAAGATAAGATAAATTAATACATATACACACACATATATATATATATATACAAAAATATATATTTCCAAGTATTGAAATAATATTAACTATCTTAATCTAGACATTTTCGTATATATTTGATCAATTTTTTAGTATTATTTGGAAACAATCAATGTTACGTTCTTTTTTTATACTCAAATAACATTAAATAACGTTTAAACATATCTTTGTATTTAAGGTTTATAGTTATCAGCCTTATAATAAATTCACTATCTAGAAAGATTTAATAAATTATTTTTTATATTTTAGTAAATAAATAGTATTAATTAATTTATAATATTTCTTTCAAATTAAAAATAAATCTATAATTTTTTTCATCTTCTGAATATCATAAATAACATGAAGTATTAGAAACTGCAACGAATGACAAATTTAGTATATTTACTAGTGAATAGAAGTTTATAATTTAGCAAAATGAAACAAAATAAAATAACTTTTTTATGTTTTAATTTCAATTTTTGAAAATTAATATAAATTAATGATAGTATTTATAACTTTAGAAGAAATTTTAATGTATTTAAAAATTTAATTTGTTTAAATAATATTGAAAACAAATTCTATCATAAGCTTAAATAATTTGATAAACATCATTTGAAAAGTTATTTTAACATAAAATTTCAAAAATTATAAAATTAATGTGGTTTTGGAACTAAATAGTAGCTTCAATTTTTAAATTTTTATCATATATTTATTTATTTTAAAAAATTTGTAAATATTTCGAGTATGAGAAACTTATAATTTTATATGTAATACTAGTAATTTAATTTTAACAGATAACAATATTTTAGTTTAAATTTAGATGTTTGATTTGATTTTATTCTGAATTAAAACATAGTAAACCGCAAAATTCTTATATAAGTTCTTAATAATTGCATTTATTTAATAAATTTACTAGTTAAATGCTTGAAAATTAATCTAGCTGTTGAATTCCAATTAAAAACAAAAATATATATTGACGGCAAATAGAGAGAGTTTCATTAACAAGATTTTAACAGAGAGTGATCTGCGAGTGTATGAAATCTTTAAAATTCAAACTATCTTAGCTTATTCTGCAGATGACAGAATTTTATCCCTATCTTTAATCTATTACTTTCAAGTATTTTTTCATCGCGAGTTAGAGCATTATACTAATAAACTTTTATAAAATCGAAATATAACGTAAAATATAATGTGAAATAAAACCGATTTGGACGAAATTTTTACATCGGTCATTAAATAACGCACACGTGTTTCATTACTTTAACACATAATGCGCATGCGCCTGTCAAACAATTTTTGTACCTTGAATATTGAATAATATTGTACAAAAAATAACACGGTATAATTAAAAAAAATTAATTTTATTGCGAGTTAAAAAAAAGATACCGATACAGAATATTTTTTGTAAATAATTTCACAAAAAAATTCTAGACGCAATGCGTAACGCTTTGTCACCTAGCAACGGAGGTGACGTCATCATTTCGTGTTTTCACAATTGTGACCCCGTAGTTATTAGGAGGAACCCTCGTCGACCGGCATACTCTTACCTTAATAGAAGAATACATTCGAGTTAAAAAGGGCGAAGAATTCCATAACTTCTAACTTAATAGGGTAACTATACGAGAGTTTCCGGCTATTGAGAACATTTCTGTACACGAGACTCGACTGATCAACTCCGAATCGCCATTTGGAGCGACCGTCAAGAAGGAACGCTGCGTTCCCATTTGTCCGCCATCTTGGCGTTTCGGAGTTCGTTCGGTCTTTTCTAAGACTTTCGATTGTGACCGTTGTTTTATATTTGACTTTCAGTCTCTAAATTACCATGGATAAAGACGAGCTGGTACAACGCGCCAAACTAGCAGAACAGGCCGAGCGTTACGATGACATGGCGTCTGCAATGAAACAAGTAACAGAAACGGGCGTAGAATTAAGCAACGAAGAAAGGAATCTTCTTTCGGTTGCCTATAAGAATGTGGTAGGTGCAAGGAGGAGTTCATGGAGGGTGATCTCGAGCATCGAGCAGAAGACAGAAGGAAGCGAAAGGAAGCAGCAAATGGCAAGGGAGTATCGGGAAAAAGTCGAAAAGGAACTAAGAGAGATCTGCTACGATGTCTTGGTAAGTTAAACTACCACTATCATTTACATCTCAATGACGTTTAACCATCAAAATCGATGAGTTGCGCGACTAATAATAGAACTGTCGGCTAGGCCTAACGTCTTAAGCCTATTTTATATCAAGAAATTTCTATATTAAAGATTCTATAAGTTTTAGAAGGCGGGAAAATTGCACAGATGTGAAATCCTGTTCGATTTATGGTCGTTTTACCGGTTTAGTCAAAAATAAGAATTTACCTTTACTAAATTCAAATTGATTTTATACAAATGTTATCACATTTTAAAAACGATAATGTAAAGTCTAAAACTGACATTTGTGTAAAAATATCGAGGTTAGTTTCTCCTATTTTAAACCAGGAATTCAAATCTAATTGAAGATTCGCAATTTACAAATATTATTAATCGTTTATTTATTTTTTTAAAAAGTTGATACTTTGTCAGTTTAATGCAATCTGAATTTACTAGACATTTGAAGTTGTAAGAATCTGTGATATTGTGTCAATATGATACATTAATTTAATCATAACAGATTAAAAAATTTTATTTTATTGAATGAAAATTATATAACCACCCTAATTTTTATTTAAGTGGAAGTTTTATAATTTGGGGTATTAAATAAATTTGTTTTTGACTAAATATGCTTAATTTTCAAATACACATTGTAGTCATTTTGTAAATATTTTTTTGAACATAAGTTAGGTATGTGCATAATTATTAAGTATATAAAATTTTTGAAGAATGTAAATTTTTCATAATCAATAAAATGAGTGACACTCCATTCTATATTTAAACCTAATAAAATAAAAGTGCAATTGTTCAATAGTTCTCTTCCAGAATAAATTTACAAAATATGCAGTCATGATATGATTTAAGAAGTCTTTATTTCTAGAGTAAGTATATTTGGTTAAATTTATCCAGAACTGAAGATGATGTTTTAATTTCTGAAAATTAATATAGCATAAAATTTTATATACTGTTAAGTATAACAAAAATATTTGTGGAAAAACTGGATATAATGATATAAGTGAAGCAAGTGAAAGTAAGAATTGATGCACCATTTGAATATCAGTCAGTGGGTGTAACTAATTTTCAACTGAATTTTTATTTATTTAGAATTGATTTTGTTTGTATTGAAATATTGACCATACTCCAAACATGACATCTGCCAAGTTTATTAGACAGTAATACCTAAATTTGCCTACGTGAAACTTTCAACTATTGCAATTAAAAAAAAAAGACTATCAGCATTCAGTTGTTTTCAAATATTAAATTAAAATGTATTGT
The DNA here is from genome assembly GCF_030686945.1 of Centruroides vittatus. Lineage (NCBI taxonomy): Eukaryota > Metazoa > Arthropoda > Arachnida > Scorpiones > Buthidae > Centruroides > Centruroides vittatus. The sequence continues at coordinate 1,696,574 of NW_027122173.1, forward strand.
GAAACACTTAAGACTGCAACAATTTTTAATAATGTACTAGAATTGCTAGATTTTTGCATAGCATTTCAAGAGCTTATACATGCTAATTCCTACCAAAAAAAAAAAAAAAAAAAAAGTTATGATCTGTACATTCAAACTTATATTGATTTTAACTAATAGGATAAAATATATCAGCATTAGGCAGTTTGACTTTTATTTACCCCTATTAAAATAGAAATTTTAGAAGTAAATTATTTTTTGTAGTTAATTCAAGATAGGGTTAAAAAGCTTATTTAAAACTTTAAATTGTTTTTACACAAAAATAGATTAATACATACCGTATTTTACGGACTATAAGACGCACCTTACTTTTTAAGCATTTTTTAAAAAAAATACCTATAAGATGCTACGGACTATAAGAGACACCTGAATTTTGGATGCAATTTTTCGAAGAAAAAAGTGCGTCTTATAGTCCGTAAAATATAGTATAATCCAATGGTTTTAAACTTCTTAGTGGTCAGCACCCCCTTGAATCTGAAAATAAGCTCTCGCACCCCCTTAAAAAATGTGTGTATTTTTTATTTAAGAGAAAACATTTATTGCATAAACAAATGCCATGCTTATTTACAATATATATTACTATATATCATAAAAAGCAATATTTAAATTTTAATGGCTAAGTGGTTGTTGTTTATTCATAATAATTATTAAAACAAGGTTGTTTTTTTGAAAGAGCCATGCATAAGTTATCAGATGCATTTAAGCAATTTCTGGCTTTTGTTTTGATGTGCAAAAGTGCTGAAAATCCCATTTCACAATGGTAGGTGGTGGCAAATGGTAAAAGTGTCTACTGCTGCTTTTGCCAGTTGTGGATAAGCTAACTGTTTACACCAGAATTGTTCTAAGTCTAGTTTTTCAAATTCCATTTCCATATGCATATTAGCTATCTTTTTATTTATTTATTTTTTTTTTTTTTAATTTTTGAAATTTCTCTTGCACCTCTGGATATGCTCTCTTGCACCCCAGGTTAAGAACCACTGATATAATCTGTGTGTATAATATATATATATATATCATCATGCATGAGGGTGTTTTGAAAAAGTAATACTTGTTTCTAATTTCAACAGTGCATTTTATTCAAACTGAACATACAAAATGAAACATATAAATAAAGACTTACTTTTTTTAATAAGAACTGTATAAACATTTATGCACTTATCCCAGTGCTTCACAAGGTTGAAAATATCAATTTCCCAAAAGTCTGTTTTTTGAAAATTGAATCCCAGATTTCAGTTTGTTTGGAACCTCTTGCTGAGAAACTTCAGTCATTAGTCAGTAGTCAGATATGTATGGTGGATGTTACAAAAGTTCCCACCCATAGATCAAACTTGTTTGAACATTTTACACCATTGTCAAATATTGGAATAATTTATGCAATCTTTGGAATACGCTTACTATATTTTGGCATGATTTGTGGTTGTCTGTTCTTTTGTTCAAACAATTACACTGTAGTGGATGATGTAATGAGATACTATTTTAAATTAGTCTATATCTCACATGCAAGTACCTGTTGAACAATTCTGTGGAAGAGAAAAAAGATCTGTTTATGGCCCAGCTGCTTTTTAAAATCTGAATTAAAACCAATGCAGGAGAAGTCATTACTTTTTAAAACACGTTAATATCTTGGCCAGTCACATGTGGTACTTGGTTGGGCTATGGAGGTTTTATAAAAGTCAAGGACCTGTTTTGGTAACATACAGTAACCTTACCACATTTTCAAGTCTTCCTTTCACTAAGTATACTGGTCTCTGCTACTATGCATTTTTACAGTCCAGTAAAGTTTTATGAAATGAGTTATACAGTGTGTTCCATTTGTTTGGACCCATAGTTTTATTGATATTCTTTATCTTTTTACAGGTAAAGCATGGTGTTGAGGAAGGAAGAGTTAATTCAAGCCATTTCAATAGTGGGAACCCACAGTCAAGTTGCCAAAATTAAACAGGTTGTATCTATACTGCTGTATGTGATCAGTGGGGCGTTTGGATGCAACCTATTAAACTCTGGCAAATTTTGACTGCAAGGTCTTACCATCAAAATAACTTAAATTCATTCCTCCTTACTTAGCACATGCTTTACATGTAAAAGAGTAAACAAGATCAATAAAACTTTTATGGGTCCAGACATATGGGACACCCTGTATATTCTTTGTATACATGATGGGTGGAAAGTAACTAGGCATTTAGAGATATTTTTGTAATTATAGTGCAATCATAAAATTTGTGTGTGTCCACATCAATCAATGGAATCAGGGGTCATAGCATCGACTTGCTGCAAAATAAAGTTGCTGACTCACTAATATATATATATATATATATATATATATATAGGATGAATCAGAGTGGTTGATTTCTCCATCCCAAATACTTGAATGAAGTAATTCCAAATATCTTGTTCAAAAGAAAATTTTTCTTAGGTGGTGTGCAAAATTTCAAAATTTTTTATAAGGAAGTTGAAAAGTGCAAAAATTGTCAAAAAACTAGTATTTTTCTTCATCTGGCACTGCAGACATCTGCAGAGAAACTACTGGGTCTAAAATGATCACAGGTTTGGTTGCAGATGCAGAGAAGTGACCATTCATCCACATCATAATTTGAGGAAAATATGTTGTTGGATGTTGCCAGTGCCTAAATTTTTAATTTAAGGTATTTCCATTTAATAAGATACAGTACATGTATAATTTTTATCATTTGCATTGGAACTGTAGAAATTATAGTGAGTTTTCTCAATGCCTAATTACTTTCCATACTTTCCACCAACTCTGTAGATTGATTTTGTAGTAAATTATACAGTAGAAATGTGATCTATATGAAACTACTAAAAAACAAACGAGAATGTATAGTGTTGTCCATACTAGTGTGTAGTAGACCAAACTCTTCGTGTGACTGGAAATTACTGTCGTCTGTCAATTGTAGTCACGTAAAACTAGGTCGTATATGTAATGTAAATTAGTTTATTCAAATTCTAACTTAATTTTCAATACAGTATTTGAAAGTTTATGAAACTTGCAGTACTTCATGTGCCCAAAACACAAAGGCCGTCAGGTCCCATCCTGTTCAAATAGCAGTTTCCACTGTACAGTTATGATCATGCAGAAAATGAAATTTTCTGTTCTGACATTTTAGATTGTTGTTATATATTCAAAACAAATAATCATATACAGGTATCCCTCGTACAATGTGGTTTTGCTCTAATACCATTTGAAAATTGGTGCAATCCCCTGTACAACATTGTTTCTGGTTTAACTATACAGTTTGAGAATTCGGGAAATCATCTGTATAAAATTTCAGAACTTTTAAGTGCAAATTCCGTTATTCAATTTTTTTTTATTCGATTTAAGCATGCATGTTGTCTCAATTTGCTCATAAATTTTAGAATATTGAAATTTTCAAATTATTTTGTGCTTTTAGTCCAGTTTACTTTAATGAAAACAGATTGTGCAATTTTATTTTTTCTTGTTTTAACTTTCCTATCAACCAGGTGTCAGTTATTATTTTCAGACTATCCCTTAAGACTGTTGCCATGTTTTCTTTTTACAGATTAATCTTTGTATTTAGCAAAGCGTGTTTAAACATTTAGGTAAGTGGTGTTAGTTTTTTTTAACTGTAGGTGTTACCTAATGAACAACTGCTTCATTTGTAAAGATGTTGAACAAAATACAGCAATATCTTGGTATTTGAACACACATTCTGGAAAAAGTCTCTTGGTACTCCACTGAACAAATTTGACCTGCTAAAACAAATTTTTGATTAATAACAATTTTTATATCATCCATAAAACAATTTTATGATAAAAATATGAAAATGTTGCTGATGCTTCTGATCAAGATCAACAGAAATGCTGAGATGACGATACTTTGTAAACAAAATACTCTCATTTAACTAAAATTAATAATGCATAATATGGTACTTTTAATTGCAATTGTTAATTTATTTCCAATCAATAATTATCAATTGCTTTAGTAAACATATTTCTCTTAGTAATGAAAAAGAATAGTATACTTTTGCTAACTTCTGGAACGTAACCCCATGTTTTTCATTAGTAGTTGTTTTGTATAGTAGAACAGATTTGCATAACACCACTTTTTTGGAATGTAACTACTATGTTACATGAGGGATACCTGTATAATTCCCAATTATTTATAATGAATATGGTCAAATCAATAAATTATTATTTCCAGACTTCAAGAAATGTCATTATGCAGTTAAATATTTTTTCACTTTCAAATAATTTTATTTTACAATTTTATATTTATGCTTGTGCTAAAATCAAATTTTTCATATGATGAATTAATTCATAAAAAATTAGCTTTTATAGAAGTGTATATGATTAATTTACTAATGAGATTTTAATTTTAAATATTGCATGTAAAAGAACATATACAATATCTGATATGAATGACATTTTTATATAACTTAAGGTTTGCCAACTTTTTACTAAATTACTTTTAATTCTTGAAAATGTTTATATCTAGATCTGGGGACCTATTCTGAGCTCTTCCGATAACTGAATGAGTGATACACGGGACATTCGATAAGTCCCCTTAGCGAAAGGCAGTTAACGAACCTTAGACAAATCGCCATTCTGTGCTCCACGTTAAGTGGGTTTTGCTACGGGTAGTTGGTCGAGATGCGTCTGGGTTCCATGCTATTGATAGCTATTATGCTTTAACCAATCACAGTTTAGTTAACATTGTATTTTGTCACGTGACTGCAACCCGCCATTTTCTAAGCGAAGCACGTGCTTTTAGCATTGTCATGTACTAGCACTAGTGATATAGTTTTGTTTTTTAAAATGTCTGGATCTATTACTGGGTCTATTTTGTCAGCCCATTCGTTAAGCAAATATTTGTTTTTAAAAATTATAATTTGTGAGATAGATAATCATTTATGTATAGTGTATAGTTTACTGTTAAGTTATGTATATAGAATGTATTTTTTTTTATACTAAAACTAATGAATTAAAGCCGACATTAAACTTAGATAATAGAAATCTTTATTTTGTAGATTTTATTACATAATGCTAACATTTTACAATTATACAAAGTATGTCTAAGTTTCTTTGTATATTTCTATATAACTTTATGTAATTAATGTATTTTTTAATTCATTCATTAAGAATTAAAATGACACTTAATTTTGCCACAAGTTCTACTTCTATAAACCTTATAACCAAATTAGAATTAGTATTATGATTAAATGTCAAATGCAATACATCTTATTAAATGTAAATATTATTTGCATAGACATGGAATGACTGGAAAGCAAACATTAAAAGTAAAGCCTCACAAATAAAAAAAAATCAACGTTTCAAACAGGAGGTGGGCCTTCAGTTAATTTTTGATTAACTGAAGAAAGAGTTGAAGATTAACGTTGAAGAAAGAGTATTAAATTTAATCGGTGTTACTGCTGTCCCCTCTCTCCAATTGCTTGTGAAGTAAAATCATTCTTACACGAAAAGACGCCATGTTTTCACTTTCGTTACGTTCCTAACGGCAGCTCGAGAGTGACCGATAACAAAAGCTTAGTTATCGCACGTGGCTATCGGCACCGAAAACGAAACGTACGGCTCGGAATAGCATTTTCACAGTTGATTAAACGCGAATCACGTGGTTCCGATAGAAACTGGTTTTTATCGTATTCGTTAGCTTAACGATACTACTCAGAATAGGTCCCCTGTTAAATATTAAGTTAAATAACCCTTTGAGTGGGTTTACTGATGGCTCCTTTTCCTCTCAGTGCTTTTAATAAATGTAGCATTTACAAAAAAATTAAAATTCTTTTTTCGTTGCACATATCTTCCATCTATTTCCCCCCTTTCTGGAAAAAACCACTATTAATCAGCATGTATGCTGCTGCTGCTTCATTTTTGATTTATGATGTGTTTTTTGGAATGTAACCCCATTGTAAGTCAAGGAGAGACTATAATTTATGCAGAAAACAATATTCAGTATTGAAACATGTAATATCATTCCTTGCCTCTTAGCTGTATTCTTAATATTAGTTGGTTCCATTGTTTTAGGTGTAACTTTGAAGATGGCAACATCTCTGCAGAGTTAGGCCAAGACTCCTAGTGTAAAAACAAGCATAAAAACCATCGTTGTAAATACTTTTAATCATGTGACCTGTTTGCGCTTGGATTGCAGTGGAAGTTTGGCTCCCATAGCGAAGTTTTTACTTTGATGGTACTGTACTATCAAAGTTACATTGTATATGTGCTATATTTGATATAAAGACAATGTTTTTGTATGCACCTAGTTGTGCAATATAGACATTTGGCATTACTGACATCATCTTTATTTGGATTATCCTATAGGCCGATTATGCGTTTCGGGCATAAGCCCCTCTTTAGTCGGCACGACTTCCTAGATTTTTTGTAGGTGGTGTTAATTTTAAAAACAGGCTGTATATATGTTATCTATTTACAGTTACCTAGTTAAAATTGTTTTACTGTTAAAATACTTTCAAAGACTAAAATATATTCAGTTAAAAGTACTATTATAGTTAGTTTCTTGACGTAACACTGAACATAGTCTAGCACATACTCTCGACTTCCGTGTTGACAAGGTTGAATGATTATATTCTAAGAGTTTTTTTCTGTACTATAATTACAAATGTAGTAAAAATATGTTTACTTTCATATATTAACTTTTATTATCATATTATTAAGATAATATACAGCACTTATAAGTTTAGCTTTTTTATTATATACTCCTCGAAATTGAAGGATTTTTCTTTGGCCATCCATATTGTATTTTAGACATCCATTATTATAATCGAGATACCTCTTGTCGTAAACATGAATACTTTCAGATGTTTTTGATAAATCTTTCCAGATCTATTCTAGGTCTTTTCCAAGTAGCCATGAAAGAACATGCACAAAAGCTCATTTTCTGCCGTTTTTGCACCATGTTATAATGACCTAGATTCCACTGACTTCTGATTGGTGAATGGTACCGTTTTATGGATGTATTCACGTCAAAAGTTGAACACTGTTCAACTCATTTTACGCTGGTTTTACGACCTGCTTCAGTGTAAAATATCATAGTCATGTGATTAAAAGTTTTTACACTAGTGGAGTCTCTCGGCCTTAGAGATGTATAAACATAAACATCTGTAAACTTGATACAGGAGGGTGCAAAAGTAGGTATATAGTTATTATTATGGTAAAAACATACAGGAAGAAAATAGGAAGAACAAACATTTATTTTTATGTACAAATTAAGTCACAAGTAATGAATACAAACTAATAAAAGATGATAAAAATAATAATAATGAATACCAAACATCTGTATTTCTCAGATTCTCAACTGTGTACCTACTTTTGCACCCCTGTATATTAAAGCCAAACAATTTTCCAGATTAGATTGGGTTATATTACCACTATTAATATGCTAAGTAATTTGGCCTAGAGGGAGGCATTAAGCACCCTCTTAAACTTAATAATAAATATTAATTTAATTATAATTAATTTAGGAAGTTCTTGGAAAAAATAATTTGTTCAGAGTGAGACTTTAACCCACAACTGCCACTTACTATGCAAATGTGCCGGTTTCACTACCTGGACCTTTGTCTGATATTTACATTTCAGATCTTGGAAGCAATCTGTTACAAAAATGTTAAATACTGAGAGCATAAAACTAGTTGAACCATTTGCAGGTAAACTGCTGCAGTCTGTAGCAGTGCAGTAGTTTTCACTATTTGATCTTTAATATCAACTGGCTGCTGAAGGTTTCTTTATGAACCATGTTTTATGAAGATGACAATACTCATCCTATAGTCTGTTACAAAAGTATAGGAACACCATAAATTTTGTGTTTTTTCAAAATTCATTTTGAAATTATTACTGGGAATAATAATAATTATTTTATCCGGTTTTTTACATTTCATAAAGCAGCATAAGTGTCTTTTTCACAAATATTCATTTTTTGTGTTACAAAAGTATAGGTACACCACTTAAGTCTCTTTAAAAATTACTTTATCATCATAAAATTATCACCACTAGAGTGAGATATCATTTTTAACTATCATAGTGGATTTTTTGAATGTTTTATTGAATGTTATAAACATTTTCAATGCTGTCTCATGAAACTGTACTTCAGGAACAAGAAGTATGTAAAATTTATTATTTAAGTGGTTCAGGTAAGTTTGAGGCAAATTGCTGCAGCTGTAAATAGATATATGAATGCTATTCGAAATGTTTTGCAAGGTGAAAATTATGGGCAAAAAAGGAAGTCAGGACGGCCTAAATGTTTAACATTCATGAATGAGAGATGGGTTTGAAGCTTATAACTAATAAAAACATGTCAACAAGGCAAGCTGCTGCTGATTTACCAGTAGATATATCTCATGTGACTGTTTGGAGAACTTTAAAAAACAATGACAATGTAAAATATTTTAAAAATGTAGTTGAAACCACTTTAACTGCCAAACACAAACCAATGCGTTTAAACTGGGCTAAAGACAAGATGGGATGGACTTAAATGGCAGGAAATAATGTTTAGAGATGAGAAGTTTAATTTAGATGGCCCTGATGGGTTTTCATATTGGCATGATTTAAAAAGAGAAAGCAGAGTTAAAGTAAGCCAGCAACAAGGGGATGGGTCTATAATGATTTGCTGTGGTTTTGGATGGGGAGGTAAAACTGATTTTAGTATTTGTTGACAAAAATATGAACTCAGAAAAGTATTAAGACTTATTTTTTAATAATAATATATTTGGTGCATTAATTAGAGGTCATAATTGGAAGTTTCAACGAGATAATGCTTCCATTCATGCCTCAATGTCAACAAAAAATTGGTTTAAAAAAGAAAATATTGATGTAATCAACTGGCCTTCATTTAGTCCAGATTTAAATTCCATTGAAAATTTATGGGGGATTTTAGCAGCCATTGTTTATAAAAAAAAAGGGGGGGGAAACAATCTGAATCTGTAAATCAATTGAAAATTGCAATAATGGATGCGTGGGATGAAATTAAGGATGAACAATTAAAAAAAAATTAATAAACTCCATGCCTAACAGAATGTTTCAAGTAATTGTAGCCATAGGGGGTGAAACCAAACACTAAGTGTTGAAATTAATTCTAAAATTGCATAAAAATATATTTAAAAAAAGTGTACCTATACTTTTGTAACACGTCAAAAAAAATGAATATTTGTGAAAAATAAATTTGATGCTTTATGAAATGTAAAGAACCTGATAAAGTAATTAAAATAATGATAAAAAATAATTTATGATATTTCCAGTAATAATTTCAAAATAAATTTTGAAAAAACACATAATTTGTGGTGTTCCTATACTTTTGTATATGCTTTCTGCCTAAATTATGCTATGGTAAAGTGCCCTCTTGTGAAAATTTGAAAAACGTAGTTACAAACACACATATAGTTGCAATGAACACAGGAAATAAAATTATTTCTTAAAACTGTCACTTTTGAGAATGATTTTTTGTAGAAAATTCATTATCATATTTCACCTACTTCACATAAATAGCTTCTATCAGTTGCTTTCCAGTTTATTTTTTTTTTTACTTTTGTTTCCCAAACTTTACAATGTGCAGAATCTTTCGAAAAACTCTTCAAACCTTTCTCGCTGTGGTTTTTGCAGCTGAAATCACATCCAGTCATACTCTAAGAAGTCTTAACTTCTAAAGTTTGTAAAATAAGTAAGTTTAACCAAAAAATATATTTGTATATAACTCTCACCAAATTCAAAGTTAAGATTAATACAAATAAATAGTATATTGTCACTAGCCACAATATTGTTTATATATTCTTAATATCACTAACCTGTGATTAATTGTAATTTGTTTGCAGACAACAAACATAGATGATGATAAAATTTATCCATGAAGCTTTTGTTCAAATCTTGCTAACGTGTTTGGAAGAATAATGGCAGCTTAATCATATGATCACAGACTGTCAATAGAAAAGCATTACTTATATGGCCATTTTCTCATTATAGACTCTATACATAGAACATATAGACAGGGAGTCTATAGAATACAGTAGATCCATGGTAATCCGGCCCTAATCCAGCACCCCCTATAATCTGACATGCCTATAACATTTTGCATGCACCATAAATTTATTTGTTTATCCATTTTCAAATTAAGATCATACATAGTATGTACAGTACCTTGGAAATACTTAACATATGTTGTATGTAATTGATTGACATCAATATGATTAGTTATTATTTTTTGTAAATGTTTTAGTGTTAATGATGATAATTTTATAATAAACCCTATGCTATCTATTGTGTTGTTTAATTCACTTAAGTCCCATATTGTATATTATGTAGTATATATAGATTTGATCTTACCATTTTTATAAGTATGTAATTTGTTGGATTACAAGGTACTCCTTTTCAAAAAGTTCTGGACTACAAGGGATCAGTGGCAGTACTCTATAGCAGTGGTTCTTAACCATTTTATACTTGCAGCCCACCAAATATTTCATAATTGTTTTGTCCCCCATTTTTTTAAATAATAATTTTATATTTGTTAAATTATCTGTAATAAATTGATTTTATTATTATTGCTTTATTTTTTTATATAATAAATGTAAATCATAATTTTATTATCTATTTAAATAACATTCAAACTTCACAATTAAACATGAAAACTTATTATTTTTTAACAAACTAAAATAAGAAACATGTTGATAAATCGATCCAAAGTTGATGCTAAAACTAAACTAAAACACCCACAACTTGTCGTAAAGATTTTGCATATTGTTTGCAAAAATATTTAAATTTTCAAAACCTACTATTAAGCCTACTATTTTCCTAATTATTTTTAAAATTCCAAGCATTAATAGTTTCTTAGAATTGCTTTGTAATAAAAGAAGTAAATATTGTGGTGTAAGTAGCATATTTACATTTATTTCTTCTGTACTAACAAAGCTGTATGTAGGAAGAAATAAATAATAAAAACTATATCTTATTTCACTTTTCAATATGATATTTGTTATATTCTGAAGAAAATTTTGCATAATTTGGCGGCCCCCGGCAAACTTCTCATGGACCTCCAGGAGGCCATGATCCCCCTGTTAAGAATTGCTGCTCTATAGTCTGACGAATTCGATCATCCGACACCACCTTGCAAAACGTTTGTCGGATTACCGCAGGTCTACTATACTCAATAGCATAATAGTATGTTTCTAAAAAGTTTTTCCTTACTGAAAAGGTAAAATAGTTAAACATTTTTTTAAAAATAAATATTAGGAAATTTAGTTGTCTTGGGATGAACATTGCAGATCTTAGTAACGGGGCATTCCAATTTTCAACGTGAGTGTTGAAGTCAACAATTAGACATCGTCAATGATGTTTCAACTCGAGTACAAATAGCTTAGTTCTCATAATTCCATTCTTGGCAAGATAGATTTCATTGAAATATCTCCAATTATCCACAATTTATTGGAAAGTAGCAGTCAACATATCCGTTGAGTCGGCATTGACAACAGCACCACTTCACCATTCGTTAAAAGTCGTTCCTTTTGTAAATGTTGAGTTGAGGTCAGTGTTGAAAATTGGAATGTCCCATAAGAGTCAAGTATGCAGGTGTTAGTGCAAAAAGTAATCTATAGTAGTACTCATTGGTCAATACAGTAATAGTGTCATAAAACATTTTAAGATTTGTTTTCTGGTTTGAATGTCTGTTATGGTTCAATGCATAGCATTGTAAAAAGTCTAGGTTTTATAGTAGACAAGTGAATTTCAAATAAACTCACTCACCATCCAAGATGAAATCACTTGTACCCATTTCCAATTTCATTTGATTCTACCTTATGATTTATTTGAATGTCAACAATTTTATACATACAGATAAAAGTTCAAAATAAATCCAAATTGTCTAAACTTTTTAAATTGTTGTCCCAAGAAAATGAAATTTTGGTACTAATTCAAATGTTAAAGTAAATTTGAATATTTCAATATTTTATGAAATACATTCACATTTTTCTTGCCAACCATAAAAAATTGTATTGTAATTATCTAAACAATTGACTGTTCAATATTTTTCTAAGTATTCCTGCATTACTTAATATCAAGAATATATACAAAAATATTACACATTTTACATGATAGGTTTTATTGATGATTCTGAATAAATGCTGCTTTAGGAATGTTACTGTTATTGTTGAACATAGATAGTTCTGAACAGCTTAGCTTTCTAATATTGAATTTCAATTTATTATAAACATTCATTTATCATTTTTATTTTAATATAATCAAGAATGAGTGTGCTGACTGTAAAGGACTTTGCAAGATTCTGCTGTAGGATACAATTTGAAATTTTATACATCCTAAACAAAGAGTACCTTAGAAACAAGACAGACAGTATCTAACAAGATACAGAAATGTTTTCCAATTTAAGTGTAAAGAAATCAGTTTCACTTATTTTTTTATCTAGTGCTTTTCTATTGTTGTTGAGATTGTCATTGTCTTATGATTTTTAATCAGTAAAAGATAGCCTATATCCAAGAGTCCAAAGTGTTGATTCAAAAGAAGTTATACTGAAATTTTTGGGGAGAAGACTTTACATATTTTAAGTTACATTTTTATTGTTATGTTGTTGATTTTAGGCACTCATTTAGGGACTTTTTCCATGGGCTAGAGACTGAATTGTTTAAATCTACTTCAGTTAGTACAAATCATTCTTATATAAATTATGTAAACTTGAATGTTCCAATTACTTTAAGCTGGTCTAAACTTTCCTGAACAGTTATTAAAAATAAGAATTTAAAAGAGGATCTGAAAGAGACCTGAAATATTTCAAATATTTGTTAAAATCTGTGCCATATTTATCTATTCTGATCATTTTGACAGTAAGATTTTTAGAAACAAATCTCTAATTATAATTTTTAAATGTCTTGTTTTAACGTTAAGATTTTGAAGCATTTCTGAACACACTATGAAGTGGTTTTCAACATGATCTGTCAAACTAGATGGGAGTATTTTATTTAAAAATAGTCAATTATTCTTTATATTCAATAACTGGATGGAATAATAAATTTGCACAGAGAAATGGAAAACAGTATTAATGGATATGTGCATATTAGAATGAATAATTGTCATTTGAGGTACAAAATGTTTTCTATATTATAAAAATGTTGATTTATCCAAAAAAATTTCCCTGCACTAACTTAGGTGACTCCATTTTGATCATACAAACTGAGAAAATTAGTTCTTTAAAAGATTAACAAATACATTGAATACTAGTAAAAAAGTTTGATAGCTGTTCTATAAGTTGCATGAATTATGAAACACTTTACCCTTGTTTCCAAGTTCAAAAGAATGTAAATGGACTTTCTATACTAGCATTTCAATTTTAATAGGATATGCTTTAGGATAATTTATCTGTTCCCTCTTCATAATTCTATTAAATCTAAGGAAATAAAATGTATTCAAAGAGAATGTATTAATGAACAGATTTTTGCATAAAATTTTCTAGGTAACTGAAAAACTTTTTTGAATTATCTGCTGCTAGTATTTTAATCATTTTTATTGTATTTTTAAGTAAGAATGCCATGATTTGATTTAGTACTGTTCATTTTAGCAAATTAATGTAACTCTATATATTAAAATTTATAGTAGTGTAAAATAATTTTAAGATGCACAAAAAAAATTGTTCAGTCATCTGCTATTTCAACATTCACATTTAGTATTAACTAAAAATCAAAAATGTATGTTAAGAAGAATAGCATGAATAAGAATGGTCTTACTTTTTATGTCATTCTTCAGAATTTTTTTTGATTGGAGAACTTTGTTAAAATCAGCTCTCGGTTTTTCTTTTTGCATAATTTTGAAAAATTTGAGTTTAGATATTCAAGTAATCGTGGTGCATGTTTGATTTTTGACTTCTCACATTAAAAATAGTGCATAGTGATGTCTTATTTTTGAGGGAAAGCATAACCAGCTATCAGGAAATGATTTCCCAAACCATTTAAACTGAATTTTGAATTCCCATTTTGCACCTTTTCACCATTTTCCTCAATTAGCATCATTTTATACCCTTATCAAGCATTTGTACAAAATTAAAAATCAAATTTGTTAAGTTTGATTCCAATATTGACAGTTAAATGGTTTCTAGCAAATCTACCTCTGCATTTAACATCTGAAAGCTGAAATTGTTTTTGATTAAAGTTGAAATTTGTCAGCCAAACAGTTTTGAATTTGAAAATTATTCCTTCCCAAAATTTAAAATTTGTTGCTGTGATTGGTTAGAAAAGTCAGTTGACTGACAGTTATATAAACAGTATAAATAGTTTTCTTTTGACAAAGTTCTGTATCTTTTTTATGATATTGTGTGTGTTGTATTGGTCTAAATATTATGAGTAAGCTAACTTTTTCACTTGTCAGTTGACACAATTAAGTAATTTTTTTCTCAGAAGAAAACAAAGTAACATGGATAAAGTTTCATATAGGCTGAAGTTACATGTGTTGCATGAGAAGTAATTGTATAACTCATTAGCAGCAATTCCAACCAATCTAAATACAGATAGCCTTTGGTTTATGCCAGCTCAATTTATGCCAATTCACAATAATGCTGCTGTGCAATTTGCCGTTTTACTGTGTAATTCCCCGATTCCCCCCCCATGCTAGACTGATTTTTGTTTCAGTGTTGACATGTTTACTGAGCCGCAACATTATACATTTGTTAAAACAAAGATTTTTATTGAATATATTTTTTTGATTTATATTATTGGTGTATATATATATATATATATATATATATATATATATATTTGCATTAAATTAATATTAAAATACTAAACATTTAGGTACCTACGAGTCAAGTTATTAAACTTAATAGTCCAATAAATGGTGTCCGAATCCAGAGTGCCAATGAATGCAACAAGTTTTTATCCCATATCAGTTGTTCAGGAAAACACCTTATGATCACAAACTATTGTTAGATGAAACCGTCAATTTTCCCTCATATATGTGCTACGGCGGCCGGCAGTTGACCAATCAGTGTCTCTGCTCGTCTGTAGCTCTGTCGGGTTAGCGTATCCTTTCAACTATGGAAAGTTTAATGGATGAACTTTGTGAGTAGACAACAATTGGGAGCGAAGTGCAAATATAAAAAGGAACATTGCCATATCCATTCGACCATATTCCAAAATTCTTAATAAAAGAAAACAAAAATCTAAACAATTAAAGATGGATACTTTTCCAAAACTTTGAAATATCATTTTTCTTAAAGATTTTTAATAACATTTCACTTTATTTTTATAATAAAATACATTTAAAAAAATTAAATTTATAATACAAAATACATACAGGGTGGGCCAGCGAAAACGAAACGGCAGAGTGTTCATGTTCGTCCAAGCAAAGCGCTCGTCCCCTCGAGAGTAAAATCGACCTGTCCATCTTTTGCAATAAAGTTTTTGCGATTCTGAATATTAACTAAACAAACATTTTTTTCGAAATAAATGTTTGTTTAGTTAATACAAAATAAATGAGTTTTTAAAATTTTTTGTTGTTTTTTGTATTCAGAATCGCAAAAACTTTATTGCAAAAGATGTCCCCTCGAGCAAAAGATCGACCTGTCCGAGCGCTTTGCTTTTACGAACACGAACACTCTGCCGTTTCGTTTTCGCTGGCCCACCCTGTATATTACATTAATAAACAAAATTTATTTGCTTATTTTTCACTTATGTAGAACCTAACCATATACCTCACTGTAAATATGGGTTCATTTTACACCAATTCAATTCGCGCCAGCTTTTGTAGGAACGGAACTGCAGCGTAAACAGAAGTGCTATCTGTACAGATATCAGCTGTTTGTGGTCGTTTAGGGGAGTAAATGCAGGTTGCCATAATGAAAGCAGTGATTGGCAAGGAAGTTGTTCGTGTGACTACTGTTACACGAACAACTTCCTTGCCAATTTGCCGTCTGTCAGGACCAGATTTGCCAGGTCCATGCATTTTGCACCCAATATAGCTACTTTTAACTGCAAATTATGCCTTATTTCTTGGAGTTGTGGATTGCACTTTTTGGGCTAGTTTTTTTTATTTAATTTACATTTTTGAACTTGATTCCAAATCATAATCTAAGTATCTGCATTTGCAATTCAATTTGGCAACACTGGTTTTCAACTGTCACTGTCTAGTAATAAATTTTTTTTGTACAACTTTGTGGGGGGTACTGAAATGTGGGGGGTAGGGGTGTTAAATGGGGAGGGATGTTTGGATTTGTTAGCAAGTGTTAGTAACAGAATGAAAAGGAGTCAAAATGTTCCTTAAAAATCCATTATAATTTATGGACAGGCTATATGGATCTTTGCATGTGATCAAAGTGCTAGTAAGTTTTTCCAAGTGTGGTTTCAAATGTGGTTGATTTGATTTAATTATGAAATATTTCTTTTTAAGAAATGTTGAAAATAGTAAGCAAGAAGGGGGTTTAAGAAAATAGCTGTAGGATTTGCTGAAGACAGTATTGTTACTAATGGAACTAACTAGAAATGTAATAATTGTGATGTGAAGATCACTGTTTACTAAAAGCACAAGGTCAATGTTAAAAAGCATATTTTAACTGTAAAACTTAAATAGGAACAAATTAAAACAAAAAAGCAAGAAAAAACAAATTAACTTAAAAATCTTGGCAAAAAGTAGTAATAGTGCTGCTTCTAGATACAATTCATCTTCAGCTACATTTTTTTTTATATTCTGGGATCCCTCCTAAGTAAGGTTAACCATCCAAGTTTGAAAAGTTTTTCTGGGAGATACTGCAAAACCATTCCTGATGAAAATACTTTAAGAAAAGGTTAAGTTTAACTAGTATATGCAAAAACAATCAGTAAGTTAAAGGATATTATTGGAGATAGCCCTGTTTTGTTTCTTGTGGACAATTCTTATGTTTCATGTAATCCATTGTTTTAATGGATGACATGAAACAGTTGATTTTGAATGTTTTAATGACTCACTAACAGGCAAACTGGTGGATGCAATGTTCTTACAGACAGACCAGCTGCAAAAGTGTGATGCTGCCCATGTAATGCTGGAATTTAATGAGGCTGTGGCAAATGGCATTTAAATACCAAAACATATGAGCTGTCCTAACAGACCAAGCATCTTACATGCTCTGTTTCAGGAATTTAAACCAATGTTTTTCAACTTGAATTACATTTAATGTATAGTGTTATGCCCTTTGGTGTGAACTTGATCAGTACATGCTTATGTCCCAAATCAAAACACGTTTATTTCAGAGATGAAAAAGTTTTAAGAAAGCTTCAAGAATTACTGTGTACCATGAAGTAACACAGCTTCTGCACCTGATCTAGTCATCACAAAATGGAGAACATACATAAGGACTGGTATTTTCTGTATTTTGATTCTACTGCAGTTAATCAAATTAACAACTTAATTTTGAATACCAGTGTTCAGAAAGAACTGTGCACTGTATATTTGTACAAATTTGTTATTGGTGCAATCACTGAATTAGGAAGGAAGCATTTTCAAAAAGAAAAGCAATGGAAACTGTTTTTCTCAGTAAGAGATGAGATAGATGATTTAGAAACACACTTCTCAACTTTGAAAGAGTCCAGACCTAAAGGAGGGAACAGACCAGACCTGAGAAAAACAGTTTCTATGTTGTGGAATGCAGTGCTTTAGAATTTGGAGTTGACCTTCCACTAACATCTGTGGATGTTGAACTTTATGCAGAAAGATGCAAATGCACCCTTTCATGCAAATGCAGAAAATGAAATCATCCCAAATTTGAAAGTGATTAGTCTATAGTGTGTGCAGGCTTTAAATGATACTGTGGTGACAAGCGGTATCCCGATTATAATAATGGATGCCTAAAACACGCGATATGGACAACCAAAGGAAAATCCTTCAATTTCGAGGCGTATATAATAAAAAAGCTAAGCTTATAAGTGCTGTATATTATCTTAATGATAAGATGATAAAAGTTAATATATGAAAGTAAAGATATTATTTTTACTACATTTGTAATTATAGTACAGAAAAAAATTTGTAGAATATAATCATTGTCTTTATATCGATATATCGTGTATACAGGCGTAACTTTGACAGCACTGTCTTCGTAAAAAGTTCGCTAGCCGGACCTTCACCACAATCCGAATGCAAATAGGTCATGTGATTAAAAGTTTTACGGCAAGGGGTTTTGCACCCGTTTTTATGCTAGTGGAGTCTCGGCCTTAAAGTTCATATGATAACTTGGTCATACAGCCGAATTACTTACATTTGAACATTACATTGAGATGATCATTTTGATGTTTGATGTTTTTAGTGACATTGTTTGTGTGCTATACAGTTGATGTGACAATTTTTTGCCTTAATTCATGATTCAGCTTAGCCAATTGTTGAAAATGACCTTTGTCATCCAAGCATTTGCACTAGAAAAATAATCAGTAGATAAACTTTTGACACCTTTAAAACACTGAGGATTTTTACTTATTGGTGAACCAATAGAAGACATTTGACCTTCAAGTTGTAAAGTTATTTTTGAAACATCCTGTATATCTAATGTTGTCCGAGTACTTCAATAAGGTGTTTAAACCAGTGGTGTGCAAACCATGGGTTGCAACCCCTCGCGTGAGAATTTTTTGGGTCACCAAATTCAAAGAAATTCATTTGACAATAATATAAGGCTTTTAAAAATTATAATATATGTAAGGCTAAAATGGCAATGGTTCAGTATGGCCTATTCTTTCAAGAGCTAAAATTAATTCTGCTTATATCTATGTAAAGTTGATCTATGATTTCTTCTGTAGTACTTTATGCTGCTCCTGTATAGGCAATTACTTGTTACGATAGACTGGAAATTGTCCTTGCTTTATATCTTCAAAGAATTTTTTATGTTATACTGTAAAATTCCAGCTTACGTGTTACGTTTGGAATTTGGTGTGTCTAGAATATCTGTAATAATAATTTCACTTTGGATTAGACTTTTGAAATTGGACGATAAAAGCTATGTTAAATGAGCATATAATAAAGTGTATAAATTGTGTTCAACGATAGATAATTTTATATATAATTGGTCATTGGCATTGAAAAATTTGCTAGATTGACACTCTCTTTCCTATGGTTGTCTCAAGATCTTCATTTAATCGAAAGTTATCAAATCTTAATTATAAGAATTCTGTGAACAAACCATACAAGATGATTAGTCTTTGCTGGAAAAAAACAAACATTTTCAATTATCGTAGTGTTAAAACAACTTTGTGTGAGGATTACACAATAGTTTGTCCATAAGTAAAATGTTCAATACTTCAAATGCGATGTGGTCAAAATTATATTTTGACATATAATAGTCGTCTAATAATAAATCCTGAGAAGTTCTGTAGTAATTGTATTATACAAGTGTATGAAACTTGGCAACATGTATTCTTTCAATGTATAAAATTTGAAGTAGGAAAAAAAATTTGATTATATCTTTCCAGAATTTAAATCTTATCAATATATTGCTTTTTCAAAAAATGATTATTATTGTATATTTTACTTTAATGTAATAGCCTAGTACAAAATAATATAATTTGTTAAATTGTACTAACTTCAGTTTTGTGTATCACTGTGTATTTCACTTTGTAATATCTTGTATTAATCTATTGTATTAACTATTCATTGCACTAAGTTCAGCTTTATGTAATCCTCTTGTAATGAACTAAGGTTCAAACAATAAAGAATTGAATAATATAAGGCTTTCTTCAACAAGTATCAGGTACCAGTAAAATAGTGAAATGAAATTATATTATGTATAAAAAATAGAACTACAGTGGAACCTTGCTTAATGAGCACCTCACATAACGAGCAAAATAAATTGTGAAAAAATGACTTGCTTAACGAGCAAATTTTCGCATAAAGAGTGGCCAGGAGAAGTCCTGGATTGTGCGCATGCTCCATCTAGCACTAGTTCAGCTATCATCATAGTGTTGCTTGTGATCACACATTTTTTCCAAACTTTTTCCAACACACATTACGTATAAACATCAACAACCATAGCTTGTTATATAATAAACCTGCCAAATGATATTCCAAATTTTTGGGCTATGTAAAGGCTATAATTTCATATTAGAAATTAATTAGACTAGAGGTAGGCAGTTATGTTACGATCTCGTTTTAAATTTAATAATTATAAATAATTAAATTTTAATTTAGACATTTCTGGAATTTAATGTGGAATCTGTCATTAAATTTAATAAATTCCAGAAATGTCTAAATTAAAATTTAATTATTTATACAGTAGAGTCGTTTATCTGAACCCTGGTTATCCGAAACGTCGTTTATCTGAATGCTTTCCAGTCGGACTGTGTCGTGCTGAATCGAACTTTTTTGATACTAGATTTACTTCTAAAGTATAATTTTTATGTTTTTATATTTTACAATATATTTATTTTGTTTGTATGAAATAAAGAAATAATTTTTAACGATACAATAGCCTTGATTATTATTATAAAAATTTTCATTAGTCTTAAAATCGACGAAAATTCAACACGAAGCGACACGCAACGGAGAAAAATTTCAACATCGGATAGATTAATATATTTTTTCATACATAATTAGTTATTCGAACAACCCCAGTCCCCAATTGACTCGGATAAATGACACTCTACTGTAATTATTAAATTTAAAACGAGATCGTAACACAACTGCCTACCTCTAGTCAAATTAAATATTAGAAAAACTTCATACTTGCAGACTTCGTACTCATTTGTACGACCTGGTGTTAGTTATTGAAGCTACTGGGCATGGTTAAAAATTAAGACGCATAAGCACAATTATTCCAGATATTACAGATTCTGACAAGTAAAGAATTTTCAGAGTCCTGTCACAAATGCATATTGATTATTGACCATTTGTGACATGGCATAATGAGGAAAAATTAAAAACAACTAAAAAGTAGGTTTAAAATTAATAAATACAAATGTATTCTGACAGTTTGAGTTCATTATACTTTCTATTGGCAAAATTTCCTCAACCTTAACATAAAATAAGAAAAAAAGTGAACTTTTAAGAAATTTTGCAGGATTTCCTAGGATGAGAAAAATTTCCTGGGTTAAAAAACAACCGGGATCCCTTTTGAGAAACCCTATTTTTAATGTATGAAGAGTGTCAGTTTTATATGGGAGAACTTATTTTAAGAAAATATTTCTGATAAACACTTCTGAATTTTAATGATTGATATTTGAATTATTTTTATAAATAAATATTGTTCTTTACCATCCTAGCTTATTTTTCAAAGACTAAGTTTATATTATTTACTTTTGTTTGCTACCAATATATTTGTCAGTAAAGACAAGACTTTTACTTTTGATCACTCTACAAGACTTGTCTTGAAGTCTTGTAGAGTGATCAAAAAGTTGCTTGCCACTTGTGTACTGCAAGTGGGTCAGTAGACATAACTGCATGGCGCACCAGGATGAATGTAAACTACGACTCGCATCAACCATTATTAACAGGTGAGCACTTGAGCAACAAATGTTTTTGTAACCTCTCCTGTAAACATCTGCTTGTTGTTCCAGACTTCCTTCAGAAAGTAATGTTCAGTGATGAGACCATCTTGTGGATGGCTGTGTTCGTACACAAAACATGATACTGGTCTCAAGAAAACTCATGATTTGCCAGTCACATACTCCTGGTGCTCTAAGGGATAACTCATGAAATACCTGGGTGTGACCATGGACAATAGGTTGAGCTGGAATGAGCATATAAAACAGTTGAAGACGAAAAGCAATATTATATTCACTAAGCTAGCCCAGGTTGCCAAAGGCACCTGGGGGCTAAAAACAAAGCTATGGAAGCAATATATGACGGTATGTTTATACTGATTATGACCTATGCAGCATTGGCCTGGAGTGGTAAGGCCAACAATATTACTCAAAAGAAGTGTCTTCGGCAGGCACAAAGGACAGCGCTTCTAAGGCTGACGAGATGCTTTAGAACTACTACTACCAAGGCACTCATGGTCCTAGCAGGCAAGACACCTATCGAACTACTGATTGAGGAAATGGCCAAGAGGTATTGGCTAAAGAAAAATGGGGAAAATAACATGATAGATCTACCTATAGATCTAAGTAATTTTGAATGAGACGTTCCTGTCAAATATCTGCCACATCCAGCCAAGAGTGGTGGTGTTAATGTAATGGCTGATAATAACCCAATTAGGACGGATGTATACACAGACTGCTCCAGGTCAGAATCTGGGACCTGGGACCGGTTATGTGGTTTAAGAATTCAATGAAGAAATTCATAATGCCAAGTTTGCATTGGAGTCATATTGCTCCAATTATCAGGCTGAGCTATTGGCCATTGATAAAGCAGTGGATTGGTGCATAGAAAACCAAAGGAATGAAGGAGTCTGTATTAATACGACAGTTGGAGTGCTCTACAGGCCCTAACTGATAGGAGATCCACACATCAGCAAGTGTTCAGGATACAGACTAAGTTAGGGGAAAATGGTTTGATTGAGAAAATTCAGTTCAAATGGATCAGAGCGCACACTGGTATTATAGGAAATGAAAGAGCCAATCAATTGGCTAAAGAGGCAACAAACGGAAATAAGGTGTTTCACACTATCCCAAAGTGTTGGGGAAAGAAGACACTCGGGGCTCAAACAATAAAGTGGCAAGATATGTGGACAAATAGCACAAAAGGCCATAAGACCTTTGAATTCCTTCCAAATGTAGAAAGACTCTCCCATCTCAATTGGTTCAGGATAAAGCGGGAAGCGATGATATGTCTCTCTGGGCATGACGGTCTAGGACAAGGGTCGGAAAGTGCAGCTCTTTGGGCATAAACTCCAATTTCACCTCATCTCAAAAAGCCTTATAACTCCAGTTTGAGATAGAGTTGCTGAACAAACTTCAACTCGTACAGCATACTCTCTACCACTCTTTAGCCTGTCCGCACATGACGACACTCGCGTTGATCAATATGAATTGCATGTGAGTGGTAGCATTTGAAGCATATATATATATATAACCCATTGAACATGCATCCGTCCGTCCGACATCTGCCCATGTAACATTATGCCAAAAAGGCCACTAGAGGCACCCCTGTCGTGTGTCATATTTCGCACATTTAAATTAACAATATAAATTATTTATATTAACAGTATAAATTATTATTATTCATTTGGTCAATATAAATAATTCAGTATTTGTAATAGGAATTTATTATCGTCACAGAATGCCTGTAACACTCACTAGGGGGCATCTTTCAGCACAGTTGGTCGGCGATCGGTCAAGCATTTAATCCTCAATGCGGCTCTCTGGTACTTTTGTTATCCCGTTTCCATGCCAATTTGGCTCTTCTCACTTGACAAACTGCCGACCCTTGGTCTAGGAGAATATAGAAGATTTAACCCGAGTGGCGAGAATACGTGTATATGTGGAGAGGAGATAGTGACTCTCGATCACCTTGTGTACGAATGCATTCATCGGCAGTTGGAAAGGCATTACCTGGAATTGACTGCAAAAGAGGAAGGGATGCAATGGCCCTGGGGATTTATCATTTAATCAGAAGGGAAAAACATATCAACTCATTGACTTTCTAAGGAAGATATTAAAGAGCAAAGTAGCTCATATTCATTTGTAAAACAACTTCCTGAGCGAGTAGCTCAGTAGTTTATATTTCCTATCTTTTATATTAAAATTGTAACTTGGTTATGTAGTATGGACTTTATGTATTAAGTACCTAAAGCCCCCTTATGCATTAGCGGTGTGGGGGTCTGTTCCCCAAAAGGGGAAAATGATGATTCCAAAAATAAAAATATAAAAAAACTCATCAATGCTTATCTATGAAATTCAGAATAGTGGTATCCAGCATGTTCTATATGTTGGTTCACATTACTTTCAAAGAAATAGACCGACAACAGTGTTTATCAGAATACCTAGGGCCCACCAGTGGCCAAGCAGTTTTGTTCCTTGAAAACTGGGAGTTTGGTTGTGGGTTTGCACCTCGCCAGGATAGGCTGGCCATGTAGAGTTTTTCCAGGTTTTCTCCACATCTGTAATGCCTGAATAGGGGCCAGTTACCCTTAAAAAGACCTCCTGGAAGGCATTCCCCTAGGCAGTTACCCAAGTGTTGCATTGCCATAACTTAAGAGAATACCTAGCCATACCTTAAATTATGTATGTTACAGTAAAAACGCGTTTTAACTAGTTGAAACTAGTTTTTACTGGATGTCATTGTTAAAACCCATTTTGTCTAGTTAAAACTAGAATTTAATGCTGTACATGTTTTGATTTTAGATAAAACTAAAATCAAACATTAACTTTTTAACTTTTAACATTAGTTAAAACTAATTTTAGCTACATAAATATGTTTGGGGGAAATAAATAAAGTGATGATTGGGATTAAAACGTTTATTATTTAATGATATTTATTGAAAATTATTGGTCACACATCTGTGTTATTAACATTAGTTAACCCTTTGTTCCTGAAGGCACCGATCGATCGGAACCCTGGCTTTTTAAGCAAAACTTCGATGGTACCAATTCATCGTTACTTTGGTAAATATCGATTTTTGTAAAATTTATTAACAACAGATATAATCTCGTTGGATATGAAGTGAATAAAGTATAATAATTCATTATATTAGTTGATAGCAGTATAAAATTTTGATTTCAAACAAATGTTTGATATAATGTGCAATAATTTCACAACGAATAAACATACATGCATAAGTGTTATATGGAATTGTACAAAACAATATTCTACGTTTTTCTGGCTCAATGCCAACAAACAACTATGTAACTAGACAATGTTAATTTTCACAAAATGTTGCAAATTATCAAGTTTGTGTGTCAGTTCTGATATACATTATTTTTTTTCTTATAAATGTTTCTAATAAAATGCATTGAAAAATATCATATTTAAAACTAAAGATATTAATAAATGTGGTTTTTTTTTCATATAGATATAATGATAATTTGATTTTTTGTGAACTTTTAAAATAATATCGCCTGACTGACCTATATTGCCCTAGGAGGGATCGCAAAATAAACGTAAACAAGATGTCGGGGGGGTTAAAGCGATACGAAATTCATCATACACTATAGGAACTTGTTGGCTGAATGACCTTGGTCTGAATGGTTTTTACTGAGCCATTTTGTTAAAACCTGTTTTGTCTGGTTAAAACTAGTTTTTAACTCAAATTCATTTTTGACTAGCAGTAAATTCTAGTTTTAACAATGACATCCAGTAAAAACTAGTTTCAACTAGTTAAAATGCGTTTTCACTAAAAACGGGTTTTTACTGTAACATATATAACACATTATTTTATAAAATTTTCAATTTTTATTTTAATGATTAATTTAATTTCATTATTACTACTATTAACCATAATGTCATTTATTTATTACAGGGATTATTAGATAAATACTTGATTCCAAAAGCAAGTAATGCTGAGAGCAAAGTTTTCTACTTGAAAATGAAAGGAGATTATTATAGGTATTTAGCAGAAGTTGCCACAGGTGATCAAAGAAGCAGTAAGTAATTCATTTCTAAATTTAAAAGTTTCCTACTTTAATGAATTTTTTAATTTTCAGTAGATAACTTGCTACTATTGAAATAACAACTTTATTGTTAAATTTTATTTATAAACACTACTATATAAATATCTTCATAATATGAAAGATGATCAATATTTCATTTCAGCTGTTTTCATTATTAAAGAAAGCTGCTTAAATTTTCTAGAACTGAAATATTTCAAGGGATTTACTAAAATTTATACCCATGTATATACTTGGTTCTCTCTCTCTCATATCAGTTGCTTTTCTTTTGCAGATTAGATTGATGTTAACTGTCTCGGAGTAAATAAACCCACATACACTGTTCCATTCTGCAATTGAAACTAACATAAAAATGTTTTTCAGTTTAAAAAAATGAATGGCATTAGCAATAAGTTGGGTAAAAAATAAACAGAAATGACTAGTAATCATCTGTTAGAAATGTGTGGAAGTAACTGTCAAATCTTTTGCACATTTTATACAATTAAAATTTACATTTAAATTTCTCTTGGGAAAGAATTGTATTGTGGAATTGAGACAGAAAATTCTGTTGTGAAATTTAGAAACAATTATCATTGAGAATCTTGATAATTTTAGCAAATGCTTTTAATAACACGGTGCTTTGAAAAATTATAACCTCACTACTAAAGTGAGAATTTGACTATAAAAATAAGTTAAGAAGTGGAGACTAAGATATTTTAATAAACTAAGTAAAAATTCAATCGCACCCTCTTTTTATATCATTGGATGTGTGTATTACAAAAAATTTGCATATTTATAAAAAGTACCAATTACAATTGAAGAAAAATAACCTCATGGGAAACAGAACTTTTTATTTCAGCAAAATGTATTAACAAAATAAGTTTTAATCAATTGGACCTCCATTATATTGAATCAACTGAAAAATTTAGCATACTGCTGATGGATTATCCAGAACTTCTTGTTCAAGATTGTCTCATGTTTAAATAGTTGCTCTGAGCTGTTACTGTGCCATATTGTTGGTTATTAGCATACTCTTCGAACTAGAATTCCCCAGAGATTTTCTATTAGGTTGATCGGGTGAACCTAGTGGATGGAACATAATTGGGATGTGTTTACTTGCAAACCAGTCACTTGAATGGATGGAGGCATTGTAGTGCAGTGCATAAGTTACAGGGAAATATCATGATATTCAAAAGGAGGAGATTAATGCATTCTCCAACACTTTCTGGTAGACCTCTCTATTCATAGTGAAAATGCTAACCTGGGTTCTGGCAGCTTTATGGTTTGGGGAATTTTCAGTTCCCCAAACCATAAAGCTGCTATCTCCAAAGTTTCTTCTTGAGAATTACTGAAGTTCTTTTTGTATATCATGATTGAAATATCTGGCCCATTCAGATTTTTTTTTGTCACTTTATATCTGCAAAAATATTTTATATAAATTAGTAGGTCTAAATTGGTAAGTCACCATGTAAGAAACCAAACACTTGTCCAATCAATTTGCCATATATTGCTAGGCAAATTCTAGATGTCTTGCAGCAATGGCTGGTGCTGGCTTCATTTTCTTCTGGACAATGTTTAGGGTCAGATTTACAGTAATAAGGTGCATTGCAAAAGTAGGTCCACTCCATTCAGTTAAGCAAACATAACACAAACACGTCTAAAGAAACCAACACACATTTATTTGTGTAGGTAGCAGAAACATGTAAAAATAATGACATCATTAAACTAGCATTATTATTAGATGACTGTAAATGCATAAATACACAGTGAGATAATCCATGTGTTGCAAAAGTTTAGTTCTGCCACATTACCAGGAGAAATAATGATATGAACTTGCAAGTTAAATGTTACAAACTACAGTAGATCCCCCCCCATAACACAGGTTTATATAAGCTGGATTCGTATAACACGGTGGAAAAATTGCGATTGTGTTCGTATAACACGGTAAAAGAATGAGACAGATTGTCATGGTCGACTCATGTCTTGACAGGATTGGTTGAATCTGGATCAATAGTGGACATTGCACAAACTGTTGAGTTTAAACGAACAGCAGACCTACTAAAAAACATTTATTATTCAACGGCCATAAAAATTATATTTCTATTAATGATGTCTCCAAAGTTCAGCAAATTTTTCGCAGAAAGAATAACTTATTGGGAAACACGTGTCCGCTGCTTGATGAGCCATTCCGTGATGAAAACAAGCTTAAGCAATGGCATCTTTGAATGGTGCACACTCAGTAAGTATTCCTACAATTTTTTATTTATAGCATAGTTTATATGGATTATTCCCAAAAAATTATACGTGTTTTAGAAATGACGAGTCAAATTAGTCTAGAATCGATTAATTTTATGGGAGAAAACCTTTCAAGCAGTCGTACTCTCTAAACTGCACAAGTGCCGGGCTGTGAATGGCTCACGTATTTGTAAAATCTGAGTGACTTGTACAACACGGAACGTATCTACTGTGTTATGGGGGGTCTACTGTATTTCATACATGTTAAGAGTGAAATTGTCATACTGCTGCAACTTTGAGCTGTGTGATTTGCTTGATATAACGTTCTATGGAAATATGGGCCTTGGCAAGGTGTTAACCGCTTATGAGAGAGGCAAGATTGATGCATTAAAGAAGCAAGAGCTGTTCAACAGGGCCATAGCAAAACGGATTAATCGGGCACATAACGTGGTGAATAATTATATACGTAACCAAGAGGGTTACAACCAAAAACCCTGTTCAAGACTCCACGAACACTCAGTGAACATCATTTTCGATGGGTCGTAAACACCCTAAAACAATCGGGATCATCACTCAAACAGTTGGCACGTGATCCAATGGTTAATATTCATGTCAACCCTATAAAGAGCTGTAAGGCTCAACAGATGACTGCTGTACAAGAAGAAGAAACGTCAGCCCAGATTAACATCAGACCATAAGATAGCAAAGGCAAAATGAGCTAGAGAACATTCGAATTGGAATACAGAATGGAGATGAGTAGTATTTAGCAACAAAAAAAAATATTAATTTAGATGGTCCTGATGGCTGGTGTTACTACTAGCATGACATCAGAAAGGACAAGATTTTTTTCCATATGCCAAATGGGAGGAGGATCAGTAATTGTCTGGGCCAGATTTGGATACAACGGGAAGACTAACATTGCATTTCCAAGTGGTCATATGAAGACCAGAGACTACCAGGAACTGTTGGATGTGCACCTCATAGCATTTGGAGAGAGGGTTGGGGGACCATTCTGGACATTTCAACAGGACAATGCACTAATCCATGTAGCGCACATTACATAGGACCTTCCAATTCCCCTGACCTTAACCCCATGGAGAATGTCTATTCCAACAAACGTCAGTTTTCAACTATTGCAGAACTGCAGACAGCCATCACCTCTGTACGGGACAAGATAAGTCGATGTGCTCCAACAACTTTTAGACAGCATGTTTTTGACATTGGAGTGCAAAAAAGAGGGGTTTCTGGAATGATAATATATAATTTTAAATAGTGGAATTAAACTTTTGCAACACATGGATTATCTCACTTTGTGTATTTATTCATTTACAGTCGTTTAATAATATACTAGTTTAATGATGTCATATTACTTTTAGATGTTTCTCCTACCTTCACAAATAAATGTGTGTATTGATTTGTTTAGATGTATTTGTGTTGTGTTTGCTTAACTGAAAGTAGTGGACCTAAACTTTTGCAATGCACCTTACGTTTCTTGTCGTCATGGTACACATTCAAACAGGATTCTTGCTGAATCTCCTCACAAGATTCCAAAGAGTTTGATGCTTTGCATACAGTGTTATGTTTGTCTGGTAGTTTTGATTTGTGTCCAGAACTTTGTGCCATATTCTGACAGATTTTTCAAAGAATTATTAATGACATGAAGTGATCAGCCTAATTTTTTTTTCTGGCTATTTCTCAGTTGCTCTGTCCACTTTTGTGAAAGGCTTTAATTTTTTTCTCTGTCGTCTTTTATCAGGTGGCATTTTTTCTCAAATAACCAATATTTATTTGTGTGTGTGTGTGTAGTATATGATAAAATATTATCATTATCATTAAATTTATAAACAAAATCTGGAAAACCTTTTATTTTCAGTAAGATTATTTTTTCAGCAATTGTAATTGGTGCTTTTTTATATAAAGATGCAAATTTTTATAATAGATGCATCCAATGGTATAACAAGGGGTGTGATTTGGATTTTTTGGATTTCTTGGATTTCTATTTAGTTTCTATAAAACTTAGTCTCCACTTGAGTTATTTTTATAGTCAAATTTTCATCATTTAGTAGGTTTTAATTTTTTGGAGCACTATATTAATGAAAAACTAACAAATTGTCAGTCTTGGTAGAAATTACAAGTCTTATACAATGTCACCATGGCTATAGAAAGTCATTTGTCTAGTAATTTTAATAACTTTGGTGGAAACTGATAATTTATAGTATTCTGTTTCAACTAAGTTGATAGTGACATAGACATGTTACAGAAATCACCTTGATGGGCAAACTACCAAAGAACTCTAATATACTTGCGCACATATAGTTCCATCAAAATATTCATTTACAGGAGTCCTTGCTTATTGTGAATAGTTTCATGATGTAAGTGTTACAACCATTAAAAACAATGTCTCTTACCACTGATGGCTTGGCTTGTTTATTAAGCACAAGGCTTCCATTCCAGTAATCTTGAACAGTGAATTTCCAACTCCCTCATGATTTGAATTTTTATTATTGTACTTGTTTTTAGTTTTCATAAGCTAATAGTTCTAAAATAAACAAAGCATTATTGTGTTGCTTATTGTGAAAGATTTCATAATATAATGACTCTAGTAAATGTTTTGATTGAACTCTAAGTAAACTGGCATTCTTCACCTATCACTGTGATTTTTCTGACATTATGCTGTCTACATTGTCATTAACTTGAGACAGAGCATAGCAATAAACAAACAACTTGTGAATAGTATAGTACAAAAAACAAATGACTTGTATAAATCAATTCTAAAATTATTTTATAGATTTATATAAATGTGCCCTTTGTTTTGTAATGTAAGTTATAATTGTTTCAGTCTGATTTTAAGTATAACTCATGAATCCAAATGCCCAATTTTATCTCATGTCAGTAACTGCAGTTCTCTAGTCCTATTCTGATCTGATCACATTGTGTGCTTTTTTAGATATACCTGGGGGTCTCAAATGCCCTGGGGGGGTAAATGTTTCTAATATCTTATGGGGGATTAAAGCAGAAAAAATTCAAATCTTTAAATGTTTACGTTGGTCATGAAGACATGGCAACAAAAGGGCCTTTGTTAGCGCTTTTTATTATTAGTGTTTTGGTTTACTGAATATTGCTCACCTCTGTTTGACTGGCCCTTTGCTGTGTTTGAGTTTGAGATTCCAGTTCTAAACTAATGTAACTGTTAATATCATCCATACTGCAGTTTTAAGAAATATAAATTGTTTTTACTACGTTTATCATTTTTGGTATTTTTAATATTCATTTTGCTTACATAATACTTATTGTTAATTAAGGGCTTGGATACCCTTAAAATATTGCAGGTTGTTGTTCAGAACAGAATCATTAGTATAGATTCTACTTGAAGGAATCACAACATTTAATTTTATTTGATTACTTGCTTAAAGAGGATGTGCAGCAATAATAACTAGCTAGACATTATTTACTACACCTTAATTGTGCCTGAGTTGAATACAGTAAAATCTAGAAGTGCACAGTACTAGATTTTTTTTGGTTTAGCAGGTTTCAGTTTTAAACATGAAGTGATTCTCTTTGGAATATACCAGGGGTTCCCAACCTTGTGCCTGTGGGTGCCTTGGAGCTATTTACATGTGCCTGTGGCAAAGTTTTGAAATAATGAAAAAAAAATTAAATGTTGAAAATAAAAAGTTACCCAGTTTTAAAATCTTGCTAGATTTAGTGAGCAATTTGCTAAACTGGGCTACACTGACCACTGTAATTTATTATGTCTCCACGACATCTGTATTGTATTAGTAGTATGGTATTAGTTGTAAACTCGTACTGTTGTCATCACTTGCTGTCATTGTATTATGTTTTTTGTACATAAACATTTTACCTCAAAATCAGTAATCCAAGTAAAAATCAGCAAACCTGTCATTTTAACGACATTTGGGAAGACGCCTACTTTGTTGTTGAAAGTAAGGAGAAATGTATTTACTTAATATGAAACAGTTTTGTGTCAGTGGCAAGGAAAAAACACAACATCGAACGTCATTACAAAACCAACCAGTTCTTATGAGGTTAGTTATCTGCCTAAATCGAGTTAAGAAAAAGAAAATTTAATCAACTAAAATCAGTATTATCTATTTACTCAGGAGTATTTTTTACCAGCCATGTAAATAAAAATAAAAATGTCACTATTGCTTCACTTAAAATTTCTCATTTGTTGGCAAAACAAAAAAATAAAAAAAAAAACATTTTTAGAAAGTGAACTATTGATATTTAAGGAAGCATTTCTCGTTGAAGCTGATTCGTTATTTGAAGGATTTTCTAATAAGCAAGAAATCATTTCAGCAATACAAAATTTGCCGTTATCAAACAATACGAGTACAAGAAGAATCCACAGATTTACAAAGTCAGTTGAAAAATGATTTGGAAGGATATGAGTATTTCTCACTACAATTAGACGAGTCAACGGACAGCACAATTGGCAGTTATGATAATGGTATTTAGTGATTTTAGTATGAAAGTTACTATCAATGCAAGAGTGAAGAGGAGGTCAAGATATTTATAATATCTTGAAAAATTACTCAACAGAAATTAATGTGTCTTTACACAAGTTATCAGCAATAATTACTGATGGTGCACCCCAGCAATTGTGGGCTGCAATAATGGATTCATTTCCCATTGCAAGAAAGATTAATCCTTTCCAAACTTGATGTATTATACATCAAGAATCATTGTGCCAAAATATTATCCTGCGAACATGTTATGAATGATGATGATAAAATAATTAACAAAGTTGGAGCAAATCCTTTATTGTTTAAAGCCCTTGTATAAAAGGACAAATCTTCCCAAGCTGACTTTGGTTAAGAAGCAGCATCAATAATTGAAGAAAAGATTTAATTTTCAAAATGACACATTAAAATCTCACAATACGGATGAAAACTTTTGGAATTTAGTTGATCATAAAAAGTATAATCTCTTGAAAAAAGGAGCCTTCAAAACCAAAAATCTGTTTTTGATTTCACATATTTATGCAAATCTTTATTTTCCACTATGAATATTATAAAATCAAAAATCAAATCTCAACTTACTAATGCCAACATTGAAGATTGTTTATGATTGGGATTATCATGTTACACTACCAACTATGAGAAATTAGCAGATGAAATGCAGTGTCAAATATCGCACTAATTCGGCTTTTATAATAAATATATGTTATAGTAAATTTGTTACAAAATGCATGTTATAATAAAGGACATAGTTTTTAAAAAAAATTAAATATTGATTTGCTCCCACCACTACTTTTTGCAATCTTGAATGCGCCCATGCCACAAAAAGGTTGGGAATCCCTGGAATAAACCATTCCAGTTTTTCCATTTATGCAGGTTTCTGTTTTAGATTGTTTTAGACAGGTTTACTGTAAATGAGGATTCTGCTTAACAAGCATGATTAATATGGGTTAAATCATCAATTACTAACAGCAGTATTATTTGTTGTTTTACTTTGTTTCAATTTGTTTTTTCATATTTAGAGAGAGAACACATTTTTATTTTAAAGATTGTTCCAATTTCAGAAATTTTAAATATAGTGTGTGAGAAAGATGTATGATGATATAAAATTTCATGTAAAAAGGCGAGGCGGTCTAGTGAAATGCAATTTTCAGTAAAAGAAACATTAACTCAATTTTTCTTTCACTGCAAACCAGGGTTCCCAAGAAAGATCTATATATGTTTTTTTTTTAATTTACGACTCTGAATCACTGTAAACTGCAAGATAATCTTTTTCTGTCTTCAGTATTGAGTGAAACAAAATACTGTACTTAAGAGCATTTTTTTCCCCCACAAATTTTTTATTTAAAAAAAAGGAAAAAACGGATTAGAATTTAATCTTTGAGGTTCTGTTCACAAATTAAATCCTCAAGTAAACATAATTTAAAATTTATAGTTACTTATGTATAAAACAAAAATTCTTAAATTTTGTTTGTTTATATAAGATCATCTCAACTTTTTAAGTTTGGCCATTGATGATAATAATAATGAATTTAGTGTTACTATAAATTCAGTATTACTAGGCTGGACTGACTAACATTAGTAAATCAGAATGTTAAGGTTAACTTAGCAAGTTTTTTTTTTCTTAAACTAACAATGGACCTACCTCTACCAAATTCTGTCCTAATTGATATGCATCAATTTGTATTATGGAAATAAACTAAACTTTCCCCTGCTTTCTTACAAGTTGTAATAAACTTATCTCTATATGATAGACATAAGTATTTGTACTGTCTGTCATGTACTGTACATTGAAGTGTCCTAAATTTTCATCTCAAGATTTAACAGAAATTTGCTTTTTTCCTAATGAAAATGCATGTGACTTATAAGAAACTTTGTATTAACTTCTTGTATTCTAAATACAAGTATTATAATGTATAAATATTTATTTTATATATTAAAGGGGAAAAATACACAACTTTGTTTATTTAATATACATATGAGTCATTACATTTGGATTTTTTTAAATCCAAAAAGCAATTTGTCACAAAAAAATTAGTAAATGACAGTGTAACTAAATTATGATCCAAGAACATTGAATCTTTGTGACAAACATTTGAGAAATAGAATCATTGTTGCCAACAATAGGAAAAAAGTTAATTTTAATCCTGCTTAAAAGTATGAATTCCACCAGGAATTTTTATGATTTCAGGACTGGGCCAAATTTGGAACATGGGTAACTATAAGTGATAAACAATTGACCCATGACTATATACCCAAGAAGTAAGAAGAATGCCATGTTTGTTCAGTTTGAAGCAGAACAGTGCCTAGTAGACATAAGATTGTATGCTATCTACTAGTACAGGGATGGCAAACCTTTTTGAGTCCGCATGCCATATTGTAAGCATACTTAGCTTTAAAGATGTTAATGCATGCCAATGTCTTAACTTCGAATAATGATATTTAAAGAAATTAAATGAATATGCTTTAATTCGAATAAATTTAAAAAATCTGATTGGAAAAAAAGATGATCAGGTGATACAGAAAGGATGATTGAAAAAGACAGAAATAATATGATACATTATGTGCCAGA
Source organism: Centruroides vittatus (assembly GCF_030686945.1). Taxonomy (NCBI): domain Eukaryota; kingdom Metazoa; phylum Arthropoda; class Arachnida; order Scorpiones; family Buthidae; genus Centruroides; species Centruroides vittatus. The sequence goes on from NW_027122173.1 coordinate 1,731,364, forward strand.
TGATTTCTCTTACGTGCCACAGGTTCGCCATCCCTGTACTAGTTGTAAGTCATGTAAAAACAAACTACATTCATTTTCCAGCCTATCATATTCATTTTTATGGTTACATCAGATAAGTATTTCTTTAATAAATATATACCCATAAAATTTCATAACCTAAGTTGTGTATTTTATTTACTTAATAATTGAAGTAAATTATTCTTTATTAGTTTCATTATTGAAAATTAAGACTATACAAAGTTTTGAGTCTTTTTTGCCTATTTATATCCTTTTTATTCCAGTCCAGGAACCACAACTAGTCAAAATAATCCTGGGTTTCTATATATTCTTTATTAGGTTTATCAGCTTAAAAGTTACTCTTGCACAATGTTCCAAAAACAAACTTACCATAATTGTTAAGTTAAAAATACTATCATATTTAATGTAGTTTTTAAACTTAGCCAAATATGTTACAGTAGTTAGCCATTTGCATGGTTGATGAAAATCATTTCAGAAAATTTATTCCTAATAAAATAATTTAATGTGAAAAATAAATTTGTTCATTTCCAATGCTAATTTTGTAGAAAGTATTTTCTTATAACTAGAGAGAGAGAGAATTTGTGCATTATAAATGCAAAAGAAAATCTGCATTTAAATTTCAAAATTAACTTAATTTTAGAATTTTATTAGTAATATCTTCAATTCATAAGAATTGAAAATAGTAAAGCGTAAGGAATTATTACCAGGACAAATGTGATTATTAATACTTCATTTTAATTACCTTGGATTTCCTGGGTAATAGCAATGAATTATGAAAGTTGCCTAAAATTATTAAATTTATTATATAGGTGTTGTTGAAGAATCACAGAAAGCATACCAAGAAGCATTTGATATCAGTAAGAGTAAAATGCAGCCAACACATCCTATCAGATTGGGTCTTGCTCTCAACTTTTCGGTCTTTTATTATGAAATATTGAATTCTCCAGACAAAGCCTGTCAGTTGGCTAAACAGGTAATTAAACTTCTTCATTTTCCTTTTAGGTGTTGTTGATGAATCACAGAAAGCATACCAAGAAGCATTTGATATCAGTAAGAGTAAAATGCAACCTACACATCCTATAAGATTGGGTCTTGCTCTCAACTTTTCAGTCTTTTATTATGAAATACTGAATGCACCTGATAGAGCCTGCCATTTGGCAAAGCAGGTAAAATGGTGTGCCTAATAATCTGACTAACCTTGTTTTGAAATATGAGTGTTCTCTAACACTAGAGTTAATTTTAGCAAGGTTTTATAAAAAATTGTGCTTTAACTTCTGCATGCCTATAAATTTTAACTCAGTTTGCCCATCATAGGTATAATCAAGAAGTTTCAAAAATCTGAATTTAATTTTTTTATTGGATATAGTGTTTTTTTTTTTTTTTTTTTTTAAACCTAAAATGTTAAGTACTATTAAAATTTGTTGTCTTTTCCCTAGTAGTGGTGATTTATAAAATTGATTGATTTGAATTTATATTTTGAATACTTTTGATGTAAGCAAATTTTTTTGTTGGATGCTATGTTTGTTTCTTCAACCAAGCCGTGGGTTTGATTGGAGAAAATCAAATCCACAATATGTATATATACATAGATCTCAAGTATCAACACTTCTTTATTTCTCCTTTATTATTGCCTATGACTGAGATAACAACATTTTTAAATATGAAGAGATACTATAGAATTTTTATTTGTAGTAGTAGTAGTAATTTATTGTGTGTTGGTTTTTCAAAGGCAACTAAAATTTTTTGGAACCTTGTTTGACCATGGTTATTTCTACTTACTTACATTTTGAATTTTTCTTGCATTGCAATAGCCCATTGTTTAAATTTATCTTATATAAATCTTTCACATTTTACAAAACAATTATTGTACTAGAATAGTACTAAGAACTTTGTGAACTCTTGTTTTTAATTAAACCATTAACTAGAATATTTTATTAAAAGCTGGTCTACTTATTAAGCAGCTATCTGCAAATAAGCTATTAAAGTATGATTAAAAAACTATAGTTTAAATTATGATTGGAATTGTTAGGAAAACTTGTTTGGAAATGACTTTTTATGTAATTTTAGTGAAATTGTATGGGAAATCTTATTTGTTTTTAAGCTTATCTTAATGAATGATAAAAATACAATTTGTGCAGATCATAGATATATCATATTGGTTTTTGTGAATCATTAAGAACTAGTAAAGTTTTGTTGGATAATTTGATGTGTGCCCACCAGTGGCAGAGTAAAATCACTGAACAGTGGTAGTTGATCATGAGTTAACTAATTCAAATGTGATTATTGGTCTTAGTTATCAGTGTCAGCAATATCTGAACTTAATACTAAAATTATCATTACAGTTGTGTAGACATTAACTTACAGACTGGAGCATTATTTTCTACAAAGAAAATGGAAATTTACTATTAAAATGAACTAAAATAGATTACAACTTCAAATAAGTCTTATTGTTTTTAAACAATTTTAACTCATTTCACATAATGAATTTTCCCCCCACTAAATATTTTCAAATCTTTGTTCAAAATTTCAATAACTTTCATTCATATTTGTGTTCATTTTTTTTCCATTCATTTCGTTGTTATTATCAAGCAACAAAAAATTTCACGTTTATTGATCATATATTATAATGCAAAATTTATCCAGCTAGTGCTTTTGTGGAAATAATTGTGAAATGTCTGTTTATCCTAGGGTCATTTGCATTGATTATTTCCAGAAGTTTTATATAAATTAAAATTATAAATTTATACAATTTTAACAAAATTAGTAAAAATTGTGTATCTAAGTTTTCAAATTTCTTTGTATTTGGAAATTTTTTGAGTATCAATTTCAAATACTGCAATTTAGTACAAAATGGAACTTAATTTTTTCTATAAATTTGTTTACTTAAATTACTTAATAATTGAAGTAAATTATTCTTTATTAGTTTCATTATTGAAAATTAAGACTATACAAAGATAGTGTAATATTAAAATGCTTCTCTTCATTGTTTAAAACTGATTAGTTCAATTTCTGAAATTAAATATTAAAATACTGCTGTACTTTTCTAAATTTATTTTATTTTGTATATGTGTATTATTCAGTAATCAATGTTCAAATCAGTTCAATGTTCAGTTCATTAATCAATGTAGGCAAATGTCTTTCCATGTAGTGCTTTACTACAAAGTTTAGATCTCAAATTTGCAAATGATTAATATTACTAAACTTAAATTTTAGTATTTAATTTTTTTTTAACATTTAATATTTTTTCTACATTCTATGAATTCCATTTTTAGAGAATTCCATATTGCATTAAGTGAATTTAGTTTTTGTAGTAAATTTACTTGAAGTATTGTAAAGCAGAACGAATTATTTAAAAAATTAAATTGTAAAAAAATAAAATTCACTTAACATACTAAAAATATATAGAAAAATTAACATTTTTGATCTTTCTTTTCATTTAGACAATTGATTTAATTCTTTTTATAGGCATTTGATGATGCTATAGCAGAACTAGATACGTTGAATGAAGATTCCTATAAAGACAGCACACTAATAATGCAGCTGCTCAGAGATAACTTAACGGTGAGAATTTTTTGAAAATTACTAAATATGGTTGCATTTTAATGCATTATTTCATTCTCTTGCATCTATTTTGATGGTTTCTTTTATTAGACTTTGGTATGTGTAACTGATAAAAATAGGATTTAAAAAAAAAAGGAAAATTTTGTTTAGCATAGTCCCATTCTACGGACGATGTTTGGAGAGCAAAAATATTAACTCTCGACTGTTCATATGATTTTAGGACTTTTTCGAACATTCAAACTGTTGCCCCCAGAAGCATGATTGAGGGTTAGCACTATGTTCCCAAGGGGATGTGTAGTGTTAACCCCATAGTTTTTAGCAGTTACATATGAATCTATCACTATCTGATAAGTCAGTAATAAAATATTTTGTCATTTTCATATTTCTTTAAAGAATTAGTAAATTATTTTTACATCCTAAATAACTATCATATATTTTAAGTTTTCTTGGTTACAATTTTTATTTTATTAAGTAATTTATATAAAATAATGTGTTGGCTTTTTATTTTTATGCAAAGTTTTGTATTTTTACAAAAAACTGAGCTGTGAAATTTTCTTTCTAAAATTTTTAAACATGAAATTTAATATTTAGGCACTTTTATTTAACCTCAGATATACTCCAGAGAATTTTTCCACAGTGACATGATGCATGGTGTTGGTTCAGTACAGTTGGGTAATGTTTGTGATGTTGATTTAGCTGTAACATAATGACATAAGACTATGTGAAGTTTTATTTGTTGGTATCATGAGAATAGGGCTTTGCTAAGCACCATTGCATAAGGCTACAATGGTGCTACTTTCAAGATGAGCAATACCACTGCTCAGTATTTAATTGTACATGCCTGGTTTGAGAACACACAACTGGCATTTTAAATGTCTCCTGTGGCTCCCAATTTCCTGGACATCTCAAACCTGTTGGTCCAGTATGTCTCATATGATTGTTGTAGGACTTAGCATTCTTACTGTCACAATAAAAGGATTTACTGGTGCAGAAGTGTACAGGCATACCCCAAGTTACATACATAATGTGTTCCATCAAATAGTGCTTATATCATGAATTGCCATTTCCCATACATTTACATACTTTTTTTAAATTTGTACCCATGTCTTAAAATAGAATTTTAAATAAATGCATATAACATCAATAAACAAACAAAACACAACTAAAAGCTTGGATGTAACTTATACATATGTATTTTATAATTGAATTACATAACTTTGTGTATTTATAGAAGACACTTTTTCTTCATTACTTAATGTTTTATAGCATATCATTTCTCACTCAATTTCCTTTCTTACTGTGGCCCTCCTATGTTTGTCAGGATCATCATGTAATAATTGAGAGAAAATTCTTCCTTTTTTTTTCAAAATTAATGCAAGCCCTTTAATTTTCACTGGTGTTGGATTGTGTGTTATATTGTCTGTGTCTTCATCAGTCATCCTTAGAATGTTATCTTGTAGTAGTATCTATCAATTCTGTGTTTGTTAATTCTTCCTTGTGGGTTTCAATTAGCTGTTCAATATCTCCTGCATCAATTTCTAAATTCAGTCTCCGCCCCAGTTTGAACAACTTGATTACTTATCAGAAGTGTCGATATGATCTACATTGTTATATGTATAAATTGCAAGATTAGTGCCCATAATTGTCCATTACTCTTACACTAAGAAATTGGCTATATTATTAAAAAATAATTTGGCAAAACATCAAATTAATTTTCTTAAAAACCAGATATTCCTGGTATTCAACTGGACAGGTGACAACCCTTGGAATAGATGAAGCATTGTATTTGTAGGGATAGCTAAGTTAGATCATGATAGAGGTACATACAAATATATGATGATTATATCTGCTGTTTGTTTTATCATGAGATGGTCATAATTTAGGGTATGCCTGTACTTGTATAATGCTGGAAACATTCAACCTCGTGTGTTGTGCAGGGTACAAATTGTTGTATATGTAGCAGGTGGACCCACAAGGTATTAGATAAACATTCTAATACTCATCCTGCCAAAAAAGTTATTGATTAATTTTCAAGCAAATATAAAAACCTTACTTGATAGTTATTTCTTAATTTTCTAATGGCATGGAAGTAAATCAATATTGTTACGTATTAGTTATTAGTGCTGAATACCATAGAAATTATTTTGGGTAAAGCATGCCTTCAGGCATTTCATACTTAGATGCAAACAATTTTTTACTTTAAAAAAGAAATTCAATAAGCATTTTTATTTTTTAAGATTTAAACAAAGATGGATTGGTAAGAATATTAAAAACCAATTAACCATTATAGTATATTTAAAAGATTAGTGGAATGTTAGCTTAGTCACACTGCATAAAATCACGCTATTTTGGAATGTGCGCTCACAAGAATTTGATATAGAAATACATTTACACATTAAGGATTAATCTGAAATTTTAATTACCAACTTGAACAATTTTCATATTCATGAACTATGAAAAACAAATTTAACAAAGTTAAAACTTGCATCTTGTATAAATCTTTTAAACTAACTCAGTTGTGTATCTACATTTGTTTTTAAAAATCAAGCCCCCCTCTCTTTATAACCTCACATATTTGTATCTTGTGTGCTGATTTTATTATTTAGTATTACTTTAAAATCACAAAAAATCAAACTGGCTAAATTATGATCACACTATCCTTAACTTAATATTTTGACAATTAATACAATTATTACTACTATTGACAGATGCAAGTAATTTTTAAAATTTCATGCTATTGAATTAGTTATCAAATTGGGAGGACATGAATGTATTAATAGGTAGTAAGCATTAATGAATTAGTCTTTAAAATAGAAATTGAAAATGATACTTTGTATTTTGATTTTAGTTGTCATAGCAAAAATATTCGTCTTTATTTTAAATTGTTAAATTAATAATTTTAAAAACTTTTTATCATTTTTGAAGCCAAACAGTTTTGATTTTTGGATTAATAGCAGCAAAACTTTTTTATATTAGGTCTTATTTTAAATCTTAATTAGACAACAAAAATTTTCATTCAGAATAAATGAATTAAAATGCCCAAATAGTAAACACTCATAACTTAATGATTCTTCAAAAGTTATTTTGCTCCTTTTTGTACATGGGGAAAAAATGTCTTATAAATTGGTGCCCATTGTTTGTTAGTTAAGAACACTATCTCAGTAAATACAGACATATTGTGAACTATCACATGATAAATAGAATTCAAAGATTTGAAAACTTCTACCATGCACTCAATAGGAAACAATTTTTTTAGGCTTACGAAATGATTTTGTCATTAGTTTATTCTATTATCTCAGTGAAAATTTAATACATCTGAAATACTGAAATATTAACAATGAAATTTTTTGATGATTATATTTACTAAAGTTCTTTAAAAATTTAATTTATCATCAAAATGGCAGCTTCTGATAGTAGTTGTAGTAATATACAAAAATTTTCCAAATTTAAATAATGCAGGAAATTAAAAAATCAGATTCCAACAGGATAGATAAATAATAATAGCTGGTTTTTAAGACTACAGTAATACCTTGGTTTTCGTCGATAATCTGTCTGAAAAAATTGGCGAAATCCGAGGCAATTATTTCCATATTAATCAATGTAAATCCAATTAATTCGTTCTAGAAACTCCAAAATACATACCACAAACACGTTTCATAGAGAATTAATATAGTGTTAAATACAATAAGAAATTAATATAAAGACTAATCTAAAGGAAAGCAATGGAATTGTTTGGCTAGATGTGAGGGGTAATGTCTTGTAGAAGCTAGTTGGATACAAGCTTCTAGCCTATATCTCCCCATGGTAAAGTGTGATGTAATTGTCATATAATAGTAGTTATATGCGTTATGATGGTCGTATCGTGGGAAATAATGCCTTCTGGGAGTCTGTTTAAGGGTAACTGGCCCCTATTCAGGCTTTACAGACGTGGAGAAAACCCGAAAAACTCCATGAGGCCAGCCCATCATGGCGTAGTGCGAACCCGTGAATGTGAACTTAGTGTTCAGGGAATGGAAACTTTGGCCAATGGTGGGCTGTCGCGGCCCACCATTTGGTGCTAACACAACAAAAAATAATGTCGCACTGAGCTGGAAAATGCATGGGTTGCCCTTTGTTTTTGCAAAATTAGCAGTGATATCACTTGGGCATGCTGATGAAATCCGAGGAAATCAATGAAAACCAAGACAGAGATTTTTCGCAAAAAAAAAAAAAAATAGACAAACCGAAACCAATGATAACAGAAGTCAACGAAAACCAAGGTATTACTGTACTTATCATAGATGATGCACATACTGGTGCATGTTGATCATTTCAGCACAAGCTAAATTACTTCAAAGTTTCCCAATACTTCACTTATGGCTTATACCTGAAATTGTAAGAGCTTATGAATAGTGAAAGATTTTTGTTGTGCAACCTTTAAATTGAGTTATTAACTGCTAATGAGCATAGATCAGTTTTTCTGTTTTTCCCTAATATGTTAGGATCTTTTAGTAAACTTGAATATTTTGATACTTGAATAAAATCAATGTTTTTATCTAGCTTTTGATAGTGAATGTTGATCAATTTAGTTAAATAATTATAAGGAAAGCATCAAAAACAAAATTATTTTCATTAATTAATCACAAATGGAAATATGACTGTAGTAGTATGGCAGGTATCTACTTTTTGTGAAAGTGATGCTGCTTCATATGATGACATAACAAAGGAAATTGCAAAGACCAAATATCTTAGTATGGAGGGGGGGAAATCTGACTTTTTAAAAGAAAAATAATGATTTCCTGAATTAATTTTAAAATTAAGTACTAAAGTTCTGCAGTGTGTACTAATACAATATTACGGTATTTTTAATATTGAACCAGTTCTGAATTTTTAATTTAATTATTATTATTCATATGAAATGTCCTGAAGATTGAGAGATCCCAAAATGTTTTAAACTTAACAGTTTGTGAGTTTAAGAATTGACTTTCTCAATTTTATACCTACATATTTAACTATTTGCATTTTTACTTGTAGAAATTAATTTTTTTAAAAACTTTGCTATTACTTTTATAAGTGGAAAAAAAATTCTTATAAAATTGATTTCTAAGAGATTGAAATTAAAAAAAAATGTGTGTGTGTGTATATGTATGTATGTGTGTGTATATATATATATATATATATACATACATACATACATACATACATACATACATACATACATACATACATACACACACATTTTTAATTTCATAGTTTATATTTATGAAATGTAATGCTTATTTCAGTTGTCTATAATTTTCATATTCTCTCCTTCTAGCTGTGGACTTCTGATGCACAGGGAGATGGAGATGAGCAACAAGAAGGTGGTGATAATTGATAACTTCGTGCATTCCCATCTAAGCTGCATCCCCAGCCTCAACAAACAAAAGCCTTTCATTGTTATAAAATCACACCACCATCTCTGAGCATAGTCTGAACAGTTGAAGATTAATAGTCATCAAAAACTGATCCAAAAATTATCTTGGGTGACTAATTTTTTTTCTGAGTCCATGTTTTATGGTCTGTTTTATTTACTCAGGCCATGCATTTCTGCTAAGAATATCAATTATATCTAGTTAGACCCTGCAGTTTTGGGGGGTTATAGAAAAATGTACTCAACTTCATGCTAATTACTAGTAGGATTAGCATGATTTAATGAGTATAAATGGAAGTAATCAAGCAGCAGAAAGTATGGAACACTTAAAATCTGGACTCAGAAATGCTGGGTTAAATCTTAGAGATGAAGAGTGATGCTGTTAGTCATACCTGTGAGATCAGTGTTAAGCCAAAAAATTAAATTGATCTTTTTTTTTCCTACTGCCTGTCCTTTGTTTGTCATTCTGTATAATGTAAGTGGTGGTAGCTTAAGTTATTTGACCAGCTAAATAAATCAATTTGACAGAATGGCTACTCAGTAGACTGCTGCTGTTCACACCATTTGGCTCAAATTTTGCCAGTTGAAAAACTGTCAAATGACAGTGTTTGTTATGTAACTTTGTTTCTTACAAATTTTTTGGATACAAGATTGTTTAAAACTACCAAGTTACTCTGTTGCTGTGAAGAGAAACATTTTGGTATTGTCTTTCAAGATGGTACTGGTATAGTGACTAAAAATTCATCGCATCAGCATTTTCCTGTCTAATCTAGGAATTAACATACATTAAAACAATGTCACACACCCAAATACTTGTGCATGCCTGTTTTATAATTTACTATATTCACAGAGCAGTGTAGGAAAAATAAAAAAAATCAATGTCAGAGTGTGTTTTTCCTGTTTAGTTTTTAGTGGATAAGACACAAATGATTTGAAAAAGCAGAAAATGTGGAATTTAGATCCTCCTCTTACACTCAAGATGCAACTATGCACCCCTATGCCTTTTCGAAATTAAATATTTCCAATTGCATATCTCCCCAGTTTGAATGTTTTTCAGTCTTCCCATTCATCATGTTTCATATTCAGTTTTAATTTGCCCTTCACATATGCTTAAAATTGGCAGCTTTAATTTTCTAAATCAAACTTTATACTGTCATTTAAAAAATCAAAATACTAATTTTTAGTGACTTTCTGTATTTGACATGGTGCTCATTAAAAATTTGTCTTGTGAATATTCTTTGTTTTCCGTAAAGATTGTGTTTTGACTTTATCTATTACACTTGGGTACTAAAGGCAAAATTCTTATTCTATACTTAATTCTTTAGATTTATTAATACAGAACTTTTCACAAGATCTGTCATTTCAGTAATATTAAGACAGATTATGGAATAATAATAATAGTAGTTTGTAACAAAATTGACCACTTGAATTGATACTACTAAATATATTGAGCATAAATGTTAAATTATAACAATAAGATAAATAAAAATTTTAAATTGGTTTATTGGAAATGCATTTAAATTTAGAATTAATAGAGATTAAGAACAATATAGTTAAGACCACTGGATGGATCTCTTACTGTGAAGTTTTTTTTTTGCCTTATGATCATATTAATTTTTTCAGTAAAACTGGTTTTTAATTTCAAGTATATAATAATAATAATGCAAATGAAACAAAACATATATATATATAATTTTAAATTCTTGTCTCCAAATTAAATTTTACATGTTTTAAAGTGCTGATTCCTTAAATTAGGTATTTAACATTCTTAATTTGTAAAAATAAAGTTACTGGAATTAAGCTTGCTCATCTACAGAAAATTGAAGTAGTTTCAAACTTGAATCCTACAAATAGGAAATTAGAATTTTATAATGTGAAACAAATTGTTTTCTTGCAGTATGTCAGATTAAATACTCCAGAAAAGGACTTAGTTACCCTCATCTAGTTACAGTTTCAAATGTTTAATGCTTTGTGACAGCTTGTTAGTAACAATTTTGTTAAAATTGTTTAAATCCCATTTATATTTTAACTAAAGTTTTTGCTATTAAATGTTTTATCTTTCCATAATAAGGAAAACATTTTTTAAAAGCATAGTCTTTAAATGAGAATTCTTGTTGTAAAGCAATTATGCATTCAAATGTTTTTTATACTATGAGACATGCACATTGGAATGAATTGTAATATTAAATTCTTCTTCTTTTCTTAATAAAATGATAGTTCTGATTTTAAGTTTGATAGTTCAATGAATAAATATAGTATTCAGTTGAAGTATAGCATTTGGCATATTATGGCGTGTCCTTAGGACAGTAAATTGTATTTAAAATTTAGACCAATGCCATTGCAAGTCTTTAGTTTTGAAAATTTTCTAAACTTGAACTTAATGATTCAAAATATCTGTATATATATATATAAAATGTTTGTTGTTCCTATAATGCAGACATTTTAAATATTTAACTCCTATGCTTTTGAGTTGTCATTAGAATATCTTGCTGGTTACTCAATTTTTTTTCAAATGTCTGTATCCTGAAAATTTCATACAAAAACTATAGTATCTCCTACAATCTTATAATTTTCCTTCTTAATACTTTAAGTAATGCAAAAGCTAGATTACTTAAAGGAGTGTAAAATTAAAATCATCATATAATTGGACGACTTAAAATTTTGGTTCTTCTACACCAATTAAAATTGTCATTAATTTTACCTGAGCAGTTTTGAAAACCATTTAAGTGAAAATTAAACATCTATATTTGACATCTATACAATACACTAAAGTGTTTTCAACTCATTTATATATTTAATTTCTAATCAGTTTTTTTAATTATTAAAATTACTTCTAGTGTTAACTATCAACTACTTCAGTGAATTTTGACTTTTTTAAATTTAGAGACTAGGCCAAGTTGTATTCGTTAGTTAACTTTCAAGAATTAAATTTTCCTAAATATTTTGACTAAGAAATATACCTTAGTCAAATACTGCTTTTAATAATGCATTTGCATCTACAGCTCACACTAACAATTTCAGCTTTTAGTTTGTAACTTTATTATAAAACTTATTTGCAGATCAGTTTAAAGCATTGAACATTTATGCATAGTCATTAACAGAATCCTTAGTAAAAAATTAATTTTTTTATTCTGTATCAATTTTTTTTTACTCTAAGATAAATTTATATCATTGTGAATTGTTTTTGTTCCAAACTGAGTACAATATACTACCAACACTGCCCTTTTGAGAGTTTGTTTCGATGCTACATTGAGTAATATTTTTGAAGTTTAAATTTCAGTTGAATTCTACACTTCCTAAATGTGTATATTGGTAATATTAAGTTTGCTTGTGTAGGTGATGATACTACCACATGTAGCACTTGCTATTTTGACCAGTGGAAGAAAAGATCCTTTTGACATTAGCGAGGTTGAGGCCGAAGTTTTAAACGGGAAAACGTGTACGTCGGACGTTCGACACCACTTTCCTGTAAGCCTAGAAGTTTGACGATGGCGTTTGGAATGTCGAGCATGATTCCACTGACTTTTCCAAACACCATTGTCAAACTTTTAGGCTTACAGGAAAGCGGTGCCGAACGTCCGACGTACACGTTTTCCCGTTTAAAACTTCGGCCTCAACCTCGCTATTAAGATTACATCTTTCCACGTGTAGTGAACTTTCAGCTCAGCCTTCTGTATCTGCTGAAATTTAGTAAAATAAGAAATCTGAAATTTATCATTTTCATAAGTTTGTTCTTTTGATATCTGTAAAACAAACAAAAAAAAAATTCTGGTTAACTTGGATTAATTATAATAAAACCAACAAACAGTTCATAGAAATGTAAATGAATTCTTAATTTTATTGCAGCAGTTAGAACATTAATCTTTTATTGAATTCAGAGAACACGTAAACTAAAGACAAAATTATGCATATATACATAGGATGATCGAAAAGTCTCACGTGTGTGTTAGGAATCAATTTTATCTTGTGCGGTTAATGTACTGTACAGTACGAAAATATAGAATGCAGTAAAAACAAAGTTCATCTGATCGTAAGCAAAATCAAATTATAAGTATTCTTAATATTCGATGCCACCTTGTGAAGCATCTGAAAAGTGATATTAGCAATGGTTATGTTCCTCAGTCCATCTATTGTGTGTGGATTTTTATACACTGCTCCTTAGATACCATAGGAAAAATTGGCAATTACAGAGGCCACATTCTTTTAGAAATAAGACTCTCTAAAGAATTCTTGCAAGAACTGCAGAATCCGGATATTTCTGATGCAGTTCGTCTGCAACACGTGCATAAGAGTGAGTGACGAAATAATGCTCAACAAAAGTCCCTTGTTCCTGGAGGGAAAAAACATTTCACTTTCTTACTGAACAAAGATATACTGCAGCCAGTTTTATGCCGTTCACATGTATCTTTTCCATTAATAGCAGTCGTCATAGTGTCATCTTGTGGCGGGAGACTGTTCAGTTATTTTTACTATTTAGGCAAACTAATATCTTGATATGTGCAACTTTTTGATCGTGTGGGTAGGGTAAAGTATATACGTTTACTGTTAAGAATTGCCGCTACATTTTACTGCATTAACTCTATTATTTACTGTCTCAAAACTAACAATACTTATTTTGTTGAGAATAACCATTGATCAAGCTTTGAATAATAGTTCAACAATCTTAAGTTTTTACAAGTCAAATTTTCACTGTTAATAGAGACCACCATGAAAAGGTTGAGAAGTAACTTTTGCTGGTTAATAGTCGCGCCATTTATTCGCGTCACTTCAAATTGCCTGTTTGGCATTTATTTCTACCAGTTTTTTCAGCCAGTCGTGTTAACAAGTTTAGCATCATAACAATGCTCTCCAAACCATTTTAGTAAAAAATTCCATAGATCATGACATGAATTATTCTTTGGTCTAGGACGGGTCTATTCTATGACCCGTCCCCAGAGCGGCACATAACATGTACGATTTCGATTTATTGTATCTCAGCTTTTTTACATTTATTCTAATTAAAGCGCATTCGTTCAGTTTCTTTAAAGCTTTGGCGCGCACAAACATCTTTACACTTCGAATTATGATATTTAAAGCTAAGCATGTTTACAATATGGCACGTGGACTCAGAGGTTCGCCGTTCCTGGTCTAGGATATTAAATATCGGGTGACAATGTTTAGACAAAAGAAATTGAATTGCACGCGCAGAAGTGGCACTGGTAGTCCGCAGTCTGATAAAGTAAATTTTAGTTCGGTTGTAAAGTAATTTTAGGTATGGCATGTAAACATCAGTATTCCGTGGAAGACCAGATTTTTCTCGTGAGAACGTTGAATTGCTTTGCAAGTGGTCCACAACATTTAAGAAATGCCCAAAACTATCTCACTGTACAATCATGAACACAGAAATTTGAAGAAACTAGTTCTGTCCTTGATGTCTATAAGGGAAATGTTGACCACAAAGTTATTGCAAGGACAACTTTTGAGGTCATCAGTTGATTTTGGGTGGACCCCAAATAGTCATTGTTAATTATTTTGATAGCATATTTTGCCGAAGGTCATCCATAACTATTCCATGCGTTTTCATATCGCATCCGGAGGCAGTCACTTCGAAAACCTCATCAGTTGATTGTTTTATTTCAAGTAGACACTTTAGTAGTTTTACCTTGTTACCAGAAACAATGTTTAGACAGACAAAAGATGTATTTAAAGAGAGCGGTAATTGTTGGCCCAATCTAATCTGTGCCTCAGTCAATTTGGATCAGTTTGCCAACCCGATTTTCTTTTTATACGGTGTTTACACTTTTGAACAATCTTGTATTTTGGAACTTAAGTCCAATGTCCCCGACACACGATATAGGAGAGGGGGATACATGTTAGGCCAGGTCGCCAACATGGTAGTCATCTTGGCAAAAATTTGGTATTCACAAAACTTGTCGCACCCAAAATGTATATAATGTCGTAAGTCAAGACAATTCAAGTTGGCCTATGATTATTTAGCTTTCTTGATCAATTTCGTCAGTCGATCTGACATTTTGTTAACGGATTTAATCCGATAGGCCGCGTTTCTTTATGCAGCGAGTGTAGCAAAATGACGTCACGATCTGTGTTGGCCAATTAGAAACCAGTTAGTGTGTTCGCTGTAAAGCTCTTCTCGAGCGCTGCATGAAGAAACGCGGCCATACAGTCGAATGTCGAAAGAAAGATTTTCAGTTTGAGGAACTGAAAGTCGTTTCCCTCGTTTGGAATGGCGTACATTTATAGCATGCTATATGCTTAACAATTCTGTTTATAATTTTAACATTAGTATTGTTATCAATTAAAAATTTTAGCCTTTTTTTCGAAACAAAATTCATCTATGCTTTACGTACTGTAATTACTAACACTACTCACGTTGCAAATTAGGCCTAATCTCGCGGAAAGGTTGTTACTTCTCCAATAATTAAGAATGCAATCGAAAAATGAAAAAAATAGTTGGATCCATCTGTATTTCGGAAGAAGTAAAATGAATTTCTCTCCCATTTTATCACAAATTCACGTCGAAGACAACTCGCGCCATTTGAACGTTTCCGGACTGTGTTCCTTTTGAACAAAACATGAGAAGCAACAGGTGCTCTCCCCTTTCTTATATTTAAATTTTCCTCATCTGTTCAGTGTCATTGATTCCCTCTAGAAGGGCCAAGTCACACACATTATATGCCGCCCTTTGACATGCTAAGTAGATGCTGTTGGGGAATTATGAAAATCTGCAGGTAAAATTTTATCTCTGCATGCTTTTTCGAACATTACCTCTTGAGAAGACAAGTACTGTTGGCGCTAAATTTATTTCCAGTGTTTCAGTTATCGAAGCTTAAACATTGGTCACACACTGTGTTTGTGGGACGAGTTTTTTTAGAAAAGCTATACCCAATTATTCCTGTCCCATTTAAGTGGATCGGTTACTCCACCTTTGTTTTGCAGCAGCATAAAAATTGGCATATCAGGAATCACAGTAACACCTGGACAGACTTGCCCCTTGTCAAAAGCTGAACCCAGAAAAGGCCAAAGAAGAAAGGTTTGTAGATGTAGCACAATATAATTTGCTAACAGATTTTAAAAAGCCTTTATTAAGGAATCAAAAAATATTTACAAAATTGAACAACCCCATATGGGCAGTAGCAATGGTTAACACATGGGCATATAGCCAACAAGTGATAGAGAACATTGGTAAGTGTAGATGGTAGAAGTCCTATGAAGGACAGAAGAGTTGCTGAATTGCAACAAAGGACAAGGTATTCAAAATAGGTCGGCGCGTGACAAGGGCATTTAAGCCTGGCAAAGAAGCGCGAGACATGGGCTCGTTTGCCAGCCAGAATATACAACAGGTACGCGAAACATGGGCTCAATTGCCAGTCAGAATATACAATAGGCATGCGAAACATGGGCTCGTTTGCCGGTCGGGATGTACATAAGAAGTGCGCGAGACATGGGCTCAATTGCCAGCCAGAATATACAACAAGTACGCGAGACATGGGCACGTTTGCCAGCCAAAAGTAGTAAGCGTATGTACAGGAGATGTTGCTAATGTTGGTTTCTGTTACTAAGATGGTTAGTGTAAATGTCTCTGCTTGCTTTTATGCAGTCACTTACCATCAAGTGGCACATAAGCTTGGCGTAGTTACGACGAATACCTAGGCGTTGGATGACACCTTCATTGGCAGTGTCGTAGCCGCCGAGGGCGCCGACTATGAATGCGTCGATGAAAACATCGTAGCCTTGGTCTCTTAGGTGGGTAGCAAGGTCTTGATACTTACGGATTTTTTCCGAGTGCGCGATGAAAGGCATCCTCACCGTTCTCGAAGGGAGTGGCTACGTCCACTATAGTGGCAGTTTTGGGCTGCTCGTTTAACAGTACTAAGTCGGGTCGTAGGGTGCTCAAGAAACCAGGAATTTGCTGGTTCGAAACATGGTGAGTCCTCGGCAGTCGGTGGCTCTGATGAGTCTCTCGAGGATGGCATTGTGTCTCCTAGTGATTTGCTGGTAGTTGGGAGGACAGTGGTTGATCACATGGGCTAGTGTTTCGCGATGCCTACGGCATCTACGACAGGTTTGGTTGGTGTGTCCAAAGCGTTTGAGGCCTCGCAGCGGGACCACGCTTAGCCTGGCGCGATGAATGAATCGCCAGTCGGCGAATCTGGTGTATCTGCCTTCCGCCAGAAAGTGGTTGCTGTTTGGGCTGCCTGCGATTAACCTGTAGGTTTTGCCCTGATCTGGTTTTTTGATCAGAGATGCCAGGAAGGATGATTTGGCAGCATCGGACATTGCCCGGATTGCTGTAGATTTAGTGACGGGTTTGCCGTTTACCACAAGGGTGAGACGGCCGTCGTTACCAGGAAGCCAGTCGATGTCGATGCGCTTCTTGAGACGTCGAGCTGCCATTCTGAGTCGTGTCCACAAGGAAGGTACGTCGTAGGGGTCATAGCCAAATTCATTGTCCATGCATCCTGTTAAGTAGGTGCATAGGTCGGCGTCACTGGGTGGGCGCCGGATACGTTTTTCCACCACCTGTGCTAGGGACTTGGTTGCCAGGTTGACGACGAGTTGATCCCTAGAGAAAAAGAGGTGTACGGCATGACCTACCTGCGCGATGTCAGCGAGGATGCTGCAGGGCGTGATGTTGGCGCCTCCCTGGGAGTGAGGGATGTAGACGACTTCCGGGCTGGCCCGTTGTGGTAGGTACAGCCAGCGCTTCACATAACGTTTGATGGTGGTGTCTACGGTATTTAGTTTCTTCTTTGAGACTTTGCCTAGGGTGAGGTGGAAGGTCAGACGTGGGGTGAGGAATGTATTAACGCATTCAATTTTTTGCCATGGGGCAAGCAGAGAACTCAATGGATTTTAAGTCCGTGAGAATGCTATCGGCAGTCTGCTCGGCTGACAGGCCCAGGGTGAAGCCAGCCGGTACTCCCAGATGGTAATAATGGTCTTCTTTCCGAAGGTTACGGATTTCGGAGCCTTGAATAGAGAATTTAGAATTACTGGAACAATTGTACTTACCCGCCACAGAAAGCGATGCGCACTTGGACGGGTTAAAGGTGAGGCCACAGTTCTGGGCCCAAGTGGAGAGGAGGTCGAGCTGGGCCTGAAGTCCTGCAGATGTGTCGCTGACTACTGTGATGTCGTCGGCATAAGCAAGGGCTGCGATGGATTGGCCATGTAGTTGGTAGCCGTGCTGAAGGTTGGAGACGAGTCTGAGGGCTGGCTCGATGACAATGTTGAAAAGTATAGGGCTTAGAGGACAGCCCTGTTTGACGCCGGCTTTAATTGGGATCGGGTTGGTGAGACTGTCCTTGGAACGGATACAGGTATGGCAGTCAGAGAGAAGGTCCCTAACGCACTGAATGGAGGAGGGGTGCAGCCCACACCATTCGAGGCAGGTGATGATAGAAGAGTGCGGAACCGAGCCAAAGGCGTTTGCCAAGTCGAGCCACGCTACATGGCATTCTTTGTTTCTACGCCGGGCATCCTGTATGACTGAGTTCAACGTGAAGGAGTGCTCGGAACAGCCTTCGAACCTCATGAAACCCTTCTGGGCTGGGGAGATGGTGCTATTCTCTTCGCACCAACGGAGGAGCCGCTGTGTGATACAGGCAGAGTACAACTTACCGAGGGTGTTGGCCAGCGCAATTGGCCTCCAATTGTTGATGTTGCCTCGGTCACCTTTTTTGTGCAAGAGTATAGTAGTGGAGGTCTGCCAGTCTTTGGGTATGGCGCCCGTGCGTTGGACGGCGTTGAACAGGGCGGCCAGGATATGGCCCCGTGGATCAATGCGATGCCAGGCGTAGTAGCGGATACCGTCCGGGCCAGGGGCAGTGTTGTGGTATTTGCCCAGTCTGGAGGCGACTTCAGCAGGGGTGAAGGTCGCGCAGAGCGGATTGTCCGTAGAAGGCTGGAGCTTCGGTGGCAGCAGCAAAGGTTCAGACAGCGGAGGTGTGGAGCTGTGGGTTTTGCTAAAGTGCTCAGTTAGGACAGACTTACCAAGTTCACAATAGCGTACAGTTCCCCGGGTTATTTCCTCAAATGCCTTACGTCTGTTAGCACGGAATAGGCGCTGGATCCTACTTGCTGCCTGGGCGTCGTAGAGGTTGCGACGGCGGTTGGGTTGGCTATCCCTGGGATGGTGGCGGCGCGTGTTACCAGATTGTGGGTTGCCGCGTTGCGGCATCATGGAATGAGCCAAGTGGGTAAAGTCATTCAGCATCGCATGAAGCATGTCTTCATCCAGCGCACAGTCGAAGCGATCCCTCCAAGCGATGACCCAGGATGGGAGGCTTTCATTGGAAGTATCCTCAGCAACGGGCTGTCGGTCGCTAGCAGGGGTGTCGAGTGTGGCAGCTGGCTGCGGAGTAGGACCGGTGCTGGTAGAAGGTGCTTGTGAGTTCTGCGGCAGCTGTTGATTAGGAGCAGAAGTACCTGCAAGAGAAGTGTGGTCCGAGGCCAAGAGTGCCACGGCATTAGGAGTGGTAGACTGCTGGCTGGTGGTTGGTATTGAGGCGGGAGCTCTACGACTACGGCGACGTGGGCGTCGCACAGGAGGAGGCTGGGCGTTGTTGGCGTCCATTGGCGATGGAGTTGGCGGGCAGGATTCCTGTGGCTTAGGGCTGGAAGCAGCAGGACCTGTGGAAGAAATGTGACTAACGGCCAGGGGCTCCGTGGCAGATGGGGTGGTGGCCTGCTGGTTGTTGGGTGATGACAGAGAAGAGGCGTTGCGCCTACGACGACGTGGCCGCCGTACCAAAGGAGGCAGGGTGTCGTCAGGGTCAACCGGTGACGTGGCTTGGGTACAGCTGATGGCCGGATTGGAAGATGGCAAAGGCGAAGCCCTCTCGCGGCTGGGTGGTAGGTGGCAGTTGATGGCTGAGGCTGCGGTGGCCGAGGAGGCAGGTTCGCTGGCCTGAACAGAAGAGGTGCTTTGGGAGGCTAGGTAGGCCTCATCCAAGCCATAGTCGATGTTGCGGCGCCTGGCCTTCACAATGCCAACATTGTGCGTTTTCCCACGAGGTCTCGGGTCCCTAGTTGAACTGGGAGAGAGAGATGGGAACTGCGATGAGCAGCTGGCGTCCTTGGCTTGGTGTAACTTCACTTCTTTTAGCTTCTCGGATTGGACGCCGCAGGCCCTACATTCGAATAAGAGGCAACCCCCGTGTATCCGGCGCATGTGCCTGGAAAGCCCACCGTGATCGATGTAATCGCGGTATACGGGCAGGCACGCCGGGCAGTGATAAGGGGGGCGTAGGGGAACCAGAAGAGTAGCAGTTGCGCCACTGGGTGGCATGACCAAGATCAAATGTGGAATGATAGGGAAGAGGAAAAGTGGGTGAAAAGCTTCCCGGGGCGCAGGGCGACCGACCGAGTGGAAGAGGAAGAAAGGAATAGTGAAAAGTACTATGACTTTCACTATTATGAAGGAACTAGTGCGGTTGCCCACTTAAGGCGGGCGGCGCGATAGCAAGATTTGCTGGTCGAGCAGCGAATACACGGTGCGTTTAAACCGTGCAGGCCACTCTTCCAGCGGAAGAGAGAAGGAGATAGGACATGGAGAGTAGGTAAAAGAAAGTAAACTTACCAGGGTTCCGGGGAGCAGCTGGCTCGGAGTCCGGTCGTCGTGGCGAAGATGGCAGGAGATCAGCTTAATGACAGAGCATCAAGCTGATAAGAACAGATTTGAAAACGATTTATTAATTACTAAAAATTATATACAAGTATGGGATGTAAGATCAGAAGTAATAATATAGTTACATGGGCACAAAGCCTGCCAATTGAGTACAGATGTAGATAAAATATGTACAGGTTGATGAAACATGGGCCTGAAAATGCCCGGTACATGACAAGGGCACAAAGTGCCAGAGAGAGTACGCGACATGGGCTCTATGTGCCAGCCAAAGGAGATCGCGACATAGCAAAAAAGTTTACATGAACAGGAGGCGGACGCGACATGGGCACAGATTGCCAGCTGGACCCGTACAGAAAGTAGATTGATTAATTGTTGGTGCGGTTTGGCTCCGCAGCGTGGGTGTAGGACCGTTGGTCACAACGTTGCTCGTGGCCGAGGTGTCGTAGATAGATCTCGCGACTCCAGCGAATGCAGTCGCTCACCATCAGTTTGGCCATGGTCTGAGAATAGTTCTTACCGATGCCCAGGCGTTGGAGGACAGCAATGTTGGCTGGGTCGTAGCCTCCCAGGGAGCCCACCACAAAGGCGTCACAAAAGGTGTCGTAACCCTGGGATCTGAAGTGGCGTGCGAGAGAAGCGTATTTGTTGGTCTTGGTGGATCTGGCTATGTTGAACGCGTCGTGGCCATTCTCGAACGGGATTGCGGCATCTACTATGGTGGCAGTTTTGGTGATGTCGTTGATGGCGACGAGGTCGGGCCTGCAGTTTTCCTCGAATCCGGGGACCTGTTGATTGCACCGAATGGTGAGGTCCTGGTTGTTTATGGCTCGCCGGAGTCTGTTCAGGATGGTGTTGTGGCGGTCTGTGGCCAGGTGAAGGTTACGCCTACAGTGATTTATCACGTGGGCCAGGGTCTCCTTAGGGTACCCACAACGTCGGCATTTGGTTGATAGGTTGCCAAAGCGACGATGGCCGTGTAGTGGCACGACGCTAAGGCGGGCCCTATGGATAAATCTCCAGTCGGCAAAGGATGTGTAACGGCCGTCACGGAGGAAGTGGTTGCTGGCGTAGTGTTGCGCTGTGATTTTGAAGGCTTTGCCTTGGTCGGGCTTTTGGAGCAGCCTGCTGAGGAGGGCTTTCTTGGCGAGGTTGGTGAGGGTTTTCGAGGTGGCGTGCCTAGGGATAGGAAGGCCGGCCGAGGTGATGGAGATGGAGTCGTTGACAAGGGCCCAGGAGATGTCCATGGTTTTCTGGAGCCTACGGGTGGCTTTACGGAGGCGGGTCCAGGTGGACGTAATGTCAGTGGGGTCATACCCGAAGTCATTGTCCATGGACCCGTTGAGATAGGTGCAGAGATCTTAGTCGGTGGGGTCACGACGGATGCGCTTCCGGACGACACTACGGAGAAAAGTAAATGCAATAGTTCTCACCTTTGGGTCTCTGGAGGAGAGCAGGTGCGTGCCATGCGTGATCTCGCAGATGTCCGAGAGTGTGCTGCAACGAGTAATGTTGCCCCCGCCGTGGTTGTATGGTAAGTGGATGATTTCAGTGCTTGCACGCTGCGGTAGGTTCATCCACTTTTTAGCCGCTTTCCTGATTTGTTGGTCTAGCTTGTCTAGGCGTTTCTTAGGGTTTGAGCCCAGGAGGAGATGGAAGGTAAGCCTAGGTAGTAGCATAGTGCCGAGTATTACAATCCTAAATAACATTTGTAAAGGTCTCGCAGATCTATAGACTATGCTTTTTTAGGAAGATCGCCTAGAGTTTTCGCGGACACTGGTGAAGTGAGAGCTTTCTTAGCACGAGCTTCGAGTTAAGTCTAATGTGCAAGTGAAAACAAAGGATAGGAACGCTCGACATTAGGCTTGTTCTAGAATACGAGTCAAGTGAAGAGCCAATGAGTGAAACAGATATTCAAAGAGGAGTCATCTTTATAGGGGATCTCATCGATGATAATTATGATGATGGTGCAGCAAGACACTGTCAGGATAGTCATACATATTCGTTATCAAAGATTTCTGGAAAAACTAAAAACAACACGCTAACTTTTTTTGCAAAAATAGTGACACTAATGATATCCTCATCCAAATGTGAGGCCGAAATAAAAATTTCGGCGTGTAGAATTTCAGCTTTAACCTAAAACACATGAAAAAAATCATTTTAATAAACGTCTGCATTTTTCTAATTTAAATCATGTAAGCATTTATGAACAACATTGTAAAAATATCCAGACTATTTTAATCCAGAAATTAAAGTTTTTTGCAAGTTATATGAATAAAACTATAATTCTATAGGCATCAAAGTTTATCATAATGCTGTAGGTTTGTTCTTTCACGACATCGTCTACCATCAATAGCATACTGTAGTTTGTAAAATTTCTAGAAATGACAATCCGAAAGCTTAGAAAATTATCTCCGTACGTATTTAGCCTATAGTCACCACTTCCCTCAACAAAAGTATGGTAGGAATCGTCAACTCTAACACTATTAAACATCCTATAAATATTTTTAAATAATTATTTTTGACTTTAATTAAATACAGTAGCCCTTCGTTATATCGCGCTTATCGGGAGACAAAAAGCGCGATATAATCGAGTAGTAAAAATTCTGCGCTTTTATTAAACAGATTAGAGCAGGGATGGGCAACCTTTTTCTATGTAAGGGCCGCATTTTAAGACTTTTGAACTGATGCGGGCCGCATACAAGAGAGGAAAAAAATGTTGGTAAATCACAATTATATATTCATATATAATTATAAATTAGCATAGGTATACTTAATTTAGCTTTTGGAACTGATGTAAACGTACTATATTGGAAATATTTGGTTACATATTCGTCACTGCTAGTTTTAAATTAGTTTCGATGTGTCTGTTAGCCGGTTTCTTGTTTTAATTTTTACTAAATTCATCGCAGGAAAAACTATTCACATACATAAGTTGTAGAAAATAATGTGTGTATAGTAGTAAATAACGTTTGAAGTTTTATTGTATACTTCCTTAAGCTGGGAAATTGATATATTTATTCACATTTTATGCGTCGCGGGCCGCAAAATATATGAATGCGGGCCGCAGGTTGCCCATCCCTGGATTAGAGGATAGATTCTATAGCATGTACTGTATATTCTTTCATCGGCAAGTGTCTCTAATTCGTGGTTCATGTTAAGGTTAGTTTTGTAATACTGAATTTATCTTATTAATTGACGTTTACGTAAACATCGATACCACGAACGTCCCTTTAGCGTTAAATGTTAAAGGAACAGTTGCGATTTTATCACAAAATATCAGTAAAGACAAATACTGTTTTTATATTACCCAATACTATATTTCATAATAAATCGCGCATTAAAAATTCGTGTAATTTATATTTTCCAATAAAAATTATAAATACAGTAATTGAAAATTTAAAACAAAAAATATTGAACGCTATAATAGAACGCTATTTATTTAAAAATATTGAACGCTATTATAGCGTTCAATATTTCAGGCAAAATTTTTCTCTAGAGAATTTTTAAGTTAGTGTAAAAATTTCAGAACTTTCCGCTCAGAAATAAAATCTTTTCTTTTTACGTGACTTGGCGCAATACCGTTGTCACAAAGTGTAAAATTTCGAATTCACGGCAAAATATGTAAATGAGGAGACTGTACTTAATTAAAACCAATAAACAACTTTTAATATCAAAAGAAAACAAATGAGAAGCAAAACAGGTGGACAGATCAATTATTTAGATCCTTTATTGTTTTACTTGCAGTGATAGTCTCAAGGACAATGGTAGGAATAAACCATTATCCAATCCATTATCAATTGAATGTTTTTTTTAAAATTTGGGGACACGATATAACGAGGGACTACTGTAGTTTAATTTTTTTTTACCATCGCTGGTCACCTTCATTCTTGAGTGTTTCCGCCATTTCACAACAAACCTCGCGATACGTTGCGCGACGTAAAATGTGTACCTCTATCTTTTGCTTGGCGTTCATACTGGAGATTTCCATAATGCTGGAGCCAAAACATATTACATTGAACATAAACATCACAAAAACAGAAATTTAATTTAATATTAAGTATTTTAGAATTAGCTTAAACCTAGATTCAATGTAAGACTAAATTTAAATTTAGGAGCATCTGTCATGAAAAAATTATCAATAAAATAGTAAAATAAAGAATACAGTACTTATATTATTACTAATAATTAAATTTGCCCATAAAAAAGAAAATATTAGTATCAATGACAACACTGACAGATGCTCCCAAACTACACCGGTAGTAAGACCAAATTTAAAGCAGAGAAAACACGCCCCCTGAAAAGAACAACGCAATTCAAAAATTTCTTCTCGTAACACCTTAAGACGGCCACAATTAGCCAAAATATGCCAGGCATCCAGTCTCCCTTCCACGCAAAAATTACACAATTCTCTAGAGTAATTTTAAAAATACAGCGAATTACGCCTTGCTCGTATAAAAGAAAGACGTGAAACATCTTGATTATATAAAGTATTATCAAAGAAAAGAAAGTAACATTTAAATCCTTATACCAACAATTGCTATTTATTTTTCCATTTATGCCATATAAACGTTAGTCCATAAATCTAAATATTTTTGATATCCTCCTTGTTATCACTTGTAACGATCACGGTATTAATTTTATAAGTCCCTATAAGATAGTGTGTCCAATCTATAGTAGAATTCTTACTAAGTAGAAATTTCAAGCAAACCTTATTCAAACGATAGTCATCGAAATTAGAAATCCTAATAATCCAATTTCTTATCCTACTGAATCATAGTTAAATAACCTAGTGTACAACGAGGTAAACGAAATGGTATACAGGTTGAAATCATTAAAAACCCATCACCATTAACCAAATGAAAACCTCACATTTCTGTGAGAGACAGAGTTTTCAATAGACGTTCATCATTCAAATTACGTAATCTGGCAGATTTCCCTAACTGAATAATTTAATCATCAATAATCTAGCATGAATTTTTCTTAGTTTATTTCAAATGCATTATATCAATATTAACCGAAAAAGTAACACCCAAGTATTTGTAATTAGAAACAACTTAAATGGTGGTTTAAGGGTTCCTCAATTCATCCGCCCTCGAATTCTTACCACCTCTACGAAAAACTTCATCTAAATAAGTCAAGGTAGTTACCTTGACTTATTCAATTTCAAACTATTTTCATCTAAAATTGACAGCGCATCAACGAATCTTTGAATCCCAACCACAATCAGATATAATTACAATTAGAGATTGCAATTGCTGGATCCCTCATCCAGCAATCCAGCTGGATCCAGCGCTGCGGATCTGCAAATACTCAATTAACTTTCTAAATAATGGCCCAAAAGTCTACGTTGTCGGCGTTGCCGTTTTGCTACGTGCGCTATCGCTCGGCGGCGAGAGTGACGTTGCCGTTCAATGCGGCACGTGCTACACCCCCTCTCTACTCCGCACTGTCCGCCCTTTTGCCTCTGCTGATGTAATTGCCAGTTGACTTTCCGCTCTCGCTAAATAGTGTCTTCGCGCTAAATAAAATAAGTAACTCCTCTCGTAGTCCTGGTGCATAATTCTAATTTACGGTCAGTTGTGAAGTCAATGAAACACGTGACGAAACGATTTATGATTATTTGATGACCCTGAAACCAATTAACGTAGAGGCAGAAAGGGCCGCCTCCGCAGCGGGATATATACAGTTCATTAAGAAGTAGGTTGGGAGACAACAACATCAATACCATTTGTTTCTTGAGATCCAGAAAAGTCAAAAAAATAACAGAAGTGATTGATTTAATTTTATTTAATTTTTTAAAATACTTTATTCAAGACAAGACTAATATTTTATAACTTCTACTCTAATTCTATTAAGTTAGAGTTTTTAACTGTGATTCCATAAGTGGTTAGTGGGCTAGGCAAGGTAATTTTATTGTGAAAATTAGTGAGAAACAGACTAATTTAATTAACTATTTAACTAACTAAGTAATGAGTATCAGTATCTTGGATATGTGATGATATGAATGTATGTGATTCATGATTGTGATAATAATAACTAACTAGTAGACTACTACTAATTACTTACTGACTACTTTAAGAACACGAATAATTAAATTAGTTATAAACAACTACAGACTGATAAGTAGAGCCTATATAAGAAAACTGGTAAGACTGATAGCCACTTAGCCACTGATTATCCGTCCTTACATTATAATAATATATTAATATAAATTAAATAATTAGTTGAATTACCTTTGCTATTAACTTAGGTTACAATTATAATGTAATCTTTAACTAAACATTTAAAGTTAATTATCTCTATCTCAAGTGTTAAACCGAACCAAAGTTAAGTTTACTATCTAAATGTGTAAGAAGTTTTACTGATTTATAGTGACCAGTCTAAATAATAAAAGCTTCTTAAGTATTTTTAAAAAATGTTTTATTTCTTAAAAAAAAGCATAAATTGCTGGATAGATAGATAGATAACACTTTATTGCACCGAAGATACATCTGCGCTGGATCCAGCTGGAATGATGTTGGTCCAGCAAGAATCCAGCTGGATTGCAGTCCCTAATTACAATATCTTGTGCATAAACAAATATTTTAATTTTTTATTCTGGTGATGGAATCTATACCATCACCAGAAGAGTTAATAATACCGAAAACATCGTTCAAGGAAATGCTAAACAAGACTGGGCTCAAAATACAAACCTTAACACCAATCTTAGGAAACATTAATGGCGAACAGACACCTCCATCTCTTACCACTACTTTGTATGAAAACTCCTAAGTAGCGAGTAAAGATACGAACTTATAACTGAAACCATAACGTAACATCCTTGACAACAAATTCTTACAAACCCTATCAAAGGCAGAAGATAAATCAACAAAAAAGGCATATGCCTTCGTACGTTTCCTTAAAGTTTTTTGAATAACCGTGTATAAAACAAAAATGTAATCCAATGTAGAATATTTAGCCCGGAATCCTGCCTGATTTTCATGCAATATATTTTTAACTTCTAACCATCGAGTCAATCTTCTATACAAAATAGTACAAAACAATTTCGATACACAAGATAACCAAATTCCTCTATAATTACCAGGAACATCTCTCTTCCCACTCTTAAGAATCGGAATTAAAATACTTCTCTTCCAAGACTCCGATATTTTCCAGTATCAAAAATCTTTAAAAAAAACTGAGACGTTGAGTCCACATCTTTTATATTCCAAAATTCCATTGGGATCCCATCGAAACCTGGAGCTTTATTTGACTTAAATCCTCTCAAAGCATCAAGCTCACCTGTAGTAAATTCATGGTCCAAAAGTTTATCATACCAATTCCTACAATGATTAAAAATCGAAATATCCACAAAATAAGGATCCGAAGAACCAAATAAATTAAAAAAGAGAGAGAACCAATAATCAATGGGAATGAAGCCAAAATTACGAAACAGCCTTCTTAACATGTTGGAAATAACTGATTTGATAAAAATAATAGGCGTTTTTGGAGTTATGAATTTTACCAGCAAATAATTTCTTTTTCGCAATACAAAACCGCTTTACCAAACTTCGTAACAATACAAAATGCAGTCATTAGGTTTATTGCTCTTCCTAAATGATCTTCAGGCTCCATTCCTAGCACTAATTAACATCATACAGTCTGAATCAAACCATGAGAAAGAATTCTCATGTCTTCTAATATAAACCCCCACATACAAGCCAAATTAAAAAGACAATTACTCCAGATCGTCTATAGAGTCAAAATTATTCGAAACATTCTTTCACAGCCAACCTCAATTCACCCTTTCTGAATTCGTCCGAAAATAATCTTGTAATCCTTTGCCTTTTCTCTATAGGAACCAAAGTTTCGTTACTACAAGCCAGACGCAAAATCAAAGGGCAATGATCGGAATCCAAAAACTGATCCAATGTAAGAGAAACATCTTTCCATATTAACGGAGAAACTATGACCAAGTCAATAACAGCAACCACGACTACAGATAAAAGAATATTCACCTGCTTCATCACCTAAACATCTCCCATTAACAACGATCAGATTTAAATCTTCACATAAATGAAGCAGCTTCCTACCACGAGTCAATAGGAATATTGTCCTAAGCAGAGGAAATCATTCGAATTCCTCTGCTTAGGACAATATCAAAAAAAATTACAAAATACTTCAGAAACTACATTCTCCAGAGTAATCCTAGCATTAAAATCACCCGCAATCAAAGACATTCCTACTGTTATCTAATAACAAACCGGTTAAAGTATCAAAAATAGATTACTTTAGAGAAAATAACTGGCAAACAAAACAAACCAAGTTCCAAGTTCAACGCCAAATTTAACAAGTATTATAAAATCATCCCGATAAACAACAACAAAAGAGAAAACGGATTTTATTGCTAATAAGCAACCTGCACAATAACGACCTTTCACTTGTATTTTAAAAGCCTTAACAAAATAACCTTGCAAACAATCAACTAAATCCAAATTCCTATTAGTAGAACCATACCAAGTTTCAGAAAGAAAAATAATATCATATTGCAATACTTCCAGAAACAATCCGGTTTATTAAGCAAGCCAGCACAATTTCAAATTAAAAACGGAAGTACCCAGTGGTGATATTCGAAATAGTTAACAAAGGGTTCGCTAGCAGAACATTTTTCCCTGACAATCACCGACAAACGAAACGGAAGTTTTGGCTAGAAATAAATAAAATACCTTTTCTTGCGATATATGTAATAATCAGTGGCGTATTTGGAACGTAACGAGCCCTGGGCAAAGACCAGGTAACAATAGTATATAACAATAGTGCTGTCGACCCTTTTTTTTAGGCAGAGAAATTTTCCACCCCGAATGGCACTGCTGATAATAAACAGATGTCATCATCTCTCGAAATACAATATCCTTTTCATTTCGCTGTCCATAGCCCGACACGTGTTCCACAGCCATCTTGTATTATCTCGCGCGCGTGAGATTGTGGGATCTCTCTTATGACTGGATCTAGTTTCAAGAACTGTCTTGAATCGATCGCGATTAAACCTCGTTTCGGTCGAGAGAGATTGCACCAAGACATAGTCCCCGACCTTGCTCACAATCTAGATTGAAATGCTCGGTGCGAACGGGGTATAAGGCTCTAGTTTAGTAGTATTACAGAGTATAATACGTATATTTTAATATTAAAAAAAACAAAACAAAACCACTGAGAAATGTTCCGTGTGTTTAACAAGGTTCGAAAAACTGAAAATTTTAACAACGGGTTCGGCCGAACCTGTGCGAACCCGCTGAATATCATCACTGGAAGTACCCCTATCCGGCAGTGGCGTGCCGTCATTGGAAGCGATGGTAGCGCCGATTCCACCTTCCAATGACCTTCCCTTGATATTTTATAAAATATAAATTTTCATATTTTAACGTACTTTGCATTAATTAAAATTAATATTTTATTATAACTGCATTATGTATCTTTTACAAATTTCTATACTACATGTGAAAAAAAACGATAAGATTGCTATTGTATATTCGAATAATTCAGTGGCGGAAGGAATGTCAAAACCGGGTCAGTTTCCAATCAGCCAGATTATATAGGTATTGGCACATGCGGTTTACAGAGCACCAACCTCACCCGGTTTAGCTAGTAGAAGCAACACACGCATAAAGCTTCTAATTTTATATCCCGGACCGGTTGTGGGCTGTTAGCCGCCTGCCTGCTAGATGTTCGGCCGCCCTCGCCCGATTATGTGAATCACGAGTAGATTAGATCAACGGCGGGCAACCCCCGGCCCGCGGGCCAGCTACGGCTCGCGAAAAGTTTCTATCCGGCCCGCGAGATCTTTAATAGATTATTAAATTGGAAAAATAACTAATTAATAGTTATTTTCCAATTCTTTGTAATTTTCGAAAACGATAAGAGAAATAAATGTAGTAATTAACTTTTTATTTATTTATTTCATATTTGCAGACTAAAAAAATTACAAGTCACAAGAAGGCGTCAATTAACTACTACGGCCCGCGGAAAAAACGTAAAATTTATTCTGGCCCATGTTATAAAAAAGGTTGCCCACCCTAGACTAAATTTATAACTTAACCCAACCGATAGGAATTTACTGGCATGTTTTTATGATAGTTCTGTATAGTTGACAGGAGTTTTAAAAAAAAATCCATTAAAATATTTGATATATTTATTCTGCGTTTATTCAGCTCTCCCATCTTATATTACTTACGATTTCAATGTTAAACCAGTGATATTACGATTTAGTATGTCCCATCTGTAAGCGGATGCAGAAAAAAATGTGTACAATTCTTGTATAATGTTAAAAGAATTAACTGTTACTTTGGCAGCATCATTTACAACTAAATTTAATCAATGAGACGCACGAGGTATAAAAAAAACTCTAGACTTAAATTTAAGGAAAATAATGATTTATGTATCGGTTGTCATAAAAATTTGTCTTTCCACTTTTTTCCCAAGACTACAAATAATCAGGTACAAAGTAACTGGTTTCGACTTATTTCTTCTTAAGTAGTAGTTAAATAATTAAGCGATTAGGGAATTAGGAACATAAATAAGACCCGGATGAAAGAGCCGAAATTTTACTTAAACAGAAGCTTAACCGAACCAATCTCTTGCCGAGTACAGTGGGGTCTGTTCTCTTCGTAATATTATATGTAATAAAGACAGAAATTTTTCCAGTTCAATGAGAGTAACCGAAAAGTTGTAAATTTTGGAAATTTCCATGAACACTTGGTCCTAAAACGAATTAGTTAGAAAACGAACGACAGACAATCTGTTAAGTTTAAGATATTTAGATTTTTACAGCTATGGTGAGAAACGTTTAAAATCTACAACAACCCTGTCGCGTCCTTTGAAATATACTAGTGATGCGACAAAAGAGGCATTTGACATTGACAGGTATCGGCACCCTCGGGATTTGGCACGTACACAACTACCTGGACCGTCTCCGATTCCATTCATTAGCCACTCGTAGGGAGCTACAGTATTTCACTAAGTGGATTGTTTTAAGATTTAAAAAGTAAAGAATATTTTGTTCTTTTAATGTACGTTTGTTCACAAAGTTATATTTAATTATAAGTTTCTTTAAAAGTATATTCATACAATTGAAAAATTTTTTGTACTAGGTATGTATATTCGTCACACATTTTGTTTTACCAAGTAAACTTTTTTTATAATTTTAATTTTAGCCCTTATATCGTGGCTAGTGATTTTAAAAATTTGTGAAGCTTCGGAAATGGGTCTAGACTTTGTGCGAAAAGAGGAAAAGAAATTTTTTTCCCATTGTTTTGGAATAGAAGCCAATAATAATAATTATTATTATAATAAATTTATGTTGAAAAAACCATCAACAAGAAAAAAAGGGAAAACGAAAAATGAATGTTTTATGTCCATAAAAGGGCATGTCTGTAGAGATTTCCAAGAAAGTCAAACTTCTCAGGTTAAAACAATAGATGAATTTGAGTACTTAGATCAAACATCTTCGGTAGGAATCGAATTGTCAGTCGATGTTGACTCATCCGACGACCGGGGTTCCGATCTCGTTACAATGCGTAACGAGGGGGGGCCAATTAGAGAGCGGAGGCAAGTCGACATCGACCTATCGGAATGTTCGATCTGGGACTCAAAGGAAAGTTATAAAACCCGAAGAAAAAGAGGAGAGGACGTTCTCGGTCATTAGTTCTCTCAGTACTTGGCTCGTCCTATCTTGGACGTGTGTACTTCCGTAAAATTAGGAGGGAACTTTTCGGACATCGTGGAAACAACCTCTCTGTCGTGTCGCCTAGTGCCATCCAGGTTCCTGGGAGAAAAATCACCTGAAGTCGTGCCCAACGCCTCGGGGTCTACGATCATTTCACCGTCCACGCCGAACTGTAGGAAAAGAAATCCCGAACATTCGAACTTTATTTGGACTTAATTCTCGTGCTTTGTGCTGTGTTACCCCTTTGTTCAAGGAAATATTGTAAGAAATTTTTATTTTATTAAACGGTTTTGAGATGGAAAACCTGTCTCCGTGAAATCCTTCCACTCCCACACGGCAGTGTTGACCGCTCGACTGTCGCGACATCTTTTCACCCAATCGGCTAACCTCATAAATTTATTTTACAAAAGTTTTGGTTCAAGACCGTATAATGAAAAAGAAAACATTATTAAAAGAGAACGACCAATGCCTAAATTAAATATAAATACGTCAACAAAAAAATTTCGACATTTTGAAGATAAATTTTATGACGAATGACGATTCTTTCGTAAAATTGAAGCAATTTGGAAATCAAAATAGAATAGAATTTAACATTGGTAGACAATATTAAATAAATATTGAAAATTATAACAAGATAATTACGATTAATATAACATCTATTAATTTAGATATATCTATGTTTTTTCTCAAAGCAAGAATTGGCATTTAGAGGGCATAGGGAATTTATTGAATCTAATAACGGAGGTAATTATATTGAACTTCCTTATTTATTAAGTACGTCAGATAATCTATTAAAAATACATTTAAAGAAGTGTACGGTTTTTACTGGCTTATCGAACAAACGAATACGAACGGGCCCTGACGCTCAATTAATTGATTGCCCCTGAAAGTCGGCTTCTTACAGAAACACAGCTTCCCTATCATCAAATGTCACGGCACGCCACTGCTATCCGGCAATTGCTAGGATGAAACAGGCTTAAGTTGATCGCAATCAGCATCATAACAATACTTCACTCCATCAATAATAATTTTGTCAAGCAATTTTCACCATTCGTGCTCCAGAAAACTTTGTCTACCAAAATCACGAAGCTTATATCTAATATCTCTCAATCTAGGACAGTGATCACCAAACTTTTTTGATCGCGAACCCCTAAGACGAAAATAATTATAAGTTGTACCCACTATAATATAATAAAATTTTCTAAATTTCCACTATAAATACAGTAGAGCGTCGATAAGTGGAACCAATTGGGGTCTGGGGTTCTTCCAGTTAATGATTTGTTCCAGTTTCCGACTTTGTACGAAAAAATACATTAACCTGTCCGATGTTCAAATTTTTCTCCGTTGCGTATCGCTTCCTGTTGAATTTTTCTCCGTTGCGTATCGCTTCCTGTTGAATTTTTCTCCGTTGCGTGTCGCTTCGTGTTGAATTTTCGTCGATTTTAAGCCTAACGAAAATTTTTATAATAATCATCGAGGCTATCGTATCGTTAAAAATTATTTCTGCATTTTGTACAAACAAAATAAATATATTAAGAATATAAAAAAACATGAAAATTATACTTTAGAAGTAAATTTAGTATCAAAAACGTTCGATTCAGCACGACACAGTCCGACTGAAAATCGTTTCTTTCCGGCCATTCCACTTATCGACGCTCTACTGTACATAATTCCTGCTAAATTTCCCGCTACTCGCAATTTGAATTCTTTCCGTGTATGATCGCAAGCCTACTTCTTCGGAAGGATGACTGTAAGATTAGACAGACTGCGACAAGACACATACAATATTTTGAAGGGAAACTTGGCGTATCTCACTTTGGAGACCACTGGTCTAGGAGAAAAGTCATCATTCACAAAAACACCTCCCAGTTTTAATTCCAAAATTCGTTTCTTAAAATTCATTTTCTCGTAATAAACAACAAAAGTACAAATAATTATTCTAGGGAAACTACCCTTTTTTTTCCCACTCTCACTGCCCTACTAATTTTAATATTGGGCAACTGTAAAACACGCCTGGCAAACTCAACTGTTTTGGTCGTGTTTGGAAATTGTAACCGGTGTTACCGATTACAATTTCCAAATGCACCTGTTATCTTTCGTTTCCGATAATGATTCGTCCCAAACCTTTTCTAGACCGGAAATGACAACGTAATTCAATCGACGTTGATTATCCAAAAATTCAAGTTCACCAGTAATATCATTAAACTTCCTTGTAACGTTACTCTGATCACCTAAACTACACTTTCCGTCAACCAGTTTTTCCAATATATGTAGTTTATTATCCAAATCAGCCAAACCTTCATCCAAATTTTTAAACCAATCAGATACATAATTTAATCTAGAGATAAGTTCGTCAACCTTAGAATTCATAGCAAAATATAGACGCAGCAGAACAGGTATACCCTCTTGAAGGTTATAATTTTCTCCTCAGAGATATGCAAATTCTTCTTCTCGCAACCCTTTAAAGATTTCTTTCTACTAGTCTCTCCTTCCCCGAATCTCGGAGAATACGACTTTCTTTTCGGGTTGACTGCCATAATATTAAAGACTTACCTATAAAAGAGAAAATAGTATCGATGACAACACTGACAAATGCTCCCAAACTACACCGATAGTAAGACCAAATTTAAAGCAGAAGAAACACGCCCCCTGAAAAGAACAAGCAACCAAAAATTTCTTCTCGTGTAGGGATCGCAAAAACGCGTAAAAATGGTGAATAATTATAAAGTTCCGAAGTCGGAAAGTTTCGAGAGTCAAATCGTGTCAGGAACATGTGTTGGTGATGTAAACCAGACACGAAAGAAACTCTCCCAAACTTATCCTAAAACAAACGCGACACGATAATGAACGACCGAGGGGATGTCAACCGAGAGAGAGGGAGCTTTGTCCAGGTGCTCGTGTACGAGTGTCGGAAACGGGAAACAGAGGGGGTAAATGGCCACCGAAGCATCTGGCGGACCGCGTGAGGTCAAAAACGTCAAAGAGAGGGCCATAACGGCCGGAATATACGAGCACGAACTTCAAAGACTCCGTCAACACCTCTCGGAACTCTCCCGACCCAGATCGGTCTCCAGTTTCGCCTAGAAACAAAAGAAATGACCAATCGGGGTAAGGGAGAGGAAGAATAGAACCGATCAAAAGGGTAAAATTCAGGGGGAAACTCCTATAAAACTCCCGAGTCGCAAGGTCAAAGGGTGGACCCTCCTTCCGTCGTTCTTGGAAGAAGTGCGGCAGTTCTCCTCTGGACCAGTGTTACCTCATAGACGCCAGAACCTACGTCCGCCAGCTGGTGACCCTCGTCCAGGCCACACGTCCAGTACAATAGACAGTTCGTCATCCCAGCCCCGGGCACGCGTCTTCGGAAGACGGACCGCATCAGACTACCGACAACCGGAGATCTCTATCACCACAAGAGTCGATCTAGATCGCAATTTGTACCAATAATATGTAAGTTAACTTAGTAGTTAGAATAAACGGTTTTGTGTAAGACACTTGTCATCTTTGTCTCCTACCGCCACCACCCACATACGATTTCGACCCTAGGTTTTCCTGACGCGTGATTAACTGTTTTCCCCTGGAAGTCGGCGGCCTTACACTCGTAACACCTTAAGACGGCCACAAATAGCCTAAATATGCCAGGCATCCAGTCTCCTCTTCCACGCAAAAATTGCACAATTCTCTAGAGTAATTATTTAAAAAATACAACAAATTACACCTTGCCTATAAAAAAGAAAATAGTATCGATGACAACACTGACAGATGCTCCCCCATAAATAAATATAAACTGTCCTTTCGGACTTTAAACACTATTTTTCTATCTACCCTCCAAATTAACAAATATACACAAAGACAACAATTACATAAAATTAATGTAATGTATTTTTGAAATACAATATACAGTCAAACCTGTTTTTATGCGCTCTTTTTATGTGCGATTTTTTTAATGCGAATTTTTAATTTGTGCGGTTTTCTTTTGTGCGATTTTTTATTTGTGCGGTATAGTTGGCGACTAGTCTCGTGCGATTCGTCATGTCTCACGTTGACTTATTATAGGTAAATAAACTTATTATAGCATAAATGCACTTATTATAGTAATATTATTGCATGAATATGCGAAAAATGAAATAATTTACTTTTTAAGTCAACAAAACACCACCTGGACAAAAATATGTAAAACAGACGATAGACCAGACGATGCAGTCAAGTGCTGACATCTGTTGTTAATAAATTCTATTTCGTACGGTTTTGAGTTATTTTCTATGTGAGACTTTTTTTATGCGGTCCCTGTTGACCGCATAAAAAAATATTTTTTAATTGTGTTGCGAAAACTATTTTTTACAGCCATTCGTGAAGTTTCGTGCGATTTTTTAATGCGTTTTTTTTAATGCGGTTCCTATCCACCGCATAAAAACAGGTTTGACTGTACATTAAAACGAAAAAGTATAAAAGTTCTCTGAAAGAATTTATTTTCGAAGAGCGAGCTGGAATATACTATAAACACGGCGTCACTTCAGCCACATAGTGGCTACAGTGACGCCATTTTTAAAGAAAATTGAATAAACGTCCGCCATTTTTAGTCAAGGGGCGTGCCATTTTTGTGTAAAGGAAACGAGCTAGAATATTCTAACTCTGTGTGTAAATGTGCAAAGAAAAGGAAGGAGTTTTAACGCTTAACTGAGATGGTGAGAGTCAAATTGACCCTACTTAGTTTTTTTTAAAATTTTGATAATAGATAACAAGACATTTCTTTCATTAATCCTGGTCCCTGTTAATTGCGGATAATTAAGAAAGACGTGATAAATATAACTAGTCTCACTATTGGAAGAACAAACCTTTACTTATAACTTCTTATATTTTTAATCATCATAGTAGCAAAAAGCTTAATTTTGAGGTTAGGTTAGGAATTTTATATTTAAAAAAAGTAAATGATAAAGATGTTAATTGTCATTGTTAAGTCCGACCTCTCTCGAGATAAAGAAGTGGGGGAGATAACAGGCATTCCTCTTACCACCAAAATTTAATAGCTTGTGTATAAGAAGCATTGATGCTATCATGCAAAATCTCGTTTTTTTTTTTTTTTTATAGACGCCAACACACACAGACATGGAATATTTTTTCCCCTTTTTTGAGTTCAGGAAGTCTCAAAACGTGAAGATTTGCAAAAAGTTCTGAGGGTCAAATTTGACACGATTCCAATACTTTCCTTTCTCGTGTACAATGGGTGATCGATTAACGAACATAATCCGTTCCAAGACTTTGTTCGCTATCCGAACTGTTCGTTAACCGATTATCGATTTACCACAGGTTTTTACGGGAATTTGATTAATTCGTTCTGGAGACCCCAAAAAATAAAAATATATATACTTTCTTACTACGTTTATTTATATGTAATAATAAAAATACATATGTACACAGTCTTGCATTTTTATTAGTCATGTTTTTTCCGTTTGTTGGGGTTAAAGAATCTGTCCAATGTCGATTGCTTCTCTCTCTTCTTCGGGATTTTTCTGAAGTAATTAATAGCATTTTAATTGTAGAGATCCCTAAGCCTATTAACCTCAACCTGGTTTGGATGCCATTCTAAGACGTTGTTCTGACATCCTCCCACTTCAAAAGATGTTTAATAGCAGATATCGGCATTAATCCTCTTTTTCAGAAGAAAACATCTCTCCAAGTTTCTTGGAGTTCTTCATTTAAGAATTCTTGGCGTTCTGTTGTCAGATTAGGAGATCTTCAAATGTTCTTTATTTCTCAGATGTGATTTTTGTTACTCCTTAAAAGCTGCTCGAGTCTTCTTGATTATACAGTATCTTTCTTAGATAAGATTGAACTGCGGCCTACTGTAGACACGTTTAAGCCATACTGCCCAGCAACATCAGACATCTGCCCACTCTCTACCTTTGCTATTATACTCTCACCTTTCGAAAATAAAAACCGACGCAAAACTTAACGAGTGTCCGCCCGACAGTCTCGCGAATACTATAAAAGAATTGTTTCTGCCAGAAAAATAAAAGGCTGGAATTACGAGGGAGAGTTTCAAAGTTCGGAGGAATACTATCCGACGAGTATATACTGTGTTGAGCATCGATGTTGATGTCTCCCGTGCAGTGGCGTAACTAGCCTTTTATGCGCCCGGTGGGAGCATCTGTAACTACACCCCAAAATTTGGTCCAGGTCATTTCTGCACCCCTCCCAGGGTCCACGCCCTGTGCCTGGGCACCGCCCTAGTTACGGCATTGCTCCCCCACTCCGAAAAGTTTTGAATTGTTGCCTGAAGACAAGGGAATACCAAGCAGTATTCATTACTTTATGTCACTGCTTCTTGTGTTTGTTCTGTGAGGTGTTCGTTGTCCGAACATAAAAATCTTTCGCGAAACTGTTCGTTATCAGATCACCCACTATACATGACAGCCGAGGAAAGCAAAATCAAGAATGTTTGGAAATGGATTTAACTTATTCTACAAAATATTTTGTCTTGTTTAGAAATGTTTAAATAAAGGGTTAATTAAAACAGTTCACTTTATTTCGGCTATTTGACAATTTCGAATTAGCAATTTTCCAATCCCTCTTCACGCTCACGGCTTCAGTGTCTAAGATTGTTGTCTACAACATGAACGAATCTTTTGTTCGTTATAATATTGTATACTTTTGTTATCCAGAATGATGGATACAGTACACAATTTGTACACATCCTAACAGTGCATTCTACATATCAGTCTCGGCATATTTTCTTTGTCTATCTTTGATGGGCAAATGCAACACTTCTTCAATTTCCCACAATTATTACCTCTTACAAGGATTTTAACTTCACCAATGTGGCTCATGACAAAGGTCAAAATGTAGTTTTTCATTGTAAATATTTTCACAAGTTAAAAGCAAAATTTTCTCAAACCATAACTGTAATAAAAACACAAAACACTACTTATATTCTGCAAAAGTAAAAAACACTGTTCAAAAAAATAAACAAAGTACTGAGTATGGTATGGATAAGACTAACCTGAGGACACTATAAATAATCAATCATATTACTGAGAGTAAGGCTCTTCAAGACCTGGCTAGTACTTAATTATTGTTATATTGAGAGTTAAGTAGTACACTTACCACTTTAAACTCTGATCTTACCTTCTTTATAATAAATAAAATCTAAAAATAGCTAAATTCGAGATGAAACAATCTAGATTCATATCACTTATCTAATTGCTTAAATCTCAAATCTAGGGTCAATCAAAACAAACTAAATTTAGATGAGAAAAATAATTCTAAAGTGACAATCCTGCCCAACACATGGTAGTGTCCTTAAACAGAATGTGTATTTAGAGCTTTGTGTAGAAAGAACTGTTGGACTAACTGCAGTCAATATTTATGTGAATACTTTCCAACCATGGGATTACGATTTTGTAAATTCAATTAAAAATTTCCCAATAGGAAAAACTGACACTAATGTCAGAGAAATTTGCATATTATGTAGTTTATATTACGTGTTGTGAAGTGTGTTCAATGTGAATTAGCAACAAGTCATAGTAAAGTTTAACGAGTAAAGTGCAATAAGTAATGTAAGCATTATCAAAGCAGCGGCTATGCTAGTGCTGCACTCAAAGAATTCTGATATTTAAAGTCCTTGCAGAGATGTCCTCTGACCGTTACTAATCTCAGGCGATTGATGGCTGGTTGGCCGAGAGATTAAGGTGGCAGCCTATCTCTTGCAAACCTGGGATTGAACCGGATGGGTTGAAAAATCCTAGGAAATTTTTGAGGTGTGGTTGTCCCTCACCACCTGGCCGAACCCCCAATGGGTTTGCTAAAAAAAACCCTCTTAATGCCCAGAGTGGAGTTTAAAAAAATCTCAGGTGAATGATTTTGCATTCCAAAAAAGAAAAAAAAACCGGACTTTCAGTGTGAAACAAGGAAGGGATCACAAACTGGTGAAAATGGGGGGACATTGGGCTGTCTCAGTAAACCAGCAAATGGAGAATTCTGGCAAATGTAGAACATATGCAATATCATTGCCACCCATACAGGAATATCTGTCACGAATTGCTTCTTAATGATTACATTCAACAGGAGCAATTTGCCACGTTATTCACAGCTCAAATGATGATTGACGATTCATGGCACTGACAAATTCTACAAACTGATGAAGTCTACTTTTACACGTGTGAATGAATACTCACAACTGCCATATATGTGGTCAATTGTGTGAGAGTGAGGTGGCAAATATGCTTGTGAAGCAGTAGCCATACAGTGCGGCATTCACCACTAGTGATCAAGGGAGACTGTGGCATATCTTTCAAAATGTGACCCTGTGCCTAGCCCATGATCATGGACCTTGTTAATCTAGGTGATGTCTGAGCTGGTTTCATACTGAGCTGTGAAAATATGACCGCCATTTTTGTTTCCTCCTTAGAAATATATATATATAGTCAGGTAATTATAATCATCATGGAAAACAGATGCTGTTTTACAGCTACCCACTCTGGTTCAGATGCTGCTCGTTGATCACCCTTTGCTTCATTTCTTCCCATAGTCTTACTGGCATGGATGGTCTACTGGAAGCTTGTGCACTTGCTGGCATTGCTGTTCATTGGAACTACTAAGTTCTCTCACCTTGACAAGGTAGTGACTAATAATAATAATAATAATCTCTCTCCCATGGTCACTACCTGGTCGTGGTGGGAGAGCCCAGTAATTTTACTGATCCATAGGGCAATGCAGGCTGGAGCACAAGCCCCTGGTAGAGACACCCATGCCAGTAAGGTCTATGGGGAGAAATGAAGCTAAGAGTGACCACACCCACATTCTGTGGTGATATTTATTATGGTAATAACTAGATCAAAGTGTGATACCGGCTCGGACGTCGCCCGGGTTAACAAGGTCCGCGTTCGTGGGTTAGGCAGAGGCTCACGTTCGAAAAATAGGCCACAGTCTCCCTTGGTTACCGGTGGCGAAAGCAGCACCGGCCCAAGCATGGCTACTGCAATGCCCTCAACAGATGTGAGGAAGCGGCCGGATGGCCAAGCGGTAAAGGTGGCAGACTACCGCTCTGGTGGACCCGGGATCGAATCCGAACGGGTCGAGAAATCCCCAGGAATTTTTCGGGGGGTGGTCCGTTCGGATATGTCGGGCCCCGTCCCTCACCACCCGGTCGCCCCATTGTGGGCCTGGCCGAACCCATAATGGGCCTACTAAAAGAGGCCCTCTTAGTGCCCACAGGGTGGAAAGAGTTATATATATATAAAAAAAAAAAAAAAAACAAACAAACAAACAAACAAAACAAAAAAAACAGATGTGAGGAACCAACCCAGCCTTGGTGTTTCTGTGGCAATGCATCCACAGACCACAAAGGCTGGAAAACCACGCCAACGGATGAAATGGACAGTAGAAATGAACGAGTTTATCATCCGTACTTACTACACGATCACAAAACTCAAAACAAACATGACAGCATACAGACAACAACTACACCATAGATTCACACAACAGTATCCTCATCTCACTGCCACCGAACAAAGGGTTGTTGATCAAAAAAGAACAATTATACACAATAACCTTATTCCACAAACAACACTTGAACTTATCAAATAACAGGTTGCTGATCAAATACATCAACAGACAGAAACATCTAACATTAATGAAGATCATGTAACCTGTCAGGATAATCTAGCAACAAGCATTGATAATAACACACATACAACAATTACCACTAATAATACTACAGACACTTTCTCATCCATCACTGATAACATAGACATGGATTTAGTTAATACGCTCTCACTTATATTTCAGGAAACACTCACTAAATATACAGGCACAGATCCCACACAACGACCACGAATACCAAAAATCAACACGTCAAAAGAAGTAGGAAAAACACTAAATTACGTAAACACTTGCTTACTACCACACTACATTCATTCAATTTCTACACTCGCAGACATTCATACATTAGTTTATGCTGGGGCAGTCACAGTAGTGACACACCATGGACTGAAAGTACAATCACAGACAAACACACAGAAAACAAAATTCTATCACAAGCCTGCCTGGCAGAGAAGAATAGAAATACAAATAAATGACATTAGACAGCAATTAGGCAGGCTGACACAATACGCTAAAAGCAACATAACACCCAAATTAAGGAAACAGCTCAAAAACATTTTCAAGAAAATAAAAACACACACAAAACATGAACATCACAACACACACATTACAGAATACATTGATACACTAAAACAAAAACTTGCTGCCAAAGCACGTAGACTCAAACGATTCAAAACATGTACACTACGAAAACAACAAAATAAATTATTTACAAACAATGAAAAACTCTTTTACAGACAAATTAATAACAAAGCAAACACTGATACACAGCACAGTGGCACACCAACAGAAGAAAACTCACAACATATTGGTCTTCTCTTTGGTCCAGTGCTGTCACGCATAATGCTGATGCAGGCTGGATCGAGGAGGAGAACAGAAACTTGCACAACATACCAACTATGCCCTGTGTTGAAATAAACATAGATGATTTCCAATACACTGTTAACAGAACACACAACTGGAAGACACCTGGTGTAGACAACATTCACAATTTCTGGTACAAAAAGTTTACATCACTGCACC
Organism: Centruroides vittatus; assembly: GCF_030686945.1. Lineage (NCBI taxonomy): Eukaryota > Metazoa > Arthropoda > Arachnida > Scorpiones > Buthidae > Centruroides > Centruroides vittatus. The sequence goes on from NW_027122173.1 coordinate 1,774,282, forward strand.
AGGAACTAGCTAAACATCTAACACACATCATCATCAATCCACAAGACATGCCAAATTTTCTTACCCAGGGCATCACCTACATGAAACCTAAAAACAACAATACCACAGACCCCACACAATACAGACCAATTACATGTCTTCCAACACTGTACAAATTATTGACATCCTGTATCGCAAACAAAATATACAAACATATTGAAGAACACGACATTCTAACGGAACAACAAAAAGGTTGCCGTAGAAATCACAAGGGATGCAAAGAACAGTTACTCATAGATTCAGTCATTCTACGGCAAGCACACAAACAACACAAACATACACATGGCATATATAGACTACAGAAAAGCATTCGACAGTGTTCCACACAGTTGGCTGCTACATATTCTACACATGTACAAAATACATCCATCACTCATTGCATTCTTTCAAAGCACTATGCAGCACTGGAGAACAACACTACATCTCAGGGTTAGTAACACTTCCATACAAACAAACCAAATTTTTATTAGGCGAGGAATTTTTCAAGGAGATTCCTTGAGTCCTCTCTGGTTCTGCTTAGCCCTGAACCCATTATCCAACATGTTAAACAACACGCAATATGGTTACAATATCAGACACGAAAAAACAACACAGTTTACACTGTCACATCTCATGTACATGGATGACATAAAACTTTATGCATCCACACAAAAACAACTTCATCAACTCCTACAAATCACACATTCATACACCAAGGACATACAAATGGAATTTGGCCTAGATAAATGCAAAACAGTTCACATAGAAAAAGGAATCCCGAAGAAAGAAGATTTTGCACTTGGAAATGGAGACGTTATAGAACTCGCCCTCTTCCATGGATTCAACAAGTATTTAGGATTCCAACAGGCCAAACTAACAGAACATACACAAATAAAGCAAAGATTAATTATAGAATACTAAAGTAGGTTAAATGCTATTCTCAGAACACAGTTAAATGCAAAACACACAGTTAAAGCAATAAACACATATGTCATCCCAGTACTCACATATTCTTTTAGAGTTATACATTGGACTCACACAGATCTTGAGCAACTCCAAAGGAAAACAAGAACAACACTTACTAAGCATAAACATCATCATCCTAAATCTGCCACAGAAAGATTAACCCTTCCACGTAAAGATGGCGGACGTGGCCTGATTGACATAGTTAACCTTCACTACAAACAAATACAGTCACTGCGAGAGTTTTTCTATAAAAAACAAGAAACATCACAATTACATAAAGCAGTAACTCTAGCAGACTCGAATAACACACCATTAAACTTACACTCACATCATATGGACACAACACAACATATAAAAAGCATAGACACCATTAAGCAATCTTGGGCTCGAAAGGCACTCCATGGCAGGCATCCTTATGATCTGGCCCAGGATTTTGTTGACAAAACTGCGTCAAACAGCTGGTTAGCTCGGGGATGCCTCTTTGGGGAGACGGAAGGATTCATGATTGCCATACAGGATCAGGTCATAAATACTAAAAACTACAGAAAACACATACTCAAAGATGCAACACTCACAAATGACACATGCAGAAAATGTCACATCATGCCAGAAACTATACAACACATCACCTCTGGTTGCAAGCTCTTGGCACAAACAGATTATTTACACAGACATAATCAAGTAGCAAATATAATACACCAAGAGCTTGCAAAGAAACACAAATTAGTAGACATCCACGAACCATACTACAAATACATTCCACAGACAGTATTGGAAAACAACACGCACAAAATGTACTACGAAAGAGCCATAATCACAGATAAAACAATTTACCACAACAGACCAGACATCACACTCATTGACAAACACAATAAAATCACATACATTATAGACATATCCATTCCAAACACTCACAATATACAAAACGCATGCACTGAAAAAATTAGCAAGTACACAGAACTCGCCCAGGAAATAAGGCATCTGTGGAGGATGGATAGGGTGCTTATTGTACCTGTTGTTCTCTCCTCTACAGGTGTTATACCCGACACACTACACAAAAGCCTGGGCACGTTACAATTGAATAGAAACACATACATCACACTACAGAAGGCCACTATATTGAATACATGTCATATTGTGAGAAAATTCCTGAATACAGACACACACACTGATACACTTCTTTAATTTCTGTTTTGGTTACTATGCCTTGACTTTTGTCCAGCATAGTACACAGCCACCGGTGTTAACTGAGTATATCTCACTTAACCCAACATAATAATAATAATACTTCCTCTTCTATTATTATTTAATTCATCTAGCATTGTTTGTATGCTATCAACTATAAACTGCTGACATTATTTTAACTGTTTAATCATTTTAATTATTTATTCATAATATAATAACTGAGAGTTGACTGACATTACTCACTTAGGGGTCGACCTTAGGTGAAAGGGTTACGACCCTTGCTTTGCCCGTGATCTGTCAGGATGATACCTTTTTTTTGTATGGGGGTAGTGGTTTGCTAGATGCAAAGATGACTCACACAGAGACCGTATTTACAAATTCCTACATTTATTCATATGGAAAAACATGCTTACAATGAGTTATACAATCCACAAAGTGAAGTAAGGTTGTTTCCCAGATTTAAAAGTTCCATGTGGAGAAAGTTTGCCTCCGACAATCCGATGCCAGGGGTCCAAAGAGGGTTCTCGTCTGTGGTGATCCTGGATAATGATCTGAAGAAGGTTCGTCTCTGGCGCTGTCTTGGAAGTTGGAGGGATGGAAGAGTCATCACAGGGTAGTCCGTCTTAAGTTTTGGATATTGATGTCCTTTCTTATATTCCTAGTTCAGGTCTCCTGGACTGACATTCTTGATCACCACTTCACAATCTCCCCGTGTTCTTGGGACCTCGGGCTTTTATAACATTTTTCCCCGAAATCCCAAGGTTTTGGTTGGTCTGAACGATGGTCCCCGGTAATTCTATTGGTTCCTGGTCTGTTGCTAGGGACGCGATTCGGGCCGCCGAACATCCCCCATCCGGGCTGTTCCCCTCCAGAGTTGGGTCAAGCCCTTCCCTGGATGATGAACCCGTAAATTTTACTCTAACGTGTATTTTTCTGTTCCAGAGAAGATGCAGCTGTTCAGGTCGCCACCTCCCCCCACAGGAATGTCAGCAGGTCCCACTTTGAACTCTCTGTAAGTCCAAACTTACCCCATTCTCACGATGTACGATCAGGAATCTGTCAATTAGTTTGGGAATGTGACAATTAAATCATCTCACCATGTTCCTCGGCCACACCGGTCCTGTTTACGAAATAAGTCACCAATTTAACGGCTCTAACTTGACAGCCAGTTTCTCGACAAGGGGGTAAGGTCTCGGCCTCACATAATTTATGTTTAAAGCACTGGTTAAGACATAACAATTGCACATTATCAGCCACTTGTTGAAAATGAAAGGCTCTTTTTTGCTATTTAACCAAAGATGCTGACAATAATTGAACTCTGGTTACAATACATCAAGTTTTTATAATGCATTTCAACTTTTACTGTAACTTTCTAAGACTTGATATCAAAATTAGCATTATCTATGATTACAATAAGCAGAGTACTGTATACAGCTGTTTAGTAATTTTATTAAATCATTCTGATACATTATATTACATAAATTATGGTTATTCTGTTAAATTATGATAATAATATAATTAAAAATTCTCATTTCATAAACGAGTCCAATTTAGTCCAATTAAGTTATTTACTGGAAACATCATTTCCCAGGAAGTGTATCAAAATACAGATCATTAAAAAAAATTTCAAAATTTCAATAATATACAGGATAATGTGTGTAAACTTATAGGTACCATTTGTCTGCAAAACATTAAAAATAATTTTGAGTATATTAAACTTTTGTATAATCTAACAAAGTATTAAAAAATGATAGAAAGTTTCTTAATTTTTGTGAATTTTTTTCATTTTCTCTAAAAGAACAATAAAAAAAGGTCAGTAGGCTCCATAAATGCAAGTATTACTTACAATAAATGTGTTTATTCACAAGGTAGATTTTAATAAGCAGAGAAATATACAAAACTCCTCATTTTGTAATTATTTTTAACCAGTATAATAATCAGAAAAAAGCAACTCATCTCATATGATCTATTAATAAAAAAATTTATCAAAATCACTTAATAATAATCACAAAATCACAGATTATTATTATTATTTAATCAAAAAACTATCCAAATCTTAAGAAAATAGAATAGTTAGAAAATAAATTACCATACAATAATTATCAATCTATCGTATTTAATTGGAATGTACTGTATACTTTATATAATCATTTGCATAACAAAAATTCTTAAAAATAATTTATTCAAGTTTTCCAAAATTATTTACAGTTCAAAATTAAAATGTTTATTTCAAATATTTCTGATGTGCTATTTGTTATTCAGTTTTATTTATTACTATTCAATTTGTACTGTACACAAACTGCTGTCAATTTGGTATTTCAAGAAACCAAGTTTTTACATAATTTACATAATTAGACATAATCCGTAATATCCTTAATGCATTAGCTAATGTTTTTCTGATATATTACAAATAATTCAGAATTTTTCTACTTGAAATTATTGAATCAATTGTCAGGTGTAATAAATTTTCTGTATATATTTTCAATCTCTTCAACTAGTAATCAAGTTTTAATGCATGTTTTCATTATATTACATTGTATAATTAAAAAAAAATGAAAATTATATATTGTGAAATAAAATGAACCTACTGACCCTTAACTTAAAGCTGTTTCGTAAATTTTTTGAAATATTATCAAAATATTTCTTCATATCAATTTAATAAATTTTCTTATATTTCATTTAATTTACTTTTACAAAATATAAATAATTGTACAAAATTTAAATTTGTGTGTATATTACAACTAAATATATATATATATATATATATATATATATATATTTAATTTAATTAAAAATAATTGCATCAGAATATATCTGGACAAGAGGAATAATTTCGGTCCCAATAATGTTTATCAAATAACCAGCAATCTTTATTAGGAATGTGCGGATTAGGTCCTTTTTTAAACCATCTGAAAATCAAAATTAAATATAAATATACTCTGAAAAAGTTACTCTAATGTATTTTTAATTATTTGATTACAATATAATAATTTTTTTATTTATTAAATTAAATAAAAATAAGTACCGAGGCTTCCATATTTCATTATTTTTTTTCCGCAATTTTCTAGCTTCTCTCTGTTTTTCTTCCAGACGATGTTTTTCGAATGCTGCTTCATCTAAAGACAGAAAATAATTGTTTTATTAATATTATAGATATCTATGCCAACAAAATAATTACTTAATGTAGTAATATTTTTAATATTACTACATTAAGTAATTATTTATGTATATTAAAAAGTGTATATATTAATAAGTGTATATATTAATTATTTATGTATATTAAAAAGTGTATATTAATAAGTGTATATTAAAAATATACATTAATGTATATTTTTAATATACACTTAACAACAACAAAAAAACCTGGTGCCATTTTCTGGTCATTGTCTCTTGTCTTCAAGAAACAGTATCTATGTCACAAGCTGGTCACTGATTGGTTAATCATTTGTTTATATCTCAAGAGATCACCTCTTCTCCTGAAATGCAATTCTGGACAACTTTTCTCTTGAAGAGTCTCTCATCTTCCAGAGACAAGCAGATAGTCATCTTTCAATTGTTCTTTCGTCTGTAATCTCAATTTCATTATATGCAATATGAATGACTTGATGCTAGTTGCACTATACAATTGTATTAGAAAACATTATCTCAAAATACACTTTCCCAAGATAGAGATAATGCTTTAAATCTTTTAAAGTGGCCACATTACATTTTACTTGGGGCCCATTGACTCCATCTACAAATGTGTCCTTATTCCAATCCAGTCCTTTTAAATGCATACATCTTTTTTTAAAGATTTTTTGTAACGATTAATTCGTCCTGGCCATATATTTTTATTTCAAATATATTTTTAAATTTATATGAAATGCCACCACTAGAGAGATATTTTAACTGTTTTACATTTAGAGGCAGACAAGCAACCTATAAAGAAAAGTTGACTCCACTATGAAATTGTTAATTCCAGGCCTAGGAGCACTATTTCCCCTTTGAAAAAGTGAGAAAAGTGAGTTGAAATACAGAAAAAAGTGAATGCAATAGTGACAAAACAAAGTGAAAACACAGAAGGAAAACTCAGCAAAATAGTGGTAAAAATTGTTATTTTCTTTTTATTCTGTTATGGTTAAACACATTTTAAAAATTTCTGTATATACTGTAATATAGTAGCCACTCGTTATATCGCGTTTTTTCGGTCCCCCAAATTTTAAAAGCATTTGAGTCAATTAATTTAAAATTACCAATTGCCACTGAATTTCTATTTGTAACGAAATACGAGAAAGAGCTAAATATGCAGAACAGGTGGATAGATCGGTTGTCATTTGTTTCCTTTTGATATAAAAGTTGTTTATTTATTAGTTTTAAGTACAGCCTCCTCATTTACAAGTTTCTGTGAATTCGAAATTTCATACCTTTATGTGAATTAACGGTATTGCGTCAATTCACACAAAGGTGTGAAATTTCGAATTCACCGCATAATGTGTAAAGAAAAGATCTCTTTAATTCTGAACGAAAACTTTAAAATTTTTATACAGTAGTAACTTTATTTTGCTTTTTAGAGAATTTTTACTCTAATTTTATAAGTTTTGATGTTCTATTATATATTCAATATTTATTTTTTTAAATTTTCAATTACAGCATTTATAATTTTTATTGAAAAATATAAACTACACGAATTTCTAATAAGCGATTTATATAGTACTGTATAATAAAATCGCAATTGATGTTTTGTTTTTATATCGACAGTATTTGTCTTTCATTGTCATTGTTAAAGAAACAATAATGCTAAATGGGCGTTCATGGTTTCGATGTTTATGTAAACGTCAATTAATTCGATATAACCTACGAATAAAATTCAGGATTGAAAAACTAAGCTTATTTTATATCAGAAACACTTGCTGATGAAAGAATAGCGATTCCATAGCATGTATAATCTGTTCAGTAAAAGCCCAGAATTTTTATTACTCGGTTATATCGCGTTTTTTTTTCTGTCTCCCGATAACCAGTGGCTTCTGTATTTCAAGTAAACCATGAATACTTGAAAAGTCTTTGGCTTCTGTAAATAATCAGTCATGAAAGATGATGTTCTTTTATTAAGATTATTCTGCATGTTATCAGCTTCCTTCTTTTTCGCTTCCTCTTGCTTTTGAACACTTAACACTAATAAGCATCACACGTGCTGCTTGTACTTCATTCATGTTCTTGCTGTTAATAGCCTTCTCCAGTTTCTTTTTTTGTTTGCTGCTTCTAACTTGGACTGTCGCATGTATTTCATTTTCTTCTACATTTTTCTGGTTTAAACTCAGTTGCAGTTCCATAATCTTCATGTTACGAACAACTTTCTTTTGTTGTTCTTCAAAACATTTCTGTGCTCTTTTTTCCGTTTCTCTTATTCTTTTAACTTCTTTTCATTTTCCAATCGTTCTTGATAATTTCTATGCACCGAGGAAGCTAATTTCAGTCGTCCTTTGTAATAGGTACAAGATATGGGCTTTTGTCATACATGTTCAGTCCCTCTTTAACAATCAAAAGTGAATTAAGCATTCTTTCCAACACTGATGCTCTATCAGGAGAAAGTGCCCGGCATAAAATTGATTCTCTCTTTCATGGGAACGGGATTTTCGATGCTAATTTCACTAATTTGGCTATTCTCGGATATTTATCATTATCAGAAACTGTTTATTTTTTAATGCTTCGAGATGTGTAAATATTGATTTCAAAATAAAATAATAAATCTGAAATAAATATACAGTACTCCAAATAATATAAGTAAAATAATATTTTATTAATGATTTCATAAATAAAAATGAACTTGTTCCTGCAGATGACTAAAAACAAACATCGTTGCAAAGTTGTTAACCTTTGGGAAGCGTGTGAAAATCTTTCTCACAAGCAATTACGTGTTGTACTTTTCACAACACTTCAAATATTTTAATTTATTTGGTAAATTTTATATGTAAATATGAATTTACATTTTCGTTTACTTTTTTAGTCTCTCAATTAATGCACAATTATAATCGGCATAAGAGAAGATTAAAAAATGGATATTTCACAAGCAAAGTAATCACACATTTTATGAAAATAACACTTACTATATGGAATAATTATACTTGTAGTCAATTTAAACATACATTTATGGGAAGATGTAGATGTGATTTAACATTAACAATATGCTATGAAATCATTAAAGTAATTTTATTAAACTCAAGTTTATGAAATTATTTAAAGATAAATCAAGTAAAAAAATATTTTTGTAAACAACAACTCCATAACCCGATTGTTAATTAAAACCAAATAATCTGCCAAATTATTGGGCTATAACCAGGATAACTAAATGGTCAGAAACGAAATCTTTTTTAGTGGTAGGAGGTTACGCTACTATCTCGTGTTAATTTTAATAATTATATATTTTGAATTTAAAAGCGGCAGCAGTGTTGTCAGCTTGAGAGATTAATCCCTCTGCGTAATGTGTTTTCCCCTGCAAAAGGACTTTAGTGATTTTATTAGAAAACAGCCAAAACCGCAGGGATGCTTAGAATACTTATTTTTAAACTCTGTAGAAGGAAATGCAATTCGGATAAGGTAGATTTTGGCGAATAATGAAAATATGGCATGAGTACATAACTTTACTCAACACTGGCTTCTGAATTTGTAATGAGAGGGAATTTTTAAGTGCATAAAAGATTTTTTTAAATACGTTAAATAAATTTTTGTTTCCTGTAACCTAACGACACTGAGCGGGCAGATGCAATTTTGAGTCTGCTCAGGGCCGCGTATTTTCTTCTAAAAAATTCTATTCCGATAGTCTGATAATTCGGCAATTCGTTTGGCTTTAAAATTATTTTTGGTTTGTCCCACATCTTAATTAAGCATGTGAAAATGACCAAAAAAGTGAGAAAAGTGAGAAAATGACCTGAAAAGTGAGAAAAGTGAGGATACTTCAGAAAAGTGAGTACAAGTGAGAAAAGTGAGCGACTCCAAGGCCTGTAATTCCTCAAATGTGCGTTTGAAAGGACTGGATTGGAATAAAAACACATTTGTATGTATTATCTTTAAGGAATCTTTTTTTTAAAGATTTTTTGTAATGATCATCTAATTTCTCTTTAATTCAATTTGTACACTTTTTCTAACTAAATTAGTTTATCACAATTTCTATTTAAGAGACAACATTATCCACAACATTAAAAACATTATAAAAGAAATACATATCTTTGTCAAAACTGTGTGCTTTATTTAAATCTTGTGCTTTCCTTACCACAATCTATAATTTTGTACTCTGCATCTCCGGAAGATGAGTTTTGTCTCGTTCCGACATCATTTGTCTCTTCCTTAAGAGACAAGAGATAAGTGACAAAAATACAACCCATTGTTCCCAATTGTAAAAAAAAAAAAAAAAAAAAAAAAGCCTTAGTCAGCAATATTCAAAACAAACAGCACATACTTATCAGGCTACATTAAGGCTGATTAATTAATAAGAAATTAAATAATTTGGCTAAAGATAAGCATTAAGTCATCAACTCATCAACTCATGTTAAATTTAATACAGGTACTCCTCACTTTACAACCGAGTTCCGTTCTGACGACTACGTCGTTAAGCGAATTTGTCAATAAGCGAGGAGCTTGCACTGGGAATATAGGATAATTGTAAAATTATAAAAATTATGCAACAAACTTCAAATTTATTCATAAAAGACATGCATATGTACATATTATCATTTGTTTATTTGGTTATCTGGAGCTGTACAGGGTCCAGGTAAGGGAGATGACAACAGTGAAATAGAAGTTGTACCTTCAAGGGTGGACGTCTTAGATATAACAGTCGAAAAGAAACTCATAATTGTGGTTTGCATTATAATAATCTTTTTTTCTTGATAAATTTCTCTATAGCACTTCAAATGTTCAACCTTACTAAAACGTTCAGTATTTAGATCCATAGCCTCAAATTCCAACATAGCTGCATTAATTTTGGAGAACACACCAGCTAACCCATGTACCTTGAATTTCTTTTTCACTTCTTTCCTCTTCCAAATGCTGCATCGCTTTTAACTTTATTAAATCCTCATTTATTAGCTCACCATCGGCATAATCCACTAATTCAGCAATGTCTTCCACTTCAACATCTAAATTAAGTGCATTGGCAAGGCCCGCAATTGTTTGAATTACATCAAACTGACTAAAAAAGTATATAGTATGTTCAGTTCGCATGTCACCAATTGCCACTGATTGACTCTAGAGCTGAGAAAGGGGATTCCCCAAATTGTAGATTGAAACTCGATTGGTCGTAAGTGCGAGTGGTTATTAAGCAGATAGGTCGTAAAGTGAGGAGTACCTGTAATTAGAAATATTTTTAAACATGAGAAAGTTAAGTCACCATCTCATGTTTAAAAATTACTAAACCATCAATACACCTTTCTTTCTGAGATATGCTTAATCAAAACACTAATGTTTTCAACCTAATATGAAAGGACATCTTCAGGTGTAACTGAAATTAAAATGTATTTTTAAAAACTTAACGTTTAAACGACAGAACGTCCAAACATTTTTACATTTAAATTTAAAACAAATATTAGATAAATTAACAAACAAATAAATAAAATAATAAAACAAAATATATAAAATGAACTAAAACAATAACGATATAAATAATGTAATAAAATACACAAAAAATGCATCCAATTATAAGGGCAGGTGCAGACTAAGAATTTTTATGTTTTAATTTTTTTTTCCTGTGACTGGTATTCTTGCAAAATCAGTCTTTGCCTGGAGCTTTTTATTATGTTGGCTGTTTTCAGTCTTCATGAATAGATTTCCTGATCGGCATTTTTGTACCATTTTTAATGGTCAAGCTATTTGGTTGAGAGTCCTATAAATCAAAACGGGAGATAACTCAAATAGTTTATTTTCTACCTTCTGTGAATGGATGGATGATCAGGTATTGAGGCCTAATGTGTTCAGGTTGCTCTGGGACTACTGATTTTGAGTGAAGATTATGGTCTTCCCCATGTCCTCTCTTTCTGAACTGAGAGTTTGGGAGGTGTTGCATAATTTCAGTTTCCATATTTAATTGATTACACTTTGCTTGCTTTAATATCTCCGGTCCTACTCTGACCCCGAAAGGGGAGTGGGGTTCACTGCAAGTCCTTAACACACTGGCTTTTCCACCCAGGGCTCTGAAACAAGTATAGTCTAGTAACAGAATGACATTGGGTAGAGGATGCCCTCCAACTCCCAAAATCCAGGGGTCCTTCCTCTAAACCAGGGATGGGCAACCTGCAGCCTACAATGCATAAAATGTGAATAAATATATCAATTTTCCAGCTTAAGGAAGTATGCAGCAAAAATTCAAATGTTATTTTTACAACTTATGTATGTGAATAGTTTTTCCCGCAATGAATTTAGTAAAAATTAAAACAAGAAACCGGCTAACAGACACATCAAAACTAATTTAAAACTAGCAGTGACGAATATTTAACCAAATATTTCCAATATATTACATTTACATCAGTTTCAGAAGCTAAATTAAGTATACCTATGCTAATTTATAATTATATATGAATAAATAATTCTGATTTACCAACATTTTTTTTTTCTCTTTCTGTTGTATGCGGCCCGCATCAGTTCAAAAGTCTTAAAATGCAGCCCTTACATAGAAAAAGGTTGCCCACCCCTGCTCTAAACCACTCTGTCCAATGCTCACCCAGCTGACAACATAGCAAGATGATACGAGAGCAGATGTCCTTTATGACCAGCCTGGGTTAGGCATGGCCATCCGTCTACAGGGAAGCAGGGGCCAAAGAGGCTATTAGGCACAACCCCCATTTTGATCATCCCTGTGAGCCGTGACCTCATCCTCCAGATTCCCCCTTTCTCCTTTACGGGTCACTGCACGTGGCTAACATGCATGTAGGCTCAAACATTTGAAGCACTTACCAGCCTATTGCTAGGCCCAAGCAGAGGGTGTTCTGATAGGTTGGTCATCAAAGTCCAAGATATAAAACACCATAAACCTATGTCATTGTCCACCATTTATGTCAGTGTCAAGTGTCTTGGGATGCAACCAATGGCTCAGGCTATAGGGATGCCACTCCCCAAACATTTGTTTGATCAACTGTCCTTGTGCAAAAGCAACTTTTTTCCACTAACTTTTAATCACTTTTTGATTGTTTGTCACTATGTTCAGCACTGTAAGACGGTCTTGTATAAGTTGTCACTGACAGAGTTTATAACTACAAAATCTATTAATGTGGTCATCATTCCTTCAGATGATTAGTATGTTGTCTATATACCTTTTAAATAATATAAATTCATTTATGAAGTTTGGTAAGATGTTATTTTCCAATTTTCTTTCAAGTAATTTACAGAGGTCCCAATACTGGGTTTCCCATGAGTACCACTCTATTCTGTGTAAAAACACCCTTCAAATGCAGAGGCATAGGAAAATGCAAAGGAATGAAGAATGGCATAGAAAAATCCATCATTTCTGTGATTTCAGATTGGTATTTATGGGCTTCAAGATGTAATGCACAAAGTCTATGACAGCATCCATGCACATATTCAGTTTAATAGATGGGTATATGCTTTCACATAGTCTAGAATAGTGATAATTTCATCTGCCATTAAACTTAAACAAGATTTCTTCAAATCGGTGTTATTGAGTTCATTGTAGAAAAGTTGTAAGATGGCATAACTAAGGTTTGCATTGTTTTGTCCATTAAGGTGGGCATATGCTTTTTTTTATGACTAGTCTGAAAAGCTTTTATTTGTGCATTTTATCAAATGCAAATAATTGTGGAAAGGCTGGTGTTGGTATACATATTTTCTTATGAGACAGTAACACTGTTAGGGGCCAAGTTTGATTATTGACAGATCTGGATGTAGATATTATGATGTTCTCAGTTACTTCCTTGCATTCCATTTGATATATTCTTGTAATGCATTACTGTATGTTCATTTTTCAATATTACTGATTACCTTTTATCCATTCTGGTTAGTATGCATTTATTACTATTCAACCATTTCCTTGTGAACTGGATATTATTCTGGACCTTGTTATGTCTGATTCTTTTTGTTGTACTCAACAATAGTTTTCCATCTAAAGTATTCTGTTGTAATATGGTCCATTCCTTTTTAACCTCAGGAGTGACAGTTGTGAAGTTCAGTTCATTATGTGGTATCAGTACATATACTGGACTTGTTTTTAGTTTGTTGCACTTTAGGTGGTATATAATGTCATGACAAACATGGAATGTGCTCACCTCCATTCAGGCAGGTTTAATAATATATAACTTCAGTATCCATTTCAATTTTTTGATGATTAAGTTTTAGCCTATGGGCCCCTTTCTCCTGTAACTTAGCAACATATGTATTAGGTGTATATATTGTGTTATGGTCTCTAGTGTAATTAGTTCTCAATCTCAATTACTTATTTTAATAGCTGGTACTTGGTAGCTTTAACAAAATATATAGACTTGTTAAGGAAAGCAGTCTGGTCAATAATTCACTCTCAGCTGGTAGGTTAATCTGTATACATGGTATTAACTTAAACAGTGGTCACACCTAGTGATTTCCAGTCCCGCAGCCAACTGCAACTGCAACAAGCGTGAGTTGCACATGGCTTGTCATGGTCACATTGTTTATTGGCGTTGCAACTTGGAAACGTAAGACTTCATAATAAACCAATGAAATTACAGTAGCTTGTTTTTGACTACTTTTGTAAGTTTAACAATAGTTTACATTCTATTTCAGAGTATTTACGGAATTTTAGCCACTTTTCTTATTAAAATGGCAAGTAGTTCCTTTTCTGCAATGAATAAAAGAAAAAAAGGCGATTATTTTGTTAGAGTTGGCAAGAATACATGAAAAAGTACAATCTTCGATAAAACGAAGAATTAAAATCCCACAAATATTTGTGAGCCTGAATAAGCTCAATCAATCTCAATTCTGTAAAAATATCAATCCTCTTACTTTCTGCCATGATGAACTATTTTCAATGTTTTTACTGTATGATGTAGCACAAAGGCATTTGCTGATTGGATGCATGTTTGCAATCGACACAAGTAGAACAAACATTATTTTTCTAGTTGCAGCTGCAGTCGTGCTGGTTTTTGAAAGGGGTTTACTAGTTAACAAGAACAGTCGTTGCAGTTGCAGAAATCACAAGATGTGACCACAGCTTTAGATTCAATGATTCTACACTCCAATAAGAAGTTCAATTTAACTGAGATCTTGACTAGCTTGATAAAGACAAAATGCACAATAGACTGCTAACAGTCTATACAGTTTGGCTGATGTTGACATTTGATATTACAAGCTAACAAATTTAGTTTGGAAGAGGTCCAGAGTTTAATAAAAAATGAAAATGTCAGACAACAAGCACTTTGAGCTTTCCACTACCTCTGTCTTCAAGTCCACAGCCTAAAATCCAGAAGCAATGTTTGTCAAGTTTTCCTGCAGTAGGAATTTTGTTAAAATAGGTCACTTGTTTGCCGATTTATTCCATTATGCATCTTATTAGGTCAGGCAACTAATAGTCATGCTATTAAAAGGTCAGTTTGCTCAGGTGTAGGCAACCAAAATTCATCAACCCCAATGACTATCTCCAAAAAAGTATATATGTTATGGACAAAGTGATTAATACGGGCATTATGAATAATGACCAACAAAATCGGGCATTGTAATAAATTTCAATAATTTATCAAATTGACCAGTCATTATGAATACTGCTACCACCTTGTCGGGCAAAGTGATAATAATACGTTGAGGAGTGATCATCTGATATACGCTAGCCAATCAGAACTTACATCTTAGTTGCGCATGCGTATTGCATTTAGTGCCAAATTTTAAATTTATGTGACCAGTAGTTAATCTTTTTTCTTTGACAAAAGTAATGATCATGGAGGAATCATTAAATGACATGAACAACTGATTAAACGAGTTAATAGCAGAAAAAAGTGAAAACAATTACATTTTTACAAAATCTGCATATTTGTTAATGATAGAAAAAGCGAGAGTCAAAAATGGAAGTTACTTCTAACTTACTGGAAGAATATCAGTTAATAGTACTTTGAAATAATTCACAAAAAATAAATATTTCTAAATGAAATAAGTGGAGTTTATTTTAATCAAATTTAAAATTCGGTACTAAACACGATACACACACGCAACTGAGTGCTGATTGGCCAGCGTATGTCAGATGATACTCCTCAACGTATTATCATCACTTTGCCCGACTAGATGGTAGCAATATTCATAATGACCGGTCAATTTGATAAATGAATCAATATTTATCACACTGTGTGGCCTTTTTGGTCATTATTCATAATGCCTGATTAATCACTTTGTCCATAATATATACATTACTAAATGAGTTTGAAACCTTGTTAAAATAATCATTTCAATGTTGAATAGCTGTAAACAGTATTTACAGTATGTAAATTGTATGCAAAACAATTTCCATAACAAAGCGAGACTGTTTTCTTTATATGTATGTCAACTTATAATATGCACTTAGAAAACCAAGAAATTTTAATGCAAGTTAATCCTCTGCCATAAAAAAAACCTGGATTTTCAGATGACCATAATTTCAAAACTACTGGCTATTGCAGCAAGTATATGCTACATTATCATACACAAAGATATAGAGAATACTTACTGCCCCTGTGGTGACGACCCACAGGAATATCTCTCTCTCTCTTTCCTTTGTTTGCTTTATCTTATTGTCTTCTGATTATTGCAGTTTTGAAACAATGACTAGGAATAAAATTCATAATGAATTTGTCTAAAACTTATTTTTTAATGAACAATTGTAATTATAACAAAGCTTAGTGTATTTTTCTGCTCATATTTCTTTTGCTGGAAGCAAACAACAAATATCTGATGCTGGGTGTCCAAGGGGCCCACCCCTAGTACAAGAATAAAGAAACAGGACATTCAGATGAGAAGGCAAGCAGAGAACAGTTGAGTATTATTCTTGCCCCAGATACAAGAGAGGAAAGTTAAGGACATGGTGAAAAATATAGATTTAGAGCAAAATGAAAGCAGAGCTCCTTCAGAGGCTTGGTCAATAGGTTTATTTTTATTTTTTACCAGTAAGAAGACTTTATGATTGTAGTAGCTATATTCAAGAAAACATTTCTTCTCCCACTGTCTTTCTTCTTTGCCAAGAACAGCAAATAACAATGGACCAAGACTAAGTTGTGTGATTTCTTCATGTGTATTTGTCATAACTGATTTCCTTGGCTATTGGAAAATTGTTCCCTTTGTCATTGTTAAGCAGCCAAAGTCATTTTGTATAATTGTTGATATATGATTGTGTAGTTAAAGGTCAATTTGTACATTGTCAAACTGTCACAAGGAACTATTCTTCACTTCTGATGTTTAGTATGTAATTGATGAATTTTTAATCATTGATACTGATTAAGGTTTTCTTTTGCTAGGTTCTTCCCTAATCAGATCAAGTGTTTTGAAATTTTTAATAATTGTAATTTGTATTTTCGCTAGTAATTGATTTTTACTATTGTAATTAGTGAGTTGAAATTGTAACATTTGAGTTTTGTAATATTCTTTGTAGTTGTAATACCTTTCTTGTTTTGTTCATTAGAAAGTCCAATACTGACATTCCTATTTTAATAAAGTTTGATTTTAACAAACTCTGGAGTGAGATTGTTTTTCTTAAGTATGGACCTTGAAACTTAAATATTGTGTTATTGAAAATTATGATTATTCAGCCAAGATATTAGATTTATAAAAAACATAATATGTCAAATAACAAATATTGTATTTTTAACATTAAACAAAGAGGTCAATTAAAAAAATACTTGCATCCAATTTACTTTTATAGTAGTAAAATTTTTGAAAAATTTTTTTATTAACTTACCCACATTACCATTCTCTAATAACTGTATATCTGGACGTAAACGACTGTCAGTTGGTGGAAGAAAACTTTTCATGGAATCATATAGTTCATTTAATGCCATTGCGAACAAAGTGAAATTATAATACTATAATAAATATAAAAATTCATGTTTTTAAAAACTGTGAAGTCTCATATATATATATATAATAAAAGAATAATATAATAAATTACATTAATATACATACAACTTTAAAAACTTATTTTAAGATTATACAATCATCCAAGCTCTAATCAGCTATCATGTATGAAGGTTGATTAATCATTGTGTATTATTTGTAACTTAAAAGAAAATATTTTAAAAACTTTGTCTTACCAGAAGTTTACTGATGAAACAGAAAATTAAATCATATGAGATTACTATTCATACTACATCATTGATATACAACTAAAATTACATTAACATAGCTGACATCTTACATGAACTTTAATTAAAATATTCTTTTTAAATCAATCTTCAAAGATAAAGATCATTAAATTTTATAATCATTGGAACAAAAAAATGCTAATGAAACACTACATCAAAAATAGAATGAAATATGTTCTTGATAGCAAATAAATATATGTAATTATGTCATATATAAATTCTAGTGTAATATTATGTATGAATTTGATTGTTTCAAATTAACAAATGCAATAATTTTAAAAGATAATTTAAAAAAAATATAGTTTAAGATGAAAATTATAAAATAATAAATTTAGCATTCATTATGACGTAAGCAATATTTTTATAAATATTTAAAATTTAAATATTAATTGGAATCAAAATGCAGAATAATAATAATTTCTTAATTTCCTTACCTAATAATTTTCAAATATCAAATTTACAAAATAACTTACTTCCATTGAATATTCTGGTCTAGGTTCAACTTCCCATAATAATTTTGAGTCTTTCAAATCAACCATTACATAATTTTCATCCTGTTTTTCTTGATTGTCTATATTACTTTCAACCTAAAATACAAAAATTCATCATATGCCAAAAATAATTTATTTTTAGCTTAGTGTATCTATTCAAATTTCTGTTGAATTTAATTATTAATAATTTATATTTTCAAATCTAAGTGAGTTTATAACACGTAAATTGTCTTTACAATTTCTTCTGTTAACAAAATGATGATTCACATCTAAGTTAAAATTTTGTTAAATGTTAATTTAAATGTACAGTTTTAAAATAAAGAATCAAATTAGGATATTTTATCATTGATGATATAGGTCATTAATAGAGATGAGTGAATATCACTTTTCTCAAATTCAAATATTAACCAGATCTCAAATACCCAAAATACTTAGTGAACTTAATTACCTTCTACAACTTATAAAGCAAGTTAAATAAATTATTTCAATATTTTGATTTATTTTATTAATAAATTAATAAAATAAATCAGAAGTAAAAAGAATGAATGTATTAAATTTTAAAAACAAAACTTTAAACTTTTAATTTTGACTTTGAGTTTTAAAGTAGCTTTATTTCAAGTATTCATATCTCAACTATAATAAATTAACGAACGATTGCTCTCATTCTCATCTAATGCAGATTTTTATTTAAGAAAACAAGAATTCAAAAACATTCAGGTCTAATGTGCTTTTTTCCTTGTCACAAATTGCCAATGGCAAAAAAAAATTTATTTGTTTAAACTTTAAAATGTTCAAAAAACTTTTTCACAACACTGCTGTAAATGAATCAAACCTCCAAAAACATTAATATAAGACCAATGAAGAACTTAATTAAATATGGTAACATATTTAATTAGAGTTCTTCACTGATCTTATATTAAGGTTTTAGGAGTGTTTGATACTTTAAAATGTACAATGGAAAATATGGTTTATCAAACCATCCATAATACTGCAATAATTGTGTACATTTTAATAAAAGACACTTGTTAATTATTCAAATATTTTTAATTTTTGGATTATCCCCCCTTGGTCACTTTTGGATCTGCCACTGTAATTGTATATATGACAGAAATTTATTTCTTTTGAACTTGAAGTATTTATATAATGTTGAATGCTTTTGAAAAATTAAAGGATATATCAATTATTGTTTCACTAATTAATTAAAGGTTACTAATTAATCAGTTTTAATAATTTATATTTATCATTTTTTGTTTTTTAATGGCATAATAATGCAATGAAAAAAAAATATTTATCATCATGTTAAATTTAAAAGATTTCCAAAAATATATGTTAATTTAAAAATGTTTGTTAAAATTAATGTAACTGTAAAATATTTTACATATACAACTTTTTTGTCATTTCATCAATCTACAAGGTGATCATAATTAAAGAAATGGTCAGAGCCTGTATATAAAAAACTATTCAGCGAGTCTCAGCCAAATTTGGTACACACTGTCCCAATTATAAAATTTTGATTTTTTGGAAAAAATTTTATTTCAAAATTCAGCTGCTAGGGCAAAATCTGCCTCTTCTGTCCTCTTAATGTACTTATTTCTTATGTTTCATAATAAATTTTGGGTGTAAAAGGGGAGTTGCAAAACATTCTTCACAATTCTTAAATAGGTAAACAGTCATGATGCTCATTTTAATAAGTAATGAATGATTAAGCAAATTTTATCATTTAGCTGTTATTTTTTCAAGAATACTCTGCATCTGTTCTGTTAATGCTGCTAGATGCAGAGAGATGTTTCAAAATTGTCATTTCAGCATTGCAACAGAGATATTGTCTGAATATCACAATCTTTATGCAAGATGGTACATCCCACATACTGGCCTAAATGTGCAAGCCTTACTACAACAATATTTTTTACATGAGAGAGTGATTAGCCAATCATTTCCAATATCACAGCTGCCACATGTGACTTTTGATTGAGGACTACTTAAAGTTCTTGTTTACAAGGCAATATTCTCAACCTAGCTGTTGTAAAAGACAATTTTACCATGTGCTACAACACATCCATTTCACCATTAAGTGACATGTGCAGCAAATGCAGTTTTAAGAACATGGAGACAAAAGCTACAGCTTTGTGCCCTTTATGTAATCATCAGTTCGACATTTCACATCTGTAACTGAAATAAAATTATTGCATTTTGTTTCTTAACTCCTGAAATGCATCTTACTGTAAATACATTTACTAATGAAAATTAAGGAAACAGACAAATTTTGCTATGTTGAATTTTGAAGTAAAATTTTTTACCCAGAAATTGAAACTGCATACTTAGGTCAGTACATATATCAAATGTGGCTGAAATCTGTTTAAATTTCTCTTACAGAGCACTCTGAACAACTACACTTTAATCATAATCACCATGTATAATAAATTTGGAAAAACAATACCATAATGAACAACAAATTCTGGATTATTATTAAGCAACAATTTAATACTAAAAGATTATAAAATTGACTTTGATGTCACTACAGACATCTGTAGTGACATCAAAGTCAATTTTGATGAATAATACATTTATTATTTTGTAATTGTAAAAGCCTTACTGTCCTTAAATTCTAATATTATTGTTAATTGTCTGCTTGGACTCTACTTATTAATAGGACTTTATACTGGTGTTTAAAGATTGGCATAGTAATGAGAGTTAGTTCAGGAAAGAACAAAATTTCTTTATCATATCACCTGTAGTAATAATTTCTGTACACATACGTGTTTCGGGCTAGCATGCCCCTCATCATCAGTATTACTACCAAACACTAAAAAGTAACAATAACAAAACAAATAAGTTACTGTATAACTTAAAATTTCTTAGCAATAAAATACAATTTTAAAACTTTGATGTCACTACAGACATCTGTAGTGACATCAAAGACATTATTTTATCTTTTTATACAGACATCTGTATAAAAAGATAAAAACATAAACTAATAAACACATCAATAATATATTAATATCGAAGTTTAATGTTTGATGTATACTTAAATATATGCCTTAGCACTTTCATCCATCAAATAAATTTTTTATAGCCAATATGTATCTGTTTTACAATTTGTTAATATGTGATTTCAATTTCAATCTATCTTATAAGATATATTTAAACAAAATAATAAATGTTATTGTTAATTGTCTACTTGGACTTTACTTATTAATAGGACTTTATACTGGTGTTTAAAGATTGGCATAGTAATGAGAGTTAATAAAGAAATTTTGTTCTTTCCTGAACTATATCACCTGTAGTAATAATTTCTGTACACATATTATACATGTTTCGGGCTAGCATGCCCCTCATCAGCAGTATTACTACCAAACACTAAAAAGTAACAATAACAAAACAAATAAGTTACTGTATAACTTAAAATTTCTTAGCAATAAAATACAATTTTAAAACTTACTGTAAATTCATATTCCAATCCCGAGTATAACTGGATATTTCTTGTTTTACAATTAAACATTTCACTGTATAATTAAAATTAAATAAATAAAGTAAATAAAGACTGTAAATTATTATTTACTTTATTTATTTAATTTTAATTATACAGTGAAATGTTTAATTGTAAAACAAGAAATATTATCCAGTTATACTCGGGATTGGAATATGTATTTACAGTAAGTTTTAAAATTGTATTTTATTGCTAAGAAATTTTAAGTTATACAGTAACTTATTTGTTTTGTTATTGTTACTTTTTAGTGTTTGGTAGTAATACTGATGATGAGGGGCATGCTAGCCCGAAACACGTATGTGTACAGAAATTATTACTACAGGTGATATGATAAAGAAATTTTGTTCTTTCCTGAACTAACTCTCATTACTATGCCAATCTTTAAACACCAGTATAAAGTCCTATTAATAAGTAGAGTCCAAGCAGACAATTAACAATAATATTAGAATTTAAGGACAGTAAGGCTTTTACAATTACAAAATAATAAATGTATTATTCATCAATTTAACCTAATTATTTATTTGATAATCCAAAACCATGTTGTAACTCTTCTTTGTTGCTTAAACACTACTTAGTGTAATAAATTTGAACACTTGGCATTCTTTCATCTTTATTTTAGTTCAGCTGATATGCGTTTTAAATTACACATTTCAGGCATAACCATTTATATGTATTTTTTACCTTTTTTATGTACTGTGTGTATTTTTATTATATTTTTTAGTTGGCTGAAGAAAGGCATGTTATGCCCAAAATGTGTAATTTAAAATGCGTATTAACTGAACTAAAATAAAGATGAAAGCATGCCAAGTGTTTGAATTTATTACACTACATAGTGTTTGAGCAACAAACTAATTATTTATATTTATTATTTATTTTAAGAGGAGTTATTTCAGAAATATACAAATTTTTTTCTTAGCATTGTGTTCATTTAACATATTTTTATTGAATTTTTTCAAAAGAAAATAATGTTATAGCTGTTATCCCTTGAAAATACAATTGTTCTATCTCCCAATTTTTAAAATAATGAATTGAGAATCTACCAACTGTCTGTGTGAACTGTTGGTAGATAGAAGAATTTGTAACCAGATAGCTGTATAGACAGTTAACAGTATACATGTAACATTTAATAATTACAGTAAGTTAAATACTGCAGGTATCAATATTTATGTAATAGTGGCTGAAGAGAGTCTAGTGAAGATCAATATATGTCCTATGTTAGTCTTTTATTGATGTGATCTCTATTTTCTAAAGCTCAAATACAGTTTGATAATTGTCGTTTATCTCCACCAATTGGTAATTTGAGATAATTATTTAAAACTTTTGATTGCCATAGACTTTGAGCTGCTCTTGAAAGAAATGAAAGAGAAAAATCTTTTATGAATTTTCTGCTATATGTTTTACTCATTTATCAAATTTATGTCATATCCTTTTTCCTGATTTGCTAGGATTTATCCTGTTTTCCTGTATTTCTTAATAAAGTCTATTAAAATTGTTTTCTATTCTAAAAAATTCTTCACTAACTTTACAACACACATGTTCATATTTTCTGCCATTTTCTCTGACATCAAAGTGCTGATTGGTTAAAAATTTCAAGGTAGCAGGTAAGAGTAATTTTAATCCTGACATCATCAATTAAGCTGTAGTTTTGTTAAGCTGTGGCTACTACCAGTACTTGTTTGCAAAAAGCAATTTAAGCCATGAGTTTAGTCTTAGGACTTGGGCTAGTCAGCCTTTGTTTTTGTAATTGGCCCATAAGGATTGAATGGGGTCCTTTTTGGGATAAGAAAAAGATTTAATACCTTCTTTAGAAGGTACCATCTTAAACATTAAAATTGGTTACTGCATACCAATAAGTGACATGCTTTAAACAGCTGTTTTGAAAGTTTGGAAAAGATTATGCAAAAAATTTTATTTCTATTTTAGCAATTTTCCACAGGGTATATGTGGCTGAAGGGTGTGTAGTGGGAACCTAGGGGTTATCTGCACAAAATTATAGTAATAAGAATAATTCAGTAAAAATGAACAGTATACTACGTTGTTTCCAACAGCTAATTCTGATAACTGTACATCAGTGACACAAATGCAAAGCATAAACAAAGGCATAAAACAGTGTTCAACTACCATATGTATAATATTGTGTGGAACAGTATTATAATGGCAATATACTGTATGGTTCCGTACATAAACTATTAATATAAATGAAATTCTCCCTTTGAAGCATGACGAAATATTTAGTTACCTAGAAGAGTAGTTAACTAGGTAGTGTAATTACATTAGTAGTTAACTAGTGTCCATCTCTATACGAGGCATGTTCAGAAAGTAAGTGTACTGTGACCATAACGGGCTGTGGTTTTTTGTTTTTTGAGAGTTGGCAACACTAAGTGGTAGAGAAAAATCTCCTGATGGAGCGAGCATCGCAGGAACATGGTAGTACATAAACTCATGTTGTAGTGTCCAGTTGTGTGAAAGATGTCGGTAAGAAATCCCGCCAAGTGTGAGCCACGTGCTGTGATCTGCTTCCTACTCGTGGAAGGAATAACACCTACCAAAATTTTTTTGTGAATTCAAAACAGTTCATGGTGAAGGTGTTATGAACAGAACGAGTGTTTAAGTGGTGTAGGAAGTTTAGTGGAGGCAGAACAAATGTTCATGATAAACAGAGAAGTGGAAGACCTTCCATTTTGACTGATGAGTTGGTGCAAAAAAAATAGAGGAAACTGTTCATGAAGACTGCCAATTGACAGTGGATGAAATTTCTGCAATGTTTCCACAACTCTCCAGAACTCTCTTATACGAGACACTCACAGAAATGCTGGGATACCGGAAACTGTGCACAAGATGGGTCCCAAAACAGCTGACAGCTCAAGAAAAATCGGGTCAATAGTGCCCGCAAGTTTCTTGAGCAACTTGAATTGGAAGGTGAGGATTTCCTGAGCTCAATTGTGACTGGAGATGAAACATGGTGGCCCACTACATGCCTGAATCAAAAAGACAGTCGTCACAGTAATGTCACACCAATTCCCCATCTGCCAAAAAATTCAAAACCACAATTTTGGTTAAAAAAATCATGTTCTCAGTGTTTTGAGACTGAAAAGGCATCATTTTGTCAAATTTCAACCTCGTGGGGGGGGGACCCATCAATGCACAACAATATTGTGAGACCCTAAAAAAACTCAAAAGGAGCATTCAAAACAAAAGGAGAGGAATGCTGATGAGAGGAGTGTGCTTGTTGCATGACAATGTCCATCCTCACACAGCCTTAGCCACCAAAGTGCTCTTGGACTCATTTGGTTGGGATATTTTGAACCACCCCCCCGTATTCCTGACTTGGCACCTTCAGATCATCATCTTTTCACCTCCATGAAGGCACACATGGGTGGAATTAAATTTTCAACCGACGAGCAGGTGCAAAAAGAGGTTCTGAAGTGGGGGAAGGAGCTGGCGGGAGAGTTCTTCAAAGAGAGCATAAAGAAGCTTGTGCCATGGCTCGCCACATGCATTGAACGGAATGATGATTATGTGGAAAAATAGTCAACAAGTGTATCAACAATATCCTGTAATTTTTTTTCAAATACACTTTTTCTAAAAAAATATAAAAATTTAGTACACTTACTTTCTGAACATGCCTTGTATATTAATACAATATATTTACAATGTAAAAAGTACTATAATTACATAATACTTTTTCCAAATCTGTAACAATTCATTATACTTCATTTATAATTAAAGTAAGAATGATTATAAACTATATAATTCCTACATTATAAAAACAATTCATTACCTTAAGTTTTTCTGAAGCATTTCATAAAGTTTTGGAAATAAAATCTTAATATTAGTAATATTTTAATTTAATTAAAATTTATTTAATTAATTAAACAATTACCTACCTCTTTTTTCAAATCATCTTCAAATTGCACAGATTGATTGTTAGAAGGATTGCATATTTTAGAATTTAGTTCTTTTGAAATATAATGAGAATATTCTGGTGGAACAAATTTCTTATTTATTTTGATAAATTCATCATAAGCTTCAATGCTAGTAGATTTTAAATAGTTTGGCCATTTACCATACAACATTCTCAATTTATTTTTTCTATAAAACAAAAATAACTTCAGTTAAACATTTAGAAATATTTCTCAGACTACTACTCCTATAATCCCAAATTTAATTAGTTTAGGGCTGCTTCTGAACTCTAAATACTCCCAGAACATATTTAAATATATGTTTTTTTTCATCGTTTTGTTCTTAGGTTCACTTTTTGCATCATCATGTATAGTTCCATAAAGATTACTCAAAATGAAAA